>NW_016816905.1:406819-460096 GCF_001698545.2 Rhinopithecus bieti
TATATATATATATATATATAATGCCTTTAAGCTAGCACTGAATTATAGATAGTGCTAATTTGGTTCAATTATTTTGCTCATTATGGGCAGAAACACAAGTGACATAACAGACCCAGGACTGAGAAATCAAGTCCCAGATTACTTGTGTGAAAACACAAGTGGGATTTAAAAATGTATCAAATAACTTGCTGTCACACCTGGTTAATACCACCTCATCTAAGAGAAGCGGCTATTCTGTCTTCTAAAATGTCATTAAAATATCAAAAATAAAGAGTTCACGTAATTAAAGAAACATTATTTTGTTCACACAGCCTGAAAAAATGTGATTAGGCAGCAGTTCTGAACTGGTGATAGTCAATCAGGTAGGTGTTTGTATACCAGCGTGGAGCAGATACTGTGGGTTATGTAAAATGTTGCCTCATTATTGTACCGTGTTAGGACAGATGCCAAGGAAAGAGAGAGATGGAGGTGAGGGCACATGGTTCATTCACTCCAAAGTCACAAGAGTGGAGTTTTTTGTTTGTTTGTTTCAAAGCCAAAATAGCCGTTTTAGCAAATCAGCTATCTGAGTTACATTTCCTGTCAACAAAGCAACAGGACCCACATTGATGCTTGGATTCCACATAAGACTGATTTAGTTATTCTGTCACTAAACACAACCTAAATTTCCATTCAACAAAAACAAGAATAATTGGTTTCGTTTTAGAAAGACAAGCAATCATTTTTCATTAGCGCATGCGGGAATGAAGCATGCTGTTGGATGCTAATGTATGCTCACAATGATGCCTGGGGATGGGGCAAGTAAATGCCACTTAGCAATCATTTTCTGTGAAATAATTTTCTCAAAGTAGGAGATCTGTATATAACTGAGTCTCCTAACCCATATGTTTGTGTATGTATCCATATAAATACATATGTTAGTTCAGGTCATTGGGCAAAAATAAATTCCTATTGGTTGTGTCTCGTTCATAGAAGGCACTGATAAATGTTGGTTGAATTAATTTGCAGGACGATGAGTAGAAATTTGGTTTAAGGAAACATCATTTTTTTTATTGTAGTTCGTGGGCTGCACAAATAGAGGATGACAAGAATACTGATGCTTCGTAATTGAAGGCCTGGTTGGAGTGTGCAGCCAGCCTTATCCAGGTAATGTGTTTCTGAGTAGAATGTACAGGAGATTTTTCTTCACCCCTAGGTTTTCCAGCATTGATCATTGAACCAGCCATTCTTGGTGCATAAGTAAGATATTTTGTGACAAATATTCACTCAAGCAGTGTGTCTACCCAATGCCAAAGCAAATGCTTGAAAAGTGAAAACTTAATCAGTCAAACAGCTGGTTTGATTGTAGTTGCCCTGAATTCAAGAATGGTTTAGTGATGGCAGCCAGGCGTTGATAGGTGGCTCCCTGGACAGGAATTCTCAGGCCCTTGCCCTAGTGTGTAGATTAATCCTTGACTCTGTCTGAAAGGATTAATTTAGGCCAATGCTTGGATTTTGGAAACTTAGATTGGTAGACCAGTGGTCTTTAATGAGGGGTGTGGAGGAAAATATTTGAACTCTTTGTTAAATTTTGGTTTCTTTTTACCGTCTCGTTGTGTGTGTGTGTGTGTGTGTGTGTGTTTGTGTGTTGTGTATACTTTATACTATACATATCTGAAAGTAGCACAAGTATAACATTTATGAACAAGAAAATATACATTTATTAGGGATTGTGCTCAAAAGATTTTCAAATAGTGGAGTGCAGCAATACAAAATATAGAGATATTGTACTTGGTCATGATCTGTGAGGGCAGGGATGATATTAGCTTTATTTTAATCTCTGTCTACCCAGTTTCTAGCACAGTACACAGAAGTCATTTTTTGATACTATAAACTCCAAGACAGCAGGCTTTCTTGTTTTTGCTTAATATCATATCTCAACTCCCTAGCACAGTCCCCAAAATTTAGTAGGTGCCACATATATATTTTTTTCAAATGAATGCCTGCTAGATAAGTCAATTGTTCTAACAGAAAGTTTTACCAAGTTTTCTGGACACAGCTGAGGATCTCTACCTCATGAAATCTTTGAAGCATTTGGGACGTTTTGGATAACCTATTCATCTAAACATTTGAAATAAAGGGTAGGATGTGCACTGCCTTTTACACATGACCTGCACCCTGCTAGGATTCCCTCTCCTTTAGATTGTAAGCCAGACTTATTTTGAGACAATCCTGATCAACAAATGTCCAGATTTAAATGAGGTCACTATGTTGCTTTTCAAATTTAAGATTCTTCACTTTGCCGAAGGATCACCATAGAATCTTTTTAAAGAAAAAATAACCTTATGCAATGACATTTGACTAGTAAAAAGTAATGTGTACTCACATTTTTAGGGATACTTTTCTGTGTTGTGTGAGGCAGACTTTCAATATTGTCTAGTGTAATAGTATGTCTTGACTGAAGAGAGTAGCAGATCGACCCACAGAGGTCATTTAAAATTGCATGGTAATTTATGGTGTGTGTGTGTGCGCGCACACACGCATGCGTGTGTGTTTTCCCTTATCCACATTTTGCAAGGTTTTCAATCTCATGATGGAAAACAGCAAAGTATAAAGTTAGGAAATCTCAAAACCAAATATTAGCTGTGCTGTTTATTAGCTATAATTTGCTTAAGTGATGTTTTGAAGCTTTAATTTACAATAATTATTTCCAATAATACCTCATTTATAGGCAGATGGATAGAACTCTTTTGGTTTCCAATTTCCAGAAAACCTAATTCCAACTGACTTCAGCTAAAGAAAAAAAAGAAAGTTGATTTGCTCATGCAAATGACAAGTCCAGGTTAAGAAGTGGCTCTAAGCCCAACTTCTTATCCAACATCATCACGACTTGCCGTCTCTTCCCCCCTTAACCCTACCTACTTCTCTGCTGGCCTTAATCTGAGGCTCAGGTGAGGTAAAATGGCTGTAGCAGTTCCAGCAGTACTTTTTCTTTGGGAAGAGGATGTACATCTGTCTTAGCAGCCCAAGCACAAGTCTCTTTGCATCTCATTGGCTCATTTGGTCATGTGCCCGTCTTGAAGCAATTATTGTCACCAGGGGAATGTGATGCGCTCTTTGGCTTTAGTTTTGGTCATATGCCCAGCCCACTGCTGGGTGTGTCAGCATCTTTCCCCAATCAAAATCACTTGGTCCTAGAGTAGGGGTAGATGATTCTGCAGAAAAATTGGAGCAAAGTTATGACACAAGGACTAGTGACTGCTAGAAGGAAGCAAAAATATCAGCAGTCTTCTGCAGCCAGGTTGTGGGAACATTAAATGAGTTCATATGTATAAAAAAAGCACAGCACATAAACAATCAGTAAATGATTGAAAGTAGGTGATCAGGTTAAGTGAATCTCAAGAAATGAAACTCAGAAGCAATTTAGGGCAAGTTTGAGATTACACATATGAGGAAACTTATCTACTTGGAATAAATTAGTTGAGTTTACTGAACAATTTCTTCAGCATCTGTGATGTGCCAAGTGTTGTATAAAGGGCTGAGGGTATTGAGATTAAAAAAGGAATTGATCTCAGCCGGGCATGGTGGCTCATGCCTGTAATCCCAACACTTTGGGAGGCCAAGGCAGGTGGATCACAAGGTCAGGTGTTTGAGATCAGCCTGGCCAACATAGTGAAACCCCATCTCTACTAAAAATAGAAAAAATTATCCAGGCGTGGTGGCGGGTGCATGTAATCCCAGCTACTCTGGAGGCTGAGGCAGAAGACTCGCTTGAATCTGGGAGGTGGAGGTTGCAGTGAGCCGAGATCGCACCACTGACCGCAGCCTGTGCGACAATGCAAGACTCCGTCTCAAAAGAAAAAAAAAAGAAAAGAGAAAAAAAAGGAGCTGGTCTCTGCCTTGGGCTTTCTTATAGTCCAGCACAGGACGCAGGTGTGTATGTCCTTTCAACATGATGTGAAAGGCATTGATGGAGGTGTGCGCAGGGGCCTGTGGGAACACCAAAGATGAGCTTTGAATACAGCCTTGGGGGTAGGCAAAGAATTGAGGGGAGATGTCCTCCAAGGAGAAGCTCCTGATGAGTTTTGAACAATTAATGAGAGCTATTGTGATGAAGAAATGAGGTGGATGAAGGCCTTCTTCTGGGCAGCAGAACAGCATGGAAAGAGGCAGGAGAGCTAGAAAATGCGGAGGACAAGAATGGCAGGAGATGAGATTGAAAACATGTTCATGGGGCTCCAACATCAAGGGCCTCATATTCCATGTCATGAAGACTGGACATTATCTTTAGGTTATGGGAGGCCACTGAATGGCTTAAAGGCAGGGGAGTGACATGGTCCAGTTGAAGTTTTTGAAAGCTGACTCTGGCTGGTGTTGGCAAATGGATGGGAGTTGGCCCAGATAGACTTTAGTGAACTGGGGAAGATGCTGTTGCACTGGTCCAAGAGAAAGATGTGGGAGGGCGTGGACTCGGGCACTGATGGTAGGTGTGGCGGGTCAGAGACTGGTGCTGGAGGGGAATAGCTCAGGCAGCAGGAATCAGTGATCAGTCAGATGAATGAGTCAAGTCAGGCCCATGACACATAGAAGGCACTTAGACATCCATTCTTTTCTGATAAAAGGTAAAAAGAAAAGCAAACAACTGAAATTGGACAGGATGAATAAGGAAATGGTTGAATATATGATGGTGCTTTCATATAGTAAAGAAAACTTACTCTGAAGAAGTAAAAAATATTTTAATCAGATGTTTATTGTTTTGAAATATGCTTATGATATATAAAGTAAAAAAGCAGGCTATAAAATGAAATAGCGGTATGATCCCAATGTATGTAGTTAGTTGTAGAAACATCTGTACCATTTAATTTGAGATGACTTATACCAATGTTAATGAATTTTACCGCTGAAATAAGGGAGCATTTTTATATTTGCCATTTTTAAAAACAATGACCTTGTCGTACTTCTAAAATTGGAAGAAAACAAATGGTATATTTTATAAGAAAATTTAAAAGCTATTTCTTTTTTAAAATGTGAATAGTTTTGGGGTACAGGTAGGTTTTAGTTACATGGATAAATTCTTTAGTGGTGATTTCTGAGATTTTAGTGCACCTGTTATCCGAGCAGTGCACACTTTACCCAATATGTAGTCTTTTATCCCTCACCCCCTTCTCAAGCTTCCCCCTGAGTCCCCAAACTCTTTTGTATCACTCTTATGCCTTTGCATTCTTATAACTCAGCACACGCTTATAAGTGAGAACATAAGATATTTGGTTTATTTGGTTTTCCATTACTGAGTTACTTCACTTAAAATAATGGTCTTCAGCTCCATCCAAGCTACTGGAAAAGACATTATTTTGTTTCTTTCTATGGCTGAGTAGTGTTCCATGATGTATATTTACCACATTTTCAAAGGGCCATTTCTGATTGATGTCAGCCTTCCAGAAAAGATGTTCCCATGGAATATAAGGCACTAGCTTTGGGCTTACGTTGGCCTATTTCACTGGTAGTAATAACGGTTGCTCACGTCCCCACTTTTGAAGAGGGATATTGGGAAAGACTAATGTCTGAAGTATCTATCCCACTGAAGCTGAAGTCCACCACTCACTGTTGGCTCAGTAAGAAGCTCACTCTCACCTATAGGCCCTGGGGTCAGAAGACATGGATATGCCACTTCACTCTGTGACTTATAAACAGCGGGATTGTGAGGAAATCACTTTTGCTCTTCAAACTTTCTCATTTCTGAAATGAGGTTCACACTCCCTGCCCTGCCTAACTCATGAAGTAGCTGCAGGATTCAAGAGATGAAGAGAAAAGGCTTCATTGACAGTAAAATGTCATCTGTCTCTGAACTGCTATTATTTTTCTTTTGTGATATTTTATAGCTCAGTACCCCTTCTTCTCCCAAAGACTGCCTCTCATCCCATGGTGAGGTGCTTGCAGGCTCATCCCTATAAATCAGCTTACAAATAAATCTATGAATGCACTCACCCACATCACTCCTTCACTCTCCATACTAACATACAGTGCATCATATTTTCTGGCTGAGAAGCATGGAGCAGTGTGTTTGCTTTTTTTCCTTTTCCCAGTGTTATCTGCTGGCCCACCCCTACCACAGATGGTAAAATTCAAAAAGTCACATGATATCAAACAAAAGTGGGAAGGGAAGATCACCTTTAGATGAGCTCTTGATGAAGACTTTTTTAGTTTAGTTTATGAATATAGGAGTAATGGCATTTTGTGTTTGAAAAGGATGCCCACAACAGAATAATTAAAGTCAGGTGTTTCAGGAGAGTCATTTTCAGGAAAAGGAGTTGCTCAGGGCTTCTCTGGCTGTGTAGACAGCAGCCACCACCTATACCTAGATGAGTTGCCTTTCACTTTCTCTGTCAGGATTTTCCTGGAGAGGTGAGACTTCAATGGGAAGGACTATCACAGACCACAATGGGAATGGTGTTTCCTAGAGTCATAACTGCACAACCTTCTAAGGTGGACCCAGAAAGGAAATCACATCAACAGGGAGAAGAGTGACTGCTCTTGGCTGTCATCAAATGTTAGTTTAGTCTCTAGATGAAATTGATTTGTGGTAACCAGCTTTGAGTGCTTTACACAGAGTGTGAATGTGGTGTTTGTAAAAATTTGGACTTGATGTCTCACCCTCATGGGTTCATATGTGCATTCATGAGTTCTGGAAGTCATAGCTCTGACAAATGGCCTTGGTGATAGGCTGGAAAAAAGAGTATCCTCCAAGTATTTAGAAGAGTTAACTTATTTGATACTGGGAACACAAATTTAAAAATAAAAAAAAAGAAGACTCATATTTTCAGTGGCCTGGGCCTCTCTTGAGTTTTAGATCAAGATCCTCTACAATAGTTTTAAATATTTTCTTACAACTCAGGAAATTTTGTTTCACTTTATTATTTTCTATCTCTTCTAAGCCCAAACCTATTTCTTCTCACATTCTCCCCATCCCAGCAAATGTCACCCTCATCCACAAAGTTACACAGAAGCCTGGGGTCATCCTTATCTCTTATCTTTCCTTAGCACCCCATACCCAACCTATCAGCATTGACTCTCCATCCCATATCTGACCATGTTTTCTCAACTCCACTGGTCCCACCCTAGTTCAAGACATTCTTGTCTCTCTTCTAGAATACAGCCTCTCTACTGTTCTCTTGATTCTATTTGTAACTCCTTAATAGCTGCTGTATTCACAAGAGTCAGAGTGATGTTTAGAAAAACATCTAGAGACACTGTTTGCCATTCACCTCTCAGAACCTTCTAAGGACTGTGCCTCAGGGTAACCAACAGAGAAAAAATTTCTCTTTATAGAAGTATTTCTGTTAATAAAGAAAGAATCAGGTATAGAATTAGAAAACTACAACTTAAACTCCAGTTAAAACATGTCTAGGTAACAATCCCAATGGCTGCCAAGATCACAAATGAAAAGAGACAACTTGAAATAATGTGTGGATGTACACATACTATGACCCAAGAAGGTTTCTTTTGTGTGTGAGAACATTAAACCTGAATTTAATCTAGCTTCTAGACCTAATAACCAATTTTAAGGGAATACAAGGGATAGAGGTACATAACAAATGAAACAATGGGAATGCACTTAGCAAAATCCAGACTGTGGGAAGAGCTGCAGGAAAAATAATTTGGCAAAGGGTGGGGAAAAGAGTAGAGCCAGCTCGTACCTGTCTTTCCAAGACTTTCCTGGTTGTAGCACTGTAAGTATGGAATCTTGAAACCCACGCAGTCCCAGGCAAATTGAGATGATTTGTCCCAGTCAGGTAGGTGGGAGGGAGAACTCTATAGATTAACAGAGACTTCAGAGATGCAGAGTTGGATCCTACTTAAATAAAAGTTGTGTGCATATGGGGGACACTGACTAATGGTGATATTAAATAATTAGTTTTACTTATTTATTTTTAAGGTATGATTGTAGTATTATGGTCATACTTTCCAAAAAAGCTTCTTATATTTTAGAGATATATGCTGAAGTATTTAAATACAAAACATGATGTCTAGAGTTTGTTTCTAAATAACCCAAGGTTTGGGGACTTGGGTTCAGGTCATTTGAGTTGACAATTGTTGGGTAATAAGAATATGGGGGTTTGTTTTACTAGTCTCTCTAGTTTTGTAAATGTTTAAGTTTTTTTTTTTTTTTTTTTTTTAAGATGGAGTCTCGCTCTGTCGCACAGGCTAGAGTGCAGTGGCGCAATCTCGGCTCACTGCAAGCTCCGCCTCCTGGGTTCATGCCATTCTCCTGCCTCAGCCTCCCAAGTAGCTGGGACTACAGGTGCCCACCACCATGCCCTGACTAATTTTTTGTGTTTTTAGTAGAGACGGGGTTTCACCGTGTTAGCCAGGATGGTCTTGATCTCCTGACCTCGTGATCTGCCTGCCTCAGCCTCCTGAAGTGCTGGGATTGCAGGCGTTAAGCTTTTTAAAATAAGAAGTAAATGTGTAAACAAACGAAAATTTCCTTCAATGGCTTCAGAATACAGCTCTAGCTCTCTAGCGTGGCCTACAGAGCCCTGTGTAGCCTGGGTCCCAGCTACCTCTCTCCTGTTGTTTCTGGTCTTCCCACATTGGCCTTCTTGCTGCTCTTCAAGCAGCATGCTTGCTCCTGGGGGGTGCTGTGGTTTGCTGTTCTCTTTGTCTCAGTCTCCTCCCCAGCCCTCACCTCTGCAGACCTTTGCTTAGTTTCCATTCCTTCCCTGAACAGTCTACAGAGTCCTGTGCCTTCCTTAGTCTCCTACTGTATTCATTCTGCTTTTTATTTTCTATATTTTAAGATGCTTCACTATCTTGGGGCCTTGCAAACCCAGCGAGAGACTATCTTTCCCAAGATAGCAAAATAACTTGGCTTTAACTATGCCTTTGATATGGAAACCAGCCACTCTAGAGTCCATATCCCTACCCACCTCCTTTCCTCAGGCTCCAGCAGTCTGGGAGGACTATCCCCCATCCCTAAATCACCCTGGGGCCAGGTATCAGACAGCTGGAGACCTCCACTATAGCCCAGAGCCTTCCAAAATTATTCACTGTCTGATCCTAAACCTGCTCAGCTACTGATCCTGTCTCACTTATTTCAAGTAAAAACCACACTAAAGGCCTTTGTCCTTGCTTTCCTCACTCCTTCACGTCCTGATCACCTGGTTTTACCCCATAAGGCACTGTGGTGTGATGTCCCCTCCTCTAGGGAACTGTAAACACTGAATTGTCTTTTCAATGGCAGTCCGCTCCTGCTCTGTTGGCTTCACCATACCTGAATAAAAAGGACATCTCCAGGGACATTCTAAAACATAAATTCTTATCCTCTCTCTCCTTACTCTGCTTTCTTTTCTCTATAGTAGTGGTCCCCACACTTTTGGCACCAGGGACTGGTTTCATGGAAGATAATTTTCCACAGACAAAGGTGGGGAGGGAGAAGTTTTTGGAGTGAAACAGTTGCATCTCAGATCACTAGGCATTAGATTGGTATATGGAGTGTGCAATCTAGATCCCCCGCATGGGTACTTCACAATAGGGTCCACACTCCTATGAGAATCTAATGCCAACGCTGAGCTGACAGGGGGCAGAGCTCAGGTGGTCATGCTCACTCTCCCGCTGTTCACCTGCTGGTGCGTGACCCGGTTCCTAACAGGCCACAGACCAGTACTAGTGCACAGCCTGGGGTTTGGGCACCCCTGCTCTAGAGCACATATCACTACCCCAAAGCATCACTATATGTGTATTTGTTTACTTGTTTGTTATCTACCTTGTGTAGGTCCTTAGAGCAGAAATCTAGATTGTCCTGTTCATCACTAGACACCCCCCTTCCATGCCTCGAATGATACCTGCTCCATAATACCCACTCAGTATTTGTGAAACCAACAAGTGAGAGAATAGGCCCCATTTGTGCCTGGGTAAGTGGAGGTTTTGGAAGGGGAAGCGTGTGTGGTACCAAGTCCAAGGCACTGCTCCCTTTAACGGTTATCATGGAAGTTTTCCTTTTTCCAAATGTTGGGACAAACAACAGGTAGTCTGTGATTGATGGCATGTGTATAAGGATAAAGATCTTGACCTTGGGAGATAGCAGTTTAATTTTCTGAATCTCAGTTTCAGTGCTAACTAGCAATGTAACTTTGAGCGAGTAATGACCTCTCAGAACCTCAGAACCTCAGTTTCTTTATGTTTAGAGTGGCAAAAATAATTGAGAATAAGTGAGTTAACACAAGGAAAATTCTTAACAGTTCCTGGCAAATGGTACGTACTTAATAGACAGTAGCTCTTATTATGAAGATAGTGCCTGCTATCTTGCCTGTTCTTTTCCTGGGTCAATAAAAACCTAGGACATTGAGTGAGGGAGAGGCAGGAGTAGGGTGTGCTTTTTTGGTTAAAACACAATAGGGATACGGTGGTCCTAAATTCATTTGTTAACAAGAACCAGAAAAAGTGTCCAAGACAGGGCATCCTGGATAGCAAGCCATGCAGATCTTGCCACATGAGAGATAATTGACACATTGGGGGTGCTTAGACACCAAAAATAAGGCCTGAAGGAGATATGATAGATGACTTCAAGTAGATGACATGGTAGATATATTCTGGGGCTCTTCAAAGGGAAGGCTCATAACTTTCCTGGAAGAGAATTTCCCCATCCTTGGGGCTGTCCTGGTGTGGAATGAGCTGCTTCCAGAAAACTAAAGCTTTCTAGGGCCAGGTAAGGTCTCAAGGCCCAGCATGAAACCCAGTCATAATGGCCCTTGAAGAGGGATTTGTCTCACGAAGGAGAGAAATAGAAGCTGGACAACCACTTAATAGCTCTAAGGTCCTTCCCAACCCACCTGTAACTTTCTACCACAATCCTGCCAACCCTGAGAGACCATCTTGCTCTCATTTCATTACCTCTTTTAACTCAAATTTCTCTGGTGAAAGAATTCAGTAAATAATGGCTTCTATTAGATAAAAGTCTTTAATAATATCTTCCTGCATATTTTCCTAAAACTGTAAACACACAGAAACCTCAGAAATGGTCGACTGACATTTGAGATTCATGAGACTTTGCATATAAGTAATTCTATTTTCTAGGAATGAATGGAAAGATAAGGCTGTCAAAATTGCCAAAGATTTAAATGGTCCTTGGTTTACTTTCATATAATAATTAAATCCCTTCTACAATATCCAAGAGGGTGTTCAGTCTGTTTGAGCTTCTTCAGGTGACTGGAGACTCACCTCGCTGGAAAACAGGTATAGCACAAGGTTTCAGATCATGGACTTTAAAGTAGGCCAAATCCAAGGTTTGAATCTGAGTATCACTACTTCCTAGCTCAGTGCCCTTTGGAAGTCATGTGTCTTCTCTGCGTCTTAGTTTCTTCATCTGTAAACTAGGGGAAATAGGGTTGCTTATGTCATAGGATGATTATGAACTTAAATGGGATATAAAATGGTTGTGACATTGCGTGGCACATGGCAAACATCTAATAAATGGTACTTCTTTTGCTTTGAAGGCAGAACTACTTAATAGATTGGCTATGAAACATTTTTCTATCCTATGTTGAAGGTCATCTTCCTGAAGTGTAGTGCTTGTTCTGGAAGATCATATAGTTGACTCTTTAATGCCATCGTTAGCTGATTGACAGTGGCTTTCTGGAGACTGATATCTAACAGGATTGTAAGGAAACTGGGAATGAAAGATAAGATGACTTAGTGATATGTTCCATGGTATGAGAAATGGGGAATGAAGAAGAGGTAGGAATGTAGTAAGTGAAAACATTTGTGCATTTCATTTGCTAGTTCTGCCTGATTTTTCCCCTTGGAATCCTACAGAATGTGCTTGTTTTCTTACACTCCCCCCTAATTTTTTTTATCTTATGAGCCATGCAGCCAATACTTATATGACATTTCCCCTGTTTTGTTGCCGACTGGCTGTTCTTACATCAATAATGTGCCTCTTACTTGGACAGCAGCAACAGGCTCTGAGTAGCAGTCAAAAAGCCCCGGCTTTTTAACCAATTCATCAAATTCAACAATGACTTATTGAAAGCACAATATGAATAAGAAGAGGCAGAGCTCACTTTATGACACTAACAGAGTGACAATTAAACTTTCAGTGAGGAAGCGTAAAGCTCCAAAACAAGACCCAAGCATTAAAAACACACAAAAAATCTTAGAGTCTTTTGGTGTTGAGGCCAACAACTCTACTTGCCTTAATTGCCCCCATGGGCTTCATTATATGATATCAGAGTACAATAATTGGTGTGCATAAAACTGCCTAACTCATTAGGAAGACAATATGTTATTATGTTGTGCTCTGTTAAAGAAAGCAGGAAAGTCTGTAATGCTCTTTATAAAGATTATCAACAATTAATTACAATAAGGAAATATTGCTGAAAACTGAAAATTTCATTATGGAGAATAGCCCGCTCTTTGATGATATTTAATAATTATACATGCTTTTCATTTTAATCAGATTTAGGTGGCATGTGAAATTTAAAGGCAGAAAATATTCAGTGCTTAGAGAAAAATATAAATAAAATAGATAAGAAAATAAATATACAGGCTGGGCATGGTGGCTCACACCTGTAATCCCAGCACTTTGGGAGGCCAAGATGGGCGGATGGCTTGAGGTCAGGCATTTGAGACCAGCCTGGCCAACATGGTGAAACCTCGTCTCTCCTAAAATTACAACAATTAGCCGGGTGTGGTGGTGGGCCCCTGTAGTCCCAGCTACGCGGGATGTTGAGGCAGGAGAATCACTTGAGTAAGGCAGAGGTTGCAGTGAGCCTAGATCATGGCAATGCACTCCAGCATGAGTGACAGAGTGAGACTCTGTCTCAAAAAAAAAAAAAAAAAAAAGAAAGAAAGAAAGAAGAAAATAAATGAATATAGGGAACAGTAAAGAGCTCATTAGGAGAGATGGTTGATATTGATTTTATTTTATTTCTATAAGCATTTATCAAGCACTTATTCTATGCCGGACACCATACTGAGCTCCAGGGGTGCTAGAAAAGAGTGAGATGAGATTTCTTGCTTGATGAGTTCATAGTCTAGCAGAAGAGGCCAACATGATGAAAATATAGCACAAATGAAAGAAAAAGGTCTGAAGAGCAAAGGGCGTGGCAGGGAAAACTAAGAGGAGATTAATAATTGAGTAGGGAATTGAAGCATATGTAGGAATTTGCTATTTTCCAGATATGCAAAAGGAAAAGCACTCCAAGAAGTCGTAACTTTTTTTCTGTTCTTAGGGTATCACCCTCAGCTATATCATCACAAAAGGAAAGGGGAGCTCACAAAGGGTTTTGCCGGTAGGGAGGGGAATGAATTTTGACAATGCTTATTGGCAGAAAGGACATTGAAAGTGAGCCAGGCTGGGTGCTGTGGCTCACGCCTGTAATCCCAGCACTTTGAGGGGAGGAGTTCCCTTGAATCCCTTGAGGCCAGGAGTTCAAGACCAGCCTGGCCAACATGATGAAACTCTGTCTCTACTAAACATGCAAACTTTAGCTGGGTGTGGTGGTGTATGCCTGTAATCCCAGCTACTAGGGAGGCTGGGGATAAAAATTGCTTGAACCCTGGGGGCGGAGGTTTCAGTGAGCTGAGATTACACCAGTCCATTCTAGCCTGGGCAACACAATGATACTCTATCTCAAAAAAAAAAAAAAAAAGTGGGTCTGGAAATTTGCTTTAGTTGTAAGAGGCAATGTGGAAGTGTACTGAGGGTCAAAAGAACTGAAAATGAACCAAATGGGCGAAAGAAATCTAAAAACATAGACCGGGCGCGGTGGCTCAAGCCTGTAATCCCAGCACTTTGGGAGGCCAAGACGGGCGGATCACGAGGTCAGGAGATCGAGACCATCCTGGCCTACACGGTGAAACCCCGTCTCTACTAAAAAACACAAAAAACTAGCCAGGCGAGGTGCCGGGCGCCTGTAGTCCCAGCTACTGGGGAGGCTGAGACAGGAGAATGGTGTAAACCCGGGAGGCGGAGCTTGCAGTGAGCTGAGATCCGGCCACTGCACTCCAGCCTGGGGACAAAGCAAGACTCCGTCTCAAAAAAAAAAAAAAAAAAAAAGAATCTAAAAACATTTAAACAAAAGGAAAGACTAGAGATGGAGTTGAATTTACATGGTGGAGTGAAACATATGCTTAGACCATGTCTAGAAAACCACATTTTAGTGGGTTAATAACCCTCACTACAATATGATACTTTGCAAGTCATGGACACCTAATTACTTCCTCAGGTGTTTAATAAGAGGCTGAACCAGCTTGTAATCTACAGTTTCCTTCTAGATCTGAAACGCCCCAATGTTCTATGAGATGAAGAGTTAGGAGCTTGGACAGAGACAGCACCTGGAACTATCTATAGCAGGTGCTCCATACATTCAAAGGAATGACTTCATCACCTCTTCTGCAATGGCTGGAGGCAAGTTGAGAAAAAGGTGATGAAAAGGGCTGGGGTCTTGTGAAAAGAATTGGAACAGCATTGGGCAAATGGCTGATCTTATCTGTCTTTTGTAAATAGATGGGGGTTTGGGACTCAAAAAGAAGTGCCCGGCAAGGAGATAATGCTACTGATCCTTAGTCAAAAGGGAAATATCTGAGAAGTTATTGCCCTGGGAATGGGAAGAAGGAAGAGATTTAACTATTGGTAGGAGGGTCAACATTCAGGAATGCTGCTGTGGCTTACCCTGCAGTATAGCATTTAGGTCCCTATCCTGAGGGTGAGACCCTGATCCCTGGTGTGTGGGACCAGGCTAAGCTCATGTGTGATGATCAAGGCTCTGTAAATGCTCGAGGAGAATGATAGGCCACACATGCACATTGTCCAGCAGGAAATGTATGGGACTTGGAGGGGAAGCCAGGACAGGCCATTATGTACCTAATGGAGAACATTAAACTTAATACCAGTCACTAGCTCTTCTCATGCTTCTGACTACATTTTATGTTCTTTTTAACAATTTCCTGAAAGCCTTGGTAAAGATCTCATTTGACTTGCCCGTGGAGATCAGTGACTGTGTGCCATGGGGGAGAAGCCCGGGAAGCCGGGAATGGGGTACAGATTTACAGGTTAGCAGCAGCATTCAGCATCCCATCCTCTGAAACTTCCTCAGTTGTCAAAGACAACATTTTTTGGGGAACAGTTTCCCAGAGACCTGAACAGAAAGGCACCTCAGCCCAAGTAAAAAGGAGGCTTGAGGAAAATCTTACTGTGATCATAGAGGCTTTGAGGGCCAAGAAGCTAGGAAATAATGGAGCAAATACCAAGGTGGAAGTGAGTAGCAATTACTCTGGAGCACAAATGCTCTCCCATATGTACCTGTGATGGGTTTAGGAAGAAGGGATTTGATTGATCCATGTCAAGCTATTTGATAAATGATGTCTCAACCAGGGCTGACATTGTGGGCTTTCTTTTTCTTCTGTTTTTGGGGGTAGGTATTACATTGAAAACAGAAAAGAGTTAAAACTCCTCATATTGCCATCACTTTTTATTAATTATATGGAATTAAACATTGAATTTAAAAATGATGGTCCCATCTCAGCTACCAAAGCTATCGACTTTGAACATGTTGCCATGCATCTTTTCTGAGTTATCTTTAAGCCTGTTTGTTTGCCTTGCTGTCTGCCTATCATGTGTATACACGAATATATACATATAGATGCTATCTTTCTATATGTAATATTCTGAAGCTTTGGCTATATGGTGGGTATTTTTACATACTGATAGTTATAAATTTGTAACATTAAAAAAGTAGCTGCATAAAATTTTATAATGTGGGCTGGGTGCAGTGGCTCACACCTGGAATCCCAGCACTTTAGGAGGCCGAGGCGGGTGGATCACCTGAGGTCGGGAGTTTAAGACCAGCCTGACCAACATGGAGAAACTCTGTCTATACTAAAAATACAAAATTAGCTAGGCACTGTGGCACATGCCTGTAATCCCAGCTACTTGGGAAGCTGAGACAGGAGAATCGCTTGGACCCAGGAGGCAGAGGTTGCGGTGAGCCCGGATTGCACCATTGCACTCCAGCCTGGGCAACAAGAGCGAAACTCTGTCTCAAAAAAAAAAAATTTTTTTTTTTTGTAATGTGTATTGTAATTTATTCAACCAGTGCCTTAATAATGGTTTTTAAAATTTTGTTGTAAACAATGCTGCAACAAAATCCATATATATGTGTGTGTGTATATACATATAATATTTTTGTTTTCATTTCTGTAAGCTGGATTCCTAGAAATGGGATTACAAGGTCAAAGGGTATATATTAAAATTTTATTTTCCAAAAGATGGGTTAATTAACGGTCAATATCAGTGTTTGATCCCTATTTTTGTTAGTTCTGGCACCCCTTAAAATGTAACTCTCAAATTTGAATTTTTTTGCCAGACTGAAGGCTGAAAATTCGTATCTCATTAGTGATTTAATTTGTAATTACATGACAGCTAGAAGGTTGAACATTTTTCTGTGTTTATTGTACACTTGTATTTACTTTTCTCTCAATTGCCTATTCAAATATCTTGCCTATATTTGTATCATTATTTGTGTTTTTGAATTAATTTGTAAGAACTCCTAATGTATTCAAATTAACTCTTTATTAATTTTTTCTTCCAAAGACAAATGACTCTCAAAGAAATGTTTAAGTAGCAAAACCTTTTATTCAATGGGACTCTCATGTGAAACCTCAATAACTACAATAGATAAAAGTGGGACTGCAGAATGTGGTCTTTAAATACCATTGCTCACTAAAAATAAGCCAGGGCCCTTTGGAAAAATGGCTAATTCCAGATCTGGGGCAGGAAAGGTACAAGAAGCACCGAGAACATCTTGACATACTAGCAAGAAAGATATCAAAGACTACAAGGGTCATATTTCAAGGATCCAGGAGCCAGTCTGAGTCAGTTCCCACTGGACAAAGACAGGTTATATATGTAAGAGACTCAAAGAAAGATGTCAGTTGCGAGTTGCTTAAAAAGTTGCGAGCTGCTTAAATTCATGGGTTCATAATGACACTTAACAAAAATCTTTGGATGATGCTAAGGAACCAACCTATTTTGAAAACTGACAAATAAAGAAATAAATCATTTATTTTGCTTTTCCTATACCTCAGGGTAACCAGGGAGCTGATGAGAAGTTTTCATCATAGCAGTATTTTAGCTGTTATAGCTATTAAAATGAGAATATCACCAATTGAAATAGGGATCTCACCTAATGATCCTAATGCATCTTCCTAGTGGTTTACAAATTGTTTCATGAACTCCTAATGAAGTAAAGGATCTAGATAATGATCATACATGGCTGCCAACATCACAAAGAGATCAACATCCAGTAGACATGAAAAGCCTGATAGACCTTTGAAATACTTTTGCCAAAAAAATCAAAACCAACTCTGAGCAAACCTCTGGCTATAACTACCATATGACAGGAAATACACTGAACAAAAGAGAAATATGTTAAGTGATACCACGGGGATGCAGTCAGCAAAATCCAGACTCTATGGAACAAAGGACATGATTGAAGCAGGAGTGGGGGCAGCTTTAGATTAAGAGAGACTTAAGAGATGTATCAACTAATTTCAATGTATGAACCTTATTTGATCCTGATTTGAAAATACACACTTTACACTGTGAGATAGTTGGGAAAATGTTAACACTGACTAAATTGAAGATTACAAAATTAGTGTTAACATTTTAAATGGGATAAGGGTATGTGGTGATTTTTTTTTTTAAAAAAGATTATCTATGTCTTAGAGTTACATGCTGACAGTATTTGCAGATAAAACAATATGATGTCTGGGTTTTGCTTCAGAATAAGCTGGGTAATGAGGGTGAAAATGGGTATGAAAGGAGATTGGCCGTGAATTGGTAATTGTGGACACTGGGAGAGAGGTACATGGTGGGGATTCATTTTACCACTCTCTACTTTCACATGCACTTAAAATTTCTATGACAAAAACATGCTGTCTTATTGAAGTGCAGTTCGAGTGTGCAGACCTCTATTGGCTCAGTCCCCATCCTCTTGTGCCCTGAGACACCCAGAAAACTCTGGGGTCCCACTGGAATGAAGCTCCTTCTGAGGAGAGAGTTTTGTTTTCATTCCTGATGAATCCCCAGTGTTTAAAAGAGTCCCTGGCACATAGTAGGCCTTCAGTATTTTGAGGATGGAAGGAATGCTTCTCAACATGACTGGTATTGGGCTAGTTTTCTCTGACTCACTTGGGGAACACGTTAGCCCACAGAAACCTGGGCACAAGCCTTGATTAGGTGCACCATGGGCGCCTCTTCTGAGTCTAGTGACTACTGGTACTAACAAACTCATGGTGTATTTACAAATCTGCACTGCCTGAGATCTGTTTCAAGTGGCAAGCTGAGGACCTTGACAGCAGCCTCGTGGCCACATATGGCCAGGCTGGCCCAGCTGGCTAGGTCTATAGAGGTCCTCCATTATTGTCACCAAACCAGAGGTTCTCCACATTGTCTGTGCAGTGGAACCACCTGGGGAGCCCGTTAGAAATACAGGTTCCTGGGCCCTGCCTCTGGAGATTTGGGTTTGTGAGATCCAGGCAAGCTATTGTTGAGAATAAAAAGCTCCACAGGTGATTCTGAGGGCTCTAAGCATAGTCATCCAGCCCTGTGCTGGTGTTGGCCTATGGAGCCGTGGTCTAATAGCATTCCTATATGGTTCCCTTGTTGGCGGGAGGCTGAGTAAGCACTCCTTCCAGACGGCATCTGCAGAAGTTTCCCTCAGACTCATGGATGGAGTTCCAGGTCCATCCTGATTCTCCTTTGCTCTTCAGCTCAGCTGCAAGTATTTGTTCTTTGAAGTTAGAACATTTTGCTTTTACAGGCCCTTTACTCCATGTTCTCAGTAGGCAGCCCTCCTACCTCAGCCAGATCATCCTGCTTCTTTGTTTTTAACTAGTTTCTGGAGGTGGGACTTCCAGCTGCTTCAGTTATTCTCTGGGTTAGTGCTTCCGATTGATAGCCTCCCTGAAAGTTACCTCAGAGATAAGACTTCTTCATGGCTTGGAAGTCTGGTTGATTCTTGCCTGAGCCTTGAGTGACTTTTGCTTTGCTCTTATAAAACCTTATTGATTAATCAAAAGTATTGCTCACAGCGCTGGTTAATGGATGATAGCTATGGAGTTTGCCTGAATACAATTATTTATTGCTTTATTGATGTGCTACTTATTACTCTGTTAAGTACCATAGGGTGTTTAATTATGTGAAAGGGAAGTGCAAAGGCAGCTGCTGAAAGCTGGAGTTAAAGAGGTCCAGTACCTGAGTTCCTGACAATGTGTCATAAAACAGCTTTAAAACACATGCACACCCAAAGGACAAAACCCATTCCAAAGTTTAACAAGCTTGGAAGCAGAATGGGCTTGGGGAACTGCCCTGCCACTTTGTGACTTGATGTTAGCCACAGCACAAGCAATGAAATCTGAATGTTTTAAATGAAAAGGGGACCTTTATTTGGGGGCTTTTGGGTATTTTCTATTTACTGCCAGTGATTGAAGTGGAGCCCATGATAAAAGTCACAGCTAGAAGAGAAGGAGCTGATGGGACTGAAAGTGGCTCCTGTTGAAATGGATGTGGCCCTCAGGCTTGGTGGAATCTGGGCTTCTTTCTGGTTGGTGGTCAACTCTTACCATTCTAAAAGGCAGCTGTATTCCACCAGGAAAAGCTTCTAAACAAACCCCACCAGGTCACTGATGGAGTACTTGCTACATTTTGCATCCCATTCTGTCCCTGCCAATGGGGATCGATTCTCTAGCATGGGACCAGAGTTCAATGCCCCACAGCAGAAGTTGTGCCTGTGTCTGAGCAAACTCCTTATTGCCAAATCTGAGTCCTGACCTGACAAAGGGTCATTATTTTAATTCTTTAGATTGGAGATTTTTCAAGTTATGCTCTGAATAATCTTAGGGTACCTTATTTCAGAGGTGGGCCACCTCACTCACCATGTGCTAAGCTGAGGCAGCAGGATCTTTGGGCTAAATGCCTGGGGTGGCGGCTTCCCTGGGAGCCCCGTATCCACACGCACTTCCTGCAAGCTCAGGTCTTCCCCACTTGTAAAGGATCACCTCCACCCTACGAATCTCTCCTGTCTCAGGCAGGTACCCCTCCACAGTTTTGATTTAGGGAGAGGAAAATACCTTCCTTCTAGTCTCATTTGAAATCGGGAAAAAATTACAAATCAATATCTCAGTAAATAATCTTGTCACAGAGGCATATATGGATGCCTACATAAATAATTTGTATGATAGATTGTGTTGTAGTGCAAAGACCTCTCAGCTGAGAGTAAAACAGAACTGAAATCCTACTTTTGCCGCTTTTAGTTGTATGACCCTGGGACAGTCCCTTACTTTCTCTAAAACTTGCTTCCTTATTTATAAATAGGACAAAATAATAGCTACATCTAAAGCTTGTTGTGGGCATTAGTCAGGAAAATAGATGTAAAAAGCCAACTCTGTCTCTGACTCATGATGAATGGACAAATATTAATGTTCATTTTTTCCCCTGATAACCATGTAACACTTGCACTTTTTAGATGAGAAAAGGTAGAGATCACATTTTGACTTTTAATGCATTCCTTTCTGGAATTTTCTTCATGCTGAATATTATAGAGATTGTATACTTGTAAAGTAATGGCAAGTTTTTAAAAAGCGTCAGGGTTGTAAACTTGCATATATGATAATAATGTCTTTTGAAAATGTACTTTTACAAGCATAGACTTACTAAAAGTTTAAAAAGTATTTACAAAATTCGAATCAAATACTGCAGGCAATTACATACCCTCCTTTTTAATTATTTGTATTAAACAGGCTTGTTCTGGGGGAGATTTGTTTTGGAATTTCAACTCTGTTTTCAAGAATTCCTAGGAACTAAGTTTGCTTAAGTACATTTAAAAGAAAAAAGTTGTTTACAGTAGTTAAGAGCCCATATTTATCTCATCTAATAGGGAATGTCTAAATGAAAATAAAGACTTCTCCAACACTAGCATTCAAGACTTGGGTAGTGTAGAGCCGAGGATGAATGCATTGTTCCCGGAATCAGGCGGTTGAGATTTGAATTGCAGTTCTCCCACTTATTAGCTTTAACTTGACCTCGGAAAAGTTCTTCAGCCTCTCTGAACCTCAGTTTCATATCTATAAAAGAGGAAGCTAATAGCTTCTAACCTGGAAGGCTGTTGTGAGGAATAAATGCAGTAACTCAGGTAAGGCATTTAGCCCAGTGCCCAATACAGAGTAAGTGCACAGTAAGTGAATAGTAAATTAGCAATTATTTTTTGATTCCTAGATTCCCCTAAATTAAAGTGAGTTCACTGAGATGCAATGAAAGGAAGCCATCACAAATTGGACTAATTACTTACATTTATTCTTGTTGACTTGGCTGAATTCTTGTGGAAGGCTTAGGAATACCTTAGGATGAGAGCATTTGGAAAACAGTGACCACAATTTTGTGTTGTCTTATAAAGTATATTCACGACTCACATGGTTAGTCTGGTGACTATCAATGCTTTGTTATAAAATATTTTTCCTTTGCAATACTTAAAGTTAAAAAATTATCAAAAATATTTATTTTATTTTAATCTATTATAGTTATATTTTGATTGGCATCAAACGTTATGATATTGTAGAAAGTCCGTGTTACACAGTGGTTTAAAAGCTTCTCTTTGGCATTAAGCAGGCCTGGGCTTTGGTTTCGTGAAGTCTGGGCAAATGACACATCTTTTCTAAGCCTCAGCTTTATCAGCAGTGAAATAGAGATAATAAAAGGGCATTCACTTTGTATCCTCCACTCTTCCTGGCACATAATTAGTGCTCAGACATTCTGGCGGGATCACCTTCTGGCTAAGTTTTGGGCTTCTGTCTCCCAGGTTGATGTGTAAGAGGCCCTGCTTGCCGGCCGCTGCAGTCAGCCCCACTCGGATGACTTCATTGGTTCAAGGGCTCCTGCTATAAATTATACTGTTGGTTCATTTTGAATCTATAAACACCGTGTTCTGAACATGAGCCTGCAGTGCCCACTTGGGCATGTCTCTGCCAGACCCTGACTCTCACACGCACCCTCATTTCCTCACCATCAGTGATTCGAACCCAATTCCCTTTGGGCACCTATGTGCTGCCCTTTTAGGTCATCTCACAGTCCATAACCTAATCCAAACACAAATCGGACTTGGGGGCATTTGGAGAACTGCAGAAATGCTTCCCTACATTGACAGAATGATTTGCAAATTCACAACCCTATCTTGCTCAGAAATGAGATGACATATATAAAAGGACTGTGTAAACTGTGAGGTGCTCCGTGTGATTTACCCTCTCATGATATCTGTTTAGGACTTCATTCTCAGGGGAAGGAGTAACAGGCAATTTTGTGTTCATTTTAGAGATGAGGAGACCTTGTACCACAGAGGCAAAATGACTTGTTCAAAGATATGTAGATAGTTGGTGACATGAGTGGGATTTCAAGTCAGGGAACTGATTCTTGAGCCATTTTGGTACCACTGAACACTTACCAAGCTCAGTTACTGTACCGAGCTCAATATCATTTACTTTCTCAGTCTTATATTATTAAATACTATGGAATAGGCATTGTAATAGGTGATTGTACTGTGGAATAGGCATTGTAATATACTATGGAATAGGCATTGTCAAATAGGCATTTTCTGAGGCTCAGAGAAATAAAGTAACTTACTCAAGGTCTCACAACTAGAAGTGATAGAAATGGGGTTTAAACTTTGATCTGTCTGACACCAAGCCTGAACTGATATTATATAGTTTACTGAGAAAAGTTTGAACTGTTTCAACATTAAACAGAGAGTAAACCATATCTGTGAAGCATCAACAACATTTTATTAATTGATGTCTTATTCTGTCTTTCCTTCCTTCATTCAACAACTATTGAATAGGATCTGACAATATGTTAGCCACTATGCTAGACATAAAAGGAACTGCCTTTAAACCTCCCTCCACCCAAGGCACCTGACTGGGTCCTGCCCATAGCCCCTCACCCTATTGGCTTCAGAGCATGCCAGCCTGCTTTTCTACTGTCAGCTCCTGCATTTGTCTGCTTGAGAGTTTCCTTCAACTTGAGAGTTTCCTTCGGCCACCAAAACCTGATTTTCCTGCCTATGTGGACAGCTGCTAGTACCAGGGAGCTAATGCCTCAAAGGAACAACCTCATCCAAAGGCTGATGGCAGCTGGTTTATAAATATCCCAGATCCCACCCCTCTGGTGGGATAATTCTGAGGTGTATGTTCTACATGGCCTCCCTGAGTTTCCTCATTAGGGTTAAACAGTTGCCCACAGTGGTAGCTAGCTAGACAACACATTTTGCATTGACTGGCTTCCCTATCCTGTCTCACTTTCCTGCTCCCCACCTGAGGTTTCCTTTGTTTCTCAGATCAACTTCTTGCACTCAAATTCTACTCAAGGGCTGGACATGGTGGCTTATACCTGTAATCCCAGCACTTTGGGAGGCTGAGGCAGGAGCGTCACTTCAGGCCAGGAGTTTGAGACTAGCCCAGGAAACACAGGGAGACCTGACCTCTATAAAAAAAATGGGAAAAATTATCCAGGCATATGTCTGCAGTCCCAGCTACTTGGGAGGCTGAGATAGGAGTATTGGGTGAGCCCAGGAGGTCGAGGCCAAGATCCTACCACTGCACGCTAACCTAGGCAAAGAATAAAAAAGAAAAAAAAATTCCTGTCTAAAGGTCTATTTCTGGGGGAACTCACCTTAAGTCAGGTCTGCTAGGGGTTCCTCTATTCTATCATTAGTGGATATTTTATATCTTAAGAAGACAAGTAGCTATACTTAAATTGTCTTAGGAGTTAACTCCTGGTCCAGTAGTGGTTTAACTTATGTTTAACTCCACCTCTCCATGAGTTATGTAGAGTTGTTGAGTGATGTCACCTACTACATCCTGGAACGTTACTAGATATTAAAAAAATAATGTACCAAACATTCTCCTGAGAGAAAACTGCTCTTACTTTCAAGAGATTTTCTTTTTGAGGCCTACTAGAGTGAAAGATAGTTAAAGAATAAGGACTGGAATTTGATATTATTTTCTTTTCCTGAATCTAACTATTTGGAAGGAAGTGCTGATTCCTGTTGCTGAGAAGGGAAGTACATACCAGTTTTGTCAGGTAAAGAGGAAGTCCGAATGAGTGAGCCTGGGAGCCATCCTTATCTCCTTAGAGGACATTTTCATTCTGCTGTTCAACAAAAGTTGATTGAATTTTAACAGGGTTTGAGCCCCAGGCTAAGCAGCATGGAACACACATAAACACGAAAAATGGAAAAAAGGCCCGACTCCATCTAAGCGTTCATGGATCTTGGAATGGCAACCGAAATCCCCCTTTTCAGGGTTCATTTGGGTGGTAATACATTTCATTCTGGAGGACAACAGAAAATCAAATCGACTTTCGTATGTTTGCTTGATTTTAAAAATATAATCCTAGAGGGAAAGTGGCCTGTCTGCGGAGACAAATGGTTACCAATCTCAAAATAGTTTTCACTTTATTTTTATTCAGCCAACAAACATTCTCTTTTGGAGTCTTAACCTAATTTCCCAGAGTGGCCTGGCCTATCTTTCTCCTCTAATTTTAACGTTCTGCCCAAGTCTTTAAGGTCTCAGTTGGTTAATGTTTAATGGTCTCCACGACCAGTGTTTGATGTTTACACTTTATTGGGCTAACCAAATTTGTAGAGCAAATTAAATGTGTGCAGGTCTCTGGCAAGCGACGTTTAGATATGTGTTGCTCAGAAACCATCTCCTTGTTCAATACTGCATGCCCCAAATAGTTTCAATTAACTGTTCTTCTTTTCTGGCAATATCTGCAGCTATCTACATTGCTTTTGGGGAGCTATTACTTCCTAAATTTACGGATGTTACAGCCTCACACCCTTCTGTTTCCAGAAAACATGCCACAGCAGAGAGCTTCACTTCTCTGTGAAATGAGAGCGTCAGCAACAGGTAACCTATTAAACCAGATTGACCAAAGACCAGAAAAATACACTAGGGTTGGAGCAGGGGAGGCTGGAGAAAGGAGGGAGTAATAATTTGAGTTGGCATTTTTGTTTAGAAAAATATACATACTCTAAGAAAACATACAGGTGGAATAACACACACAGTTTAGGTAAAGAGCCATTAATATAATTACCTGAAGACACATGTTGTTTTTCTTATACCCATGAATTTAATTTCAGTCTTCTTTTTGAACAAACTGAGAAGGCAGATGGTACCGCACCATAGCCATGGCTGGGGAAACCAAGGCCTGAGTTCGATGTTCAGCTACGGGGGTCCTCCTCCTGGTGTGACCTTGGCCAAGCCCTCTCTTTAACCTCATGGAAAGTCATCCAGAAAAGAAGAGAGTTGACTATGATCTTGAAGTGCCTTCCAGTTTGGGCATTTTTTTTTTTTAAGACAGAGTCTCACTTTGTCACCTAGCCTGGAGTGCAGTGGCCCAATCTCGGCTCACTGCAACCTCCCAGGTTCAAGTGATTCACCTGCCTCAGTCTCCCAAGTAGCTGGGATTACAGGCGGCCGCCACCACGCCCAGCTAATTTTTGTATTTTTAGTAGAGGTGGGGTTTCACCATGTTGGCCAGGCTGGTCTTGAACTCCTGACCTCAAGTGATCTGCCCGCTTTGGCCTCCCAAATTGTTGGGATTACAAGCGTGGGCCACCACGCCAGTTAGGGCATTTTGAAATTTAATTATGTCTTTAACTCCATTTATAACGTTTCTAGGGAGAGGGAGACATGGCTTACAATAATCTTCTTAAACGATACAGGTTTTACAAATAATTGCCCAATAAACTACAACTTAATTTCTTCAAAGAGTGCCTTGATTGTGGCTATCAGCAATTCTTCATTTTTTTCCTTTAAATTTTATTTTATTTTTAAAAATTTTTGAGTTGGGGTCTCACTCTGTCATCCAGGTTGGAGTGCAGCATCACAATAATGCCTCACTGCAGCCTCAAATTCCCTGAATCAAGTGGTCCTCCCACCTCAGCCTTTTGAGTAGCTGGGACTAGTAGTGCCAGCACATGCCACCAAGCCTAGCTAATTTTATTTTTTAAAATTTTTTTTGTAGAGACAGGGTCTCCTTATGTTGCCCAGGCTGGTCTTGAACTCCTGGACTCAAATGATCCTCCTATCTCAGCCTTCCAAAGTGCTGGGATTACAGGTGTGAGCCACCACGCCCAGCCATAATTCTTTCTCCATCCTTCCAAACTGGTATTGTCTTTTATCCTTGCTGAGAGACACCCAGTTTTGACTGGGTATGAGAAAATATTAAGAAGGTTCTGGGATTTAATCAGTAGATGAAAATAAGGAGTCCCCAAGTTTCAGGGTCACTGATGGACTTTGGGGTTCAGGTTTCTTGGGGGTCAGATTTTCTGTCTCAAGGCTACCAGAAAGAGTCAGGCCAGGTCTGGAGTGATAGCTGCTTTTCTGGCACATCAGCAGGGGCTGAACACTAATGTGTTTAACAGTTGGACTTATTTTTAATCTACTGTATTAGGAGCACAAATTTAATCAAGAACAAAATGTTACCAATGTTGTTTTTTGTTCCTGCATATGCATATATCCTTAACACTGTTCTGTATTCCCTTGTGCTAGAAAGCTCTCCATCTGACATCTGACTTATTTCATAACATTAGTTTTTTTTAAGTGCAAATATATGTGGAGAAAAAAAGAAACGAGGAGCTGAATTTCCACGCAACGCAGCCCCCTTACTTAAAGAACTAGCTGCAGTACAGATTTTAACAATTAACATTCCTGCCGTGAATGTCGTTATGGATGGAGCTAATAAATGTTTTCAAACACTCCTCGGCTCAAATACATGTTCAGCTTATTTTCTGTCATTTGATGGCATTGGTGGGTTGAGACATTCCTGTAAGCTTTTTTTTTCTCCCTTCTAGTAAAAGAAAGAGATCTAATCTCCCTACCCACCCTAACCCACCCCTTTCCCTGCCCTACCCCCTCTGTGCCTACTAAACCTTACTTGCAGGTCAGCAGGCTGGTAACAGATTATTTTACTCTGTGAGGAACACCAAGCATTTTGGCCAAGACACATGAGAATCCTGCTATAATATTACCGTTTTTCTAAATTAAATATTAGGAAAAATTAAACCAAATTGTGGCACATAGTGCAATGGAAAATATTTCTCTTCCAAACACTTCTCTGTGATAAATGCGTGTGTAGCTGAAAGCACAATAAATATGCACTACTTTAAAAACCCAGATTATTCAGGTTTTAAGACTTATAGCTAAAAGTGGTTTAATGCTTCATGCCTAATAATAGATTACTCCTATCACATTTCTAACCTTTATTTCTCCTCGCTTTGAAGTCCAGCCATATAAAGGTTGTTTGTAGAACCACACGAAAGTTAAAGCAAATATTACTTAGAGTGATTCATAGCCAGCCAAGAATTTGTAATGAAGGCAGAGGCTTTTTTTTTTTTTTTTTTTTTTGGCGGTGTGTATGTGTGTGCTGAATCAAAGGAAATGAAAATGTTTGTAATATTTTTTTGGTTGCACTAAAAGTTTATTAAAGCAGTTTTAGAAGCTTGTAGTAGAAGGCAGGCAGCTGAATGAAAACAGACCTCGACGCGATTATATTCTGCTCTGTGGGGGAGGCAGAATTTAAAGGGGGAAAAAATTCCCTGGATTTCAAAAATTGCCACCAGGTCACAGCAATACTTAATTAACTGAATACATTAAGGGAGGGTTATAACATAGATGCTAAAAAAAGAGGGTGGGGGAAGTAGTCAAATTCATTTAATCCTGTGTTCTTTGCTTACAGATTAGCCTTTCAGAATGAGCAACCTGATTTTTTTTTTTAAGGATCCATTTACCTTCCAGAGCTTTTCATAGCAAAACATTTTGCATGGTTGCAAAAGAAATTAATTTGTTGCCAGTTGCTCCATACTGGCAGGAATTCTGAATAAAGAATGTAAGCAATCTATCTTTGTTTGCAAGATATAATTAATCTGGCAGTTAAAATTCTTTGGAAACATTCTGATGACTTATGTGGAAAAGTAGCACAGCATTTTCAAAGAAAACTCAGAACTGTATGCAGGGGAAGATAAAAGATATATGAAGTGTTTGTTCTAAGCGATACTATTCATTTAAAGATCATAATGTAACCCCACCCTAGCAATTATTGTGAAAAACAAGACAAATCTCCATCTATAGCTTTCTGACACAGTCTTGATTTGAGAAACAAAATAAGCACATTACTGTTAGAGTCTAATAGACTGCAAGCTGTTTTATTAGAGTCAGCTGAATCCTGTTTTGCATAAAAAAGAACTCTGTTTGCTATCAAGAACACATTTACATTAATATGACTTTGACAAAGTAAAATAAAATCGCATTAAGATGATGTAAGTAGATAAGACAATGAAATCTCTGTGAGAGAGTTTTGGCACACACTAATTACAGTCAAGTCCCTGCAGAAAAAGAACATATTTTTACACCAACTATCCATGTGTTTGAAAATGTAGAGAGCCCAAAATGCAATCCTTGGTTTAGGTATTTACTGAATACATTGTATTTCTGTGCTTCTGAGATAGTTTTTTTTTTTTTTTTTCTTTAAAGGAGGCTGCCCGATAAATAATACTTTCATTTACAATAATACAAGCAAGTTTCTTTCTGAATACTAGCCTGTAATCATCCTGATTATTTTAAGGGACTTTCCAATACAGGGCAGCTGAAAACAACGTTTTAGATTACATGGTAATTTAGGAATGCATGAAAAGCTAAGCAGTTACCATAATAGGGTTCTGGATAAACTTCATGCTTTTTAGAGCAAAACATAACAACATATGTTTTGTGATTTGTTTCAATGATTTTTCTATATTTTTTTTGTTCAGGTTCTATCAAAATATTTGGAGGCCTCATCTGCGTACAGCATTTTTATAACCTTATTTTGAAAACTTTGATGTCTCTCTTTTTAGTTCAGTCATTAAAAGAAAGGCAATGATGGATGATGATAATGCCTCGGATTTTATGACTAATCAGTTCTTGGCAGTGGCCATATTTCTTCCGTAGTGAAACTTTAATACTCCTTTGGCCTTGCATAGGCTTAACAACAACAAAAAAAATTTTTTGGAACTGTGTTACACAGGCTACTTGTTAAGTATTAGCAGTTATTGTACAAAAGTTAGTACTCTGATTTAACACCTGACAAAATGGAGCAACCAGGAAAGATGATTTCTTCTCTTTTCTGGATTCTCACAAATTTTAGGTGCCTTGCTATTGGGTTTTTTCCCCCATGTTTTACAGACAGAAATACGGAGAAAAGCTATTCAGATGGCAGAAATATTGAGAGGGGAAAAAAGTCTTGTAGGGGTGAGTTGGGCTGCCATTTGCATTTTGTCTTCCTGAATTGTCTTTGTGATGACGCAATTTTTATGAGAAGCCTGATTTTCTGCCCTGAGTCTTGATGTATTGTTCTTGAAGTTGCAACAACAAACACCAGGTGTCTCCACTTAGCTGAGCTAAAGGTTCTGAAAAGGAAGGCCACTTTGCCAGGAAAAGTTGAAGCTACCTTCCTTTTTTCTCCCTAGTGCTCCTGGCCACGGCCTGCACAAGGCCAGAGGGCTGGCTGTGAGTAGGGGAGTGGAGTTTATTCTTTAACGAGTGGTCAGTTTAAAGCCTATTGACTCATATTAGATCTGTAAGGGAACCTGATTTTTGTGTGGAAGTCATGAAGACTGGCACCCGTGGAAATATTGATACCTGTGAATTAGGCAGCTGTGGCCTGTATTGCATGCCTGTTCTACTCTGGTGGGGACCTGCCATCTTGGTTGGTAAGATGCCCTTCCTGGGTGGATAGGGGCCTTCTTCTTTTGGGATAGCCAACTCCATGGGGACCTTTTGCCTGAGAACAACCAGACCAGAGACTCACAAGCTGATGTGCTGGCTTCTTCTCTACCAGTGGCTGATGTCCCAAATCCCAGGTTGCTGTTTTCATGAGCTTATATTTATTTCTTCAACAAATATTCAGTTAATCTCTACTGCATGCCAGGTACTGCCCTAAGCAGTAAAAAACCTAGAAAAATCTGCTCTTATAGAGCTTGCGTTAACATATGCCCCTTCCATTTGATGCCTGGGGTAAAAATCACTTCCGGTGTTCCTCAAAATGTATTTTGTGGCATTCCAAGTATCGTAATAAGTATTGTGCTGAGAAATGTTTTCAGATTTCATTATGCTCTGGAACTGCTGGGTTAAAAAGTGTCTAGATGCAAAACTCCTTAGTAACCTCTATATGCTAATTTGCACGGTCCCTTTCTAAGAGCTGTCTTATTTCTCAAATATATTTGGCTAAGGAATAATTTTTTAAAAAATAAAACATTCTCCAAGCCAATTTTGAAAACAAAATATGTCTTTATTACCCTAGAGAAATATTCCAAACATTTTATTCTGTTACTCAAACACTACCTTCATAATTCTTATCATGTCAGTTGGTCATCCTCCTTATTTTTAAGCCTAGAAATTACCCTGGACATAAGTGAATCCTCTGAGGAATATACTTTGGGAAAAATTGCTTTGAGTAGTAGACATTCAAAGATTGGAAGATTTGGAAACTAGAAGGAGGTAAAGAGGCTGGGGCTTAGAGGCCACCTGTAAGAGGAAGGAGATGTTTGCCCCTAAAAACATGACTGCTGAAGCTGTGCTAGTATCCTTGCAGAAGAAAACTTTGTTCTCCATCAGTTTCTGAGCAGCCATCAAACAACTATTTTGGAAGATGGGAAAGCTAAGAGATATAGGTTCCAGTTCCAGCTCTGTTTTTAACTAGCTGGGCAATCTTGGGGGTAATTTGCTTACCCTTTTGGTCATAAATTTCATGCCTAATAAGTGTTGAATATACATTAAGCCACTTAATCATCAAAGAAATCATCTGAGGTAGGTTATGCTTCTACAAGATTCCTTATAGAGAAGGAATGAGAGTAACAGATTAAGGAACCTGCCCAAGTTACACAGCTGGGAAGTAATGGGCCCAAGAATATTGAATGATGATCTTGAATTGGATCCCTTCAAAATCTAACATTGTGTGATTATATGAGTGACTTTTGCTATGTTTCATATCTATTGTGATTGGCAGTCAATCTTCTAAGCAGAAATCATTCATCAGGCAACAGAAGTACTGAGCATGTATTCTGTGTCAGACACTAGCCAAGGCCCTGGGGAATTTACAGGGAAGAAGGCAAAGTCCCTGCCCTCCGGACTTTACAGTCTAGTAGGGGGTGGAGCACAAGTAAACATGCATTCTACCTGTATATTTAAAACATTATTATTACTAATATTTCTATAGTGAATCATTGAAATATTATAGTATATTATTCACAAAAGCCAAAATGTGGGAACAACCCAAATGCCCATCAACTGAGGAATGGACAAACAGAATGTGGTATAGCCATATACAATGGAATATTACTCAGCCATAAAAAGTAATGAAGTACTGATGTACGGTACAGCATGGATTAACCTCATAAACATTATGCTGAGTGAAAGAAGCCAGATACAAAGGGCCACATGTTGCATAATTCCATTTATATGAAATATTCAGAGTAGGCATATTTATAGAGGCAGAGGACAGATGAGTGGTAGCCAAGATCTGGGGGATGGGGACAATGGGGAGGGACAGCTTAACCGGTACAGGGTTTCCTTTTGGAATGATGAAATGTTCTGCAATGCTTGCACAACATTGTGAATGTACTACATGTTACTAATAACAACTTTTATATTATGTGTATTTTACCACAGTAAAAAATGCAAAAAATGAAAGCCATGATGGTAGATAAGGCCAGGCTTATTGTTGTCATTTCAAGTTAAGTCACTATTCAGCACCTGCGTTATGAAAAAGTGGGCTCAGTAGTGTTTGCATATAAAGGTGAATAAGATATAATCCCTGTCCTTACAGATGTTAAAATATACTTATAGGAGTAATAGAAGATCAGCAAAGAATTACAATAAAGCATGATTAAATTATCATTATAATGGAAGAATAGGCAAAATTCTGAGGGATATTTAGAAGAAAGAAACAATTCACTTCTAACTGAAATTATTGGAAAATCCTCATGGAGGAGGTGGTGGTTTGCCACATTCAGCCTGTTTCCACCTTTCTCTTGAAGGCTGAATAGAAATTCAGCAGACAAAGAAGGGAAAGCCAACAGACAGGGAGGATAAACAACTTGCTAGATGTCACACAGTAGTGACAGAAATGGAATCATAGGCTCCTCATCCTAGTTAAATAAATATAGTACATAATATATAGTATTTAATATACTTAATATAGTACTGGTTATATACTATATATACTATGTAATGTATATATAGTATATAATATAAATAATATATAGTATTATTATATACTATACATACAGTATATAATCTAACAATACTAATAATATATATAAGAATAATTATACACTATATTAGTGACATTATATACAGAATACTAATATAAAATAACATATAGTAAATATAATATAAACAATATATATAAAATGATATAAATATATGTATTATAGTATATAATATAATGCAGATTATATATCGTATATTTTATAAATAATATCTTTAAACAGAAACACATATAAAAGAAGGTTATGTGTTGATAGACTGATGAAACTGTTGTGGCTAGAGGCTCACAGGAACTGAGCCTTGTATTTCCTCTAGGAGCCATGGCTCAGTATTCTCTAACTCAGTGTGTGTGACAGCTTTGTAGAAGCTAACTACTGCAAGTAACAGGAGTCAGCTACTTCTCATATCCTCTACTCAGGTTTGAAATTGAGCTATTCCTTCTCAGCTCATCACTCATTTTCAAGCCACCCCCTGGATGAACACACACACACACACACACACACACACACACACACACCCGTACCCAGAGATGGTTACAAAGTTTTCAGGATTCAGAGCAAAATGAAAATGCAAGACCCCTTGTTCAACAGTTCCTAAGAATTTCAGATGGCAGGAGCAGAGGATTAAACCGGGTGTTGGGCTCTGTGTTCAGGTCGCATGCCCCTGAAGCCAGCCCAGTTTTTCCCTCCACCTAATCAGTCGTGTCTTCACTTCAGCACTTGTGCCTCTTTTTTCCCTGGGATCAAGAAATGTGATCATTGTTTACCTTGCCTCATTTGAGATAAGGAGTTTACCAAACCACTTGTATCTCTGGGGAAAGGGGTAATGAGCTCACAGACGCACAGTCTGTGACCTGGTGGCAGAAGGGTTGGTTTGGCCTTTGGCCTCCTGGAATCCAGTGACTTGGAGGGGGTTCATTTTCTCACTGACAACCGGCCAGAGTCACATGGCTTGCATGTCAGAGCCAAACAGAGCTGCAGAGCTCTCCTCGGCCTCTCATGAGTCTCCTGGGCCACATTCCCTGAAAGACGTCTCCTGCTGATTTGGTAGGTCCCAATTGAGCCTCCTTGAAGTTCCTGGACAATGCACAGGTCTTGGCAGCCTCTTGCAGGCAGCCTTTGTTCAGGCACTGTGGACTCTCCAGCCGGAAGGCGAGACTTCCAGGACAGAAGCAGAGGGAGGGCATGGCAACAGAGTCCTGAAGAGGATTTGCTTGGCTCATGCCTTTTACAAAAGTTGGGGCTTAAGTTTTCAGCAAGAAAAGGACAGGAAGGGAAGAGTAGACATCCAAAAGCAGCTCACTGAAGACAGATCCTGCAGTCAATTTTCTTATCTCAGCTTCCCTCACTCCTGCTCTCCCTCTGACCAACTAGGAGTGGTATGAAGCGGGGAAACGCCTTGCAGACTTTCGAGGAAGCAGGCTTGGCTTCCTTTTGGATAGGAGAACGCAGGCCAGTTTGCTGGGCTTATTAATTGTTCCCTTGCTGTTTGCAGCTGTCCTCATCTCTTTCTCTGCACAGGCGCATCTCACACAGCCTTCAGAGCCACCTTTCCTCTAGAAAGCTGCCTGAGCCTTGGTCAGGTCGGGGGCTGCCTTCGTTTCTCAGGGCTGCCGCCATGAAACCCTGAATACTGGGTGCCCTACGCAACAGGCATTTACTGTCTCACATTTCTGGAGGCCAGAATTCTGAGATCAAGGTGTCAGTGGGGTTGATTCCTTTTGCAGGCTGTGAGGGAGGATCTGTTCCACGTCTCTGGTGATTTGCTGGCCATCTTTGGCCGTCTTGAGTTTTCCTTGGCTTGTAGATGTATCACTCAGATGTTTGCTTTGAGGACCATGTGGTGTTCACCTTGTGTCTCTGGTTTCAACTTTCCCCTTTTTATGAGGATACTTATAAAGCCCACCCTACTCCCAAATGACCTCATTTTAGCTTCACTAATAACATCTGCAATGAACCTATTTCCAAATAAGGTCATATTCCAAGGTATTGGGGGTTTAGGCTTCAACATATGAATTTTGGGGAGGGGACACAATTCAACCTGTAACAGAAGCCATGGTGGGAGTGAACAACACAAGTAAGATTTAGCAAGGTGGGTGCTAATGGAGATGGGCCAGACCAGAGTGCCCAGAGTAGATCTGGAAGGAGTAGGACCTGGGGTTTGACAGAAACTATGGAGGCAGACTGTGATTACTTTTAAAGCCAAGCACAGCAAATTCAGACTTGGTGTGGAAGGCAAGTCAGAGCCACCGTAGGTTTTTGAATTGCATTGTAATACTGTAAAAATGGCATTTTGGAACAATGACACAGACAGTGTCATAGAGGATGGATTGAAAGAAGATGTCAGTGGAGTCAGGGAAAGTAATTGGAATCTGGGCTATAGTGAGAGTGGAATAGAAAGGCTGGGAGAGTTTCTAAAGGAAAAGAAGATGGTAGGATTTGATGACAACTGGATTCAGAAGATGACAGCATTAACAGCAGGGACCTGGATTGACTGTAAAGTTCAGAAGGGAAAGGTGGGGATCGAGGGGTCTGCGTGTGCATGTGCATGTACACACATGAGCAGATGGAAGTCTTAGTTTGGGATGTACTGAGTTTGAAATGATGTATATGGCATCTCAGAGGACATGTGCTCTATGGTCAGCAAATTTTTTCTATAAAGGACCAGTTGGTAAATATTTTAGGGTTTTCAGGCCATGTTAGCTCTGTTGTAACTATCCATCCTTGCTGTTATATTAGGAACGCAGCCATAGACAACGTGTAAGTGAATGAGCATGGTTGTACTCCAATAAAACTTTATTTACAAAAACAGGCAGCACTCCGGATTTGGCTCAAGGGCTGTAGTTTGCTGATTCCTACACCACATAATGGGAAATGTGATACAATCATAGCTTATAAGGAGAGAGAACATAAGTCCTTTAACGGCTGGTTTTGTGAGGGTTTTTTTTTTTTTCTTTTTTTTTTGAGACGGAGTCTCACTCTGTCGCCCAGGCTGGAGCGCAGTGGCACGATCCCCGCTCACTGCAGCCCCGCCTCCTGGGTTCAAGCGATTCTTCCGCCTCAGCCTCTTGAGTAGCTGGGACTACAGGCACACGCCACTACGCCCAGCTAATTTTTGTATTTTTAGTGGAGACGGGGTTTCACCATATTGGCCAGGCTGGCATTGAACTCCTGACCTCGTGATCCGCCTGCCTTGGCCTTCCAAAGTGCTGGGATTACAGGCGTGAGCCACCGTGCCCAGTCTGTGAGGTTTTTAGAATGATGAATATTCAACATTCAGTGGGAATCTATAATACCAATGGGAACTTCTTCACTTACTAACTCATGTAACAAATATGTTATTGAGAATGAACGAGGGGCCAAGTGTGCTCACATGTTATCACAATCACTCTCCACTGACCACTTTGTGAGTGGGTAATTCTTATTCCCTTTTTGACAGATGAGATAATGGAGTAAACCCTCAGTAAGGTAACTTGAGGCTGTTAAACATTGCTCCTGACTAGGAAGTTTAGCCAGTCTCTAAGTGGAGGCCTTCCACTCAGGCAGGAAGGCTTTAATAGTTTGCATGAGGCAATGTCAAATTTAATATCTGCTTATATGTTGTCAAAGTTTTAACTCTGCACTCAACAGTTTTCAGGATAACTGCCCTTTGTGTTCTTGCTAGAGTAAGGTCTTGAAACTGTGTAATAGCTACAACCTGTCAAGTACCTGGAAGAGAGAAAAACTGAGAGAAGATAATTTAAGGCTCATGTAATCTCCTCATTTCTCTAGATTACCTATTTTTTAAAATTGATCAAGTTGATTGCTGGGTCTCCCACAGAATAATCTTCATGTAATTTAAGACAAAGCATTGATCTCTTTGTTATAATTGAAAATGCTTTATAGATTTTGCTGTTTTAGCTGAGAATTATTATTGAAAATATTATTTATTACATCTCCCTATATATTATTTCTTATGAGAAAATGATCTCAGAATTTGACATAAGAATAATTCTTTTCTCCTGAGAAGATATGATTCTGTTCTTCAGCTAGACAGAACTGTGCAACTAATTGTGTTTCCTTGTTTGATTGGATTTCCAGGAAGCTCAGAGCTAGCTTTAAGGTGCAAAGATAATAGCTATCGTCACTTACCATCAAAGTACTTTCCTATGTTTTCCAGGCTGTATCACCTTTTTAGTTCCAATTTTATTAATTTTTTTCTTTTCCTCCCATAAGCTGCTTCAAATACTTCTTGGAGAGAGACGAGCATTTATTTATTTATTTATTTTCCTAAGATGGAGTCTCACTCTTGTAACCCAGGTTGGAGTGCAATGGCGCGATCTCGGCTCACTGCAACCTCCACCTCCTGGGTTCAAGGGATTCTCCTGCCTCAGCCTCTTGAGTAGCTGGGATTACAGACACCCACCACCATGACTGGCTAATTTTTGTACTTTTAATAGTGATGGGGTTTCACCATGTTGGCCAGGCAGTTCTCAAACTCCTGACCTCAGATAATCCGCCTGTCTTGGCCCCACAAAGTGCTGGGAGTACAGGCGTGAGCTATTGTGCCTGGCCAGAGATGAGTATTTTTAAAAATTAAATTTAATTGATTCAGAATCAAGATAGAGAGTCTTTCAGTCAATCAAGATTGTTACTTAAGTTTCCTTAGACTTGGGGAAAATGATGAAAAGAGTTTATGATTAAGAGCAGATATTTGCTTGGGTGACCCTTTGAGGACATTGACATTTGCTCAATAATGACAAATTATTTCATATTTATTGAGGGATCTTCCTAAATGGACTACTATATACATTTGCCTTACTACTAGGCAAGCATTGAGGGACTGACGGCATCAAGCAAGCATAAGGTTTGGAGTTAGAAGATGAGGACTTGTTTTGATTCTGCCACTAAGTACTCAGGTATAGGACACATAACCTCCGCTGGATAATTTTGAATGTCCCTTCAAATGTAGCTTTCTATAGAAATCTGTTGTCTGCCTTCCTGCTGCTGTCTGCCAATCACTCCCTTGCATATTTCCTCAAGTAAGTAAGTCTTATTTTTCTAGGAAGACTCTAAGCATCGGGGGGCAGAAGCTATATGAATATGAATATAAGGCGTATGAATTTATTTTTATATTCATTGAATTGTAATGCCACCTTATTCCGAATAGATTCAAGGTGGCTTACAAAGATAAATGCAATAAAATAAGATAAAAATTTAAACTAAAGAAAAAGTGTTCATGTGGAAGGAAAACAGATTAAGACTAGAGAGATGAGCAGGTAGGTAGGTAGTAGGCAGGCACCTGTAGAATAAACCAGTGTCCATCTGTCTCCAGAGAGCACATTTGGTTTCTGCACAAACACAAATTGCCTTGGAAACTGAAGCAAAATGGAATGAGTGTGAAGAAATCTCTTTGTTTTAAATTAAATTTAACCATCACATGATGGAAACATAGCGCGTCTTGATTGAGTGTTAAAAGCCAGGTGCCGAGTCATTGATCACTAAAGGTATTTACTGGATATGGTAAATGGAAATTCCTTCAGACAAAAAGGGCACTGCAGAAGTTGGGGAGAGATTTGCTACAGTGGGACAATGGAGAAGAAAGATTTTGCTTTAGAAGGCAAGTGTTTCATGAGGAAAAAGTCTTGGTTCATTGATGTCTCCCTGTGGTTCCCAAAATATGAGGGGCTGCTTTGGGAGCAAAGCAGATAGCAGCGAAAGTGCAAAACAAGGCAAAAGCAGGGTGGAGGAATTTAGCAAACAGCACTTCTTATGAAATTAGTGAGTAGTAAGGTAATATAGGGGGCTGTTCCTTTTTATGGGAAATATTCTCTGGTGAGCTCTTCAAATGAAATATTCTCAAATACTGTAATGCACTGATATGAAAGATTTATGTAGCAAGAGGCCTTAACCAATAGCAGAAGAAATTTGAGGCTATGAAAGTTGGCAGTACTGTCATTAATACTTCATTCATTTAACAAATATTTATAGAGCCCTTACCATATACTGGATACTGTGCCAATCACTTTAGGGAATGAGGGCAAAGGAGCAAATAATGAGTAATACACCATATTTGTCTTATAGAAACTCACATCCTAAGAGGGAGATGACATAAAATACATCCGATTAATTCATTAAAAGCACTTATTGAGCACCTTTGCTATACCAAAAGTAGTTCCAAGTGCTAGGTATGTAATGCAGAAGTAACATAAACAGGATCTGTTTTGAAGTATTATGTTAGAAATCAGCAGGGTTTTTTTTTTTTTTTTCCTGCTCAACAGAGAATTAACACGAAGATTTTGACTGTGGAGAACTGCAGAGATTAAAGAGAATTAAAGAGAGTGCAAATAGTATATAATAAAGCAACAGAAAGAGAAACAGGCCACAACTTACAGGTTCCCTTTCACTCCTAGGCAATTTTTTTGGTAGACTTATTACTAATACATATTTATCTACATTTAAATAAATAGTAAGATTTTCTTGCTTCTGAAGATTGAGGTCATTGGTTACCTAAAATAATGATCTTGTACCTTATCTAGTGGCAGAGCCTGGAAAAATGATCTGAGTTCCAGAAGAGAATCCAGTAATAGCAGTTATATAGTAAATGTCACTAGACCCTGTTCCACATGTCCGTGGCAGACATTACTAATAGATCATAGCACTTCTTCCTGCTACACCTGGATGTAGCCTCAACATTCTCCCTATGAGAGAGTACCAGGTGGCCACAACTCGTCTTGGCATGTAAGACAAAACCTTTCTGCCCTCCGAAGGCCCTTCACTCCTTTAAATACGTTCCAACCCTTTTTAATGTAAGAAACAACTGAATACTTTGGGTTTCTTTGGGGCTTCTTCCTTAACTCTCTGTTACATTCTTGTTTCAGAGTTTGGTTGATATTGCTGTCTGACAGTTGTTAAAAGGTGATGACAATATATTATTATTCAGAACTTTCATAGCTTTAGGAAATAATAACAATTTTTATTTTTTATAATATGTAATAATTTAAATAATTTTATGTAATTTTAACATTTATTATTGTCATAATCAATCCCTAGCACGAATTAAACATATATAATGTCCGGAGCCATGAGACCCGGAATTAGCCGACCTCTGTTGCTTGATCTCCGCAAAGAGGAGACAAGACGGCACATTTCTGGGTTCTTTATTACAAACCCTTCCCGCGCGCACCTAAACTGTTCCCGCGCGCACCTAAACTGTTCCCGCCCGCGCCCAAAGTTTTTCCCGTGCGCGCCTAAACTTCCCGCGCGCGCCAACCTTTCTCGCGCGCGCGCAAACATTTTCCCGCCCAGGAAGATATGCAGCCTAGGGCGCAGGCGCGATCCCGCGCCCGGGAAAAGTACAAACCCACGGCGCATGCGCGATTGTAATTTGAGAAGACCGGCCCCCCGTCACCGCCCTGGCCCAACCTCTTCCCCTGCCAGCCTATATAAGGCATGACCCTACACTCAATAAACGAGACTTGATCAGGCTATTTGTCTTGTCTCCATATCTTGTGTTTTCTTGTCTCCTCCATTCCCACTCCCCCTTCCAGGGACCGTTAGACTGTCCTGCAGGTCAGGACAATATAACCTCCCATGCACTATACTATGTACTTTACCTGAATATTTTATTTAATCCTCACAGTAACCCTGTGAGGTAGGTGCTAGTAGTGTCTTCTGAAAAGAACTTGCCTGAGGTCCCACCAGTAGTAAGTAGTGGAACCTGAATTCCAGTTCCCGCTATTTGATGTCAGAGCTGAAGCTTGTTCCTGCCTGCAGTCAGGACTGTGAGGTTCTCTCTCCTAGGAAGTATGGCTGTTCTTCTCCATGAAAAAAATGACCCTCTTCTTTATAAAATCGAAGGCATCATCTGAATTTTCAGGAGAAAGAACAGAACCAAGCATGCCCTTAAACTTATGTTCCATCTTCTTAATCTGACAGATGGAAAAGGAAGCAGGTAAAGTGTCTGTCCTCAAGAGTTAGTGGCTAGTCCAGGACCGTCATTGCACACCCCTGTCCCCATGGTCTCCACTGCCCATGGTCATGGCCATTATGGGGAGGCAACAGCTGGCACAGAACAGCGGGTCTGGGGAAAGGGGAGTAAGTGGTTGGACTGTTAATATGTTTTTTTCATCCAGGGCTGTTGATGAACTGATTTGAATTTCATTTTTTGTCCTGTCCTCTACTCATTCTGGGATAAAACGGACAAGAAGTCAAGGTAGGCATTAGAAAAGAGAAACAATAGACATGGACTCAAAGAATAATAATTCCCAGATAATCAAGGGTTGACCTTAAAGAGGAAACATCTTATTTTCTGAGCAAATATTCACAGGGTTAAGATGTGGATTGAACGAGATAGTGTAGGAAATAGCAAAAATAATACTATTTATTGAGCTCTTACCATATGCTGGGTACCTCTTAAAGTGCATTACATGGATTTTTAAGAAAATTGCATGACTAGGTATGGGAGATATTATTTTTTCTCTTTTATAGTTGGGGAAACTGAGGATCAGAGAGTTTACAACACTTGCCTAAGGTGATACAGCTATGAAGGGTCCACCCAGGTCAAACCAGTGTTCCACTATAACTTAGACTTCATTTATCTGTTAAATTTGACTTATGTGAAAATGGTCTATAAACTATCAAGCATCAAAAAGTGAATTAATCATGCAGTTATTAAGTTTAAACTTCAGGGACCCTGGCTGGGCATGGTGGCTCATGCCTGTAATCCCAACACTTAGGGAGGCCAAGGTGGGTGGATCACCTGAGGTCAGGAGTTTGAGACCAGCCTGGCCAACATGGTGAAACCCTGTCTCTACTAAAAATACAAAAATTAGCCGGGTGTGGTGGCAGGCACCTATAATCCCAGCTACTCGGGAGGCTGAGGCAGGAGAATTGCTTGAACCCAGGAAGTGGACATTGTGGTGAGCCGAGATTGCACCATTGCACTCCAGCCTGGGCAACAAGAGTGAAACCCTGTCTCAAAATAAATAAATAAATAAATAAATAAAAAACCTCCAGGGATCCCTCACTTTCCAGGGCCTGTTCTAGGACCTCGGGAGGGGCCTCATTAATATTTATTTATAATTTTGCATTTTTTAACTTAAAGAGCCCCCAACCCCACCAATTATGTAAACTTTGGGCCCACAAAACTTGCATCTGGCCCTGAAAATACCATATTATTCTAGACTAGGTGGTCACATGGTCCTTCCATTCTTATCACCTACCACCCCATGGAGAATGTGGTATGAGTAGAGCCTTCTCTTTTCTTTAGTATTATTCATCATTCAAATTCCTGATATTTCCCTTCTCTGGAACCTCATTTTATTTAGACAGCAAGCTGTGTTGGGGACCAACAGCTTCTAGCCACTCAGCAGAAAAGTATTAATCTTTTCTCTGGCCTCTCACATGTGACATCCCCAATGGTGTGTTTCCAACCCCTTGTGAGAATGTCCAATCTTTTAATTATAGTAAATGCAGTCAAGGAAAAAGGGCCTTGATTTTAAACAAACAGCTGTGAATTCTGCATTTGCATGTCATGCTCTGAAGTAGTCTTTTTCTGAGTCATGGATTATAAATTATCAATGTAGATCAAGCCACAAAAAGTACTGTGTTTTGTTAATTTGGGGCCTTTGGAAAGGGCAAAAAAATTCTAGTCAAATATCCTAAGAGATTCTGCACTCTTCAAAGTAAAACATCTTGGTAAGTCACTAATAGTTCTTGAGTGACTACACATTTAGGACGAGATATATTTATGCTAAGTGAACTACGTTTCTAGAGCTATGACAAGGTTGAATATGTGATTACTAGAAGATTCAATAAACACTTGAAAATGTAGAATTAATGTAAAACTTGATTTGGAAACTAATTTGGACCACAAGATTACTGGGACAAGACGTATTTTTTGTTTTGTATTAAAATAAACCCAGATATGCGTAAGGGAGTATTTGTTTAAGCAAAAGTAATGTCACTAATAATCCATGTGACTTTAGACTGCAATGTTGATAATAATAATAATGATAAAAATTAGCCCTATTGATTGTTTACTAGGTCAGGTACTGTGCTAAGCACCTTATTATATCCATTATCTCACTTATTCTTTACAAGTCTGTCATTGTCCCCGTTCTTCGGATGAGGACCCTGAGGTCAAAAAAAGTTGAGTGACTTGCCAAGGTAGTTTGATACATTGTGTACCTGAAATTTGAGCAAAGTCTGTCTGATAGCAGAACACAAGCTCTTAACCACTCTGCAAGCTATTTTGCCTTTTGGGGTTCAGCTTTCCTATCTGCAAAATGAAGGGCTTGGCCTTCCTAATCTCTGCCATTTCTTTCAGCTCTAAAGCTCTAGAGTGCTATGATTTCAAGTTACAATCCTCTGGCAGCAAAAGAGCTCTTGGTAGTTTACTAATATGTTTGTTTTTCTAATTGATCTCTACCAGCTCAGGGTAATTAAAACCCCACAGCTCTTACATTCCCCAAACAAACAGAAGCACGCATATTCACCACTCCTCACAGCAGTGCACATGGCATTGTTTATGCATGGCACCTAAGATAAAAACCAAATATATGGTGGAAAGTAGCAAGCTTTGTGAGAACAGAGGAGTAAGTGTGTGTACCTTCCAGTCTAATGTTCTGTAAGTTTCTGCTTATTTACCAACAGTAGTAAGTGTTGACCTGATCCAAGGCTCCCATCAACAACCTCAGATGTTCTGTTGGTAAATCATACTTTACATTCATGGTAAATGCATGACAGAATGATGGGTTTAGAAATTTAGAAAATCGTTTAGCAGCTTGTGATCCAGGTAACCATTTATTATGGCCACAATAACAGAATTATCAATATGAGAAAAAACACTCAGCCTTTCTGGATTAAGATACTCTCATGGCTGATTCCTTTGTGCACAGCCTTAGTTACCATGGGGATCATGATGAAGAGTGTTCTAAGTTCTTGTCTTTGCTGCTTGGTGAGTGCGTCCTTTCCTTTGGGGTAAAGCTGTATGCCTGGATGAAGACAGAAACAACAGGATTTCCTACAAGGAGTGTGGATGACGCATCACCTTATGTAGCCAGAGCTCTTCAAGTGCAGTCTGTCAGGACAAGGAAGAGGATTCTTTGTTCATTTCATGAAGAGTTACTGATTACTTCCTTTCCTGGCTTTGTGTTAGGTGGCATTGTAACCGTTATCATGAAGTATTTGAGGCCGTGCCCTCAGGAGCTTATAGCAAGGGTGAGAAGATGTATGTAAAACTCTATCTGTAGGCTTACCACTGCACACACTTCTTTCTCTAACTTTTCTTAACTTCATGATAAGGTGATATTGGAAATAGACCTTATGGGATAAGAATCTGGACATACAGAAATTGGGGTAAGTATGTAGAGGATGAAAAGGCAGGAGGAGAGGTTAGGTGAGGCAAGACAAGAAACAATCTGGGCCTAGGACAACACTGTATTTTTCCTTTGTAGCATCATTTTAGTTGTCATTTTTTTTGTGTGTTATTATTTGTTTATTGACTGTCTCCTAGATTGGAAGGTAAGCCCTTTGAGATCAAGGACTAGGGACGAGGTCTCTCCTATTCACTGATGTATGCCAAGTGCCTGTGACCACATATAGTTAGATAAAGGGGCTCAGAAAATACATATCTTGTAAAGGGAGGAAGGAAAGTTTGGAAAGGGACTCGCCAATGGTGAAGGCATAGCTAGAATCTCAAGATCAGAGGCGTAATAGTAGTTTAATTGCCTGGAGAGTTAGACAAGTGTTTTTTTTTTTTTCTTTTTTTTCTTTTTTCTTTTTTTTAAGTCAGAGTCTTATAGTGGTCATAATCCTATCTAGGCAGATAGCAAGAATTTAAAAAAAATAGAAGAGCAGGCATTAAGACTGAGCAACAGAGGAGAGAATGGGGGCAGTTTAATTTAGTTCAGCAAGCAGGTACCATCTATGAGCCAGGCATTATGAAGTGGCAAGGGTATGAGTGTGTACAAGAGAGGTCAAGATCAGCTTAAATAGAAGTTTGAAGGAGGGAAGATTGTATCTTTGGGATAAATAGTAGCTTTACAGACGAGGCAGTGTTTCAAGGAAAATTTAAATAACCAGATTTTATAATTTTTCCTAGAATGCAATCCAAAGTCTAATCTTAGATTTTTCTAGAATGGAAGTGGAGAGGCCATTCCAATAAAAAATAGAGGTGGGAAGAGAAATAGCTCCAATGGAGCAAGATTATAGGTGAGCAAACTGACCTTCCTAATGGGTCTGTGAGTTGAATCCAGGTCTATCTGACTCTAATCTGGCAAGAATGATTACAATAATAATTAATCGTTATTGAGCTACCTACTTTCTTATCTGCTTGGGAATCTCTTTTCTTCATGAATCAACTCAAGCATGACTACCCTGATACTTTCCCTGTAAACCTCTGCATGGGGTGCTTTGTATGTGCTCTAATTAGAGTATTTATCTCACCATATTGCAGTTGTCTAAAAACACCCATTTGGAGCACACTGGATTGTGAACTTGATGACGAAATAGACTGAATATATCTACTGCCTTCTACAGATGAACTCCAGGTGGCTCTTCTTTTTGTAACCAACAATTGAATTCAAAATCTCATGTGGGATCATCAGATGAACAGAATCTGGATTAAATGCTGTGCCCTAGCTGAAAGAGAGGCTGGAGAAATGAATTTCTGGTATCAGTTTTGTGACAAGGGACTAATAATGTGGGGAATCTCCTGTCATAGTTGTGGCAGGTAAACACAGATGAGGTAAACATCCAAAAAAGAAATACAGAGAAAGCAGAGCTGTTAAATTATTTCCTGAAGCAGCTCTGAGTAAAAATTAGACACTGGTTTGAGTATGGGTTACGGATAAAGGAAGAATGGGAGAAATGATAAAGGAATTAACATCCTTACAATAACGCAGGTGAGCCACACTCTGTGGAGGCAGCAGGTGGCAGAATTTACCATCTTGAGCTCAATATGGGCATCAGTGGTGGGACATAAGTGATATTAGGGGTATATGAACATATTTAAAAATATTTTAATAGTTATTTTAATGTGTTACAGGAAAATAATTAGCACATCAAACATGTGAGTTCACAGCTGTTATTGCTTAGGAGAAGGTTAAGTTTAAGTTCAGTTTAAAAAGTTATTCAATATTAAAATGATTAAATAAATAATACAGCAGGTGGCACATAGCTATGGCATGATTACTGAAGGTAGCATGGGAATGGCTGAAGTTTGGGGAAGTTCATACATGGAGACAGGAGGCCAGAGCTTCATTCATCACCTACGTGTGTTTTATCTCACTGGGCCTCGTTTTTTGGGGGTAATCTATCTATCCATCTATCTATCTATCTATCTATCTATCTATCTATCTATCTATCTAATTTATTTTTAATTCAGCTTTGAAGTTCAGGGGTATATGTACAGGTTTGTTATACAGGTAAACTCATGTCATGGGGCTTTGTTGTATAGATTATTTCATCTCCAGGGTATTAAGCCTAGTACCCATTCATTATTTTTCCTGATCCTCTCCCTCCTCCCACCCTTCACCCTCTGATAGGCCCCTGTGTGTATTGTTCCCCTCTGTGTTCACGTGTTCTCACCATTTAGCTCCCACTTATAAGTGAGAACAGGCGGTATTTGGTTTTTCAGTTCCTGCATTAGTTTACTAAAGATAATGGCCTCCAGCTCCATTTGTTTTCCTGCAAATGACATGATCTTGTTCCTTTTTGTGGCTGCATAGTATTCCATGGTGTAAATGTACCAGATTTCTTTATCCAGTCTACCATTGATGGTTCTTTAGGTTGATTCCATGTCTTTGCTATTATGAGTAGTGCTGCAATGAACATATACATGCATGTGGCTTTATGATAGAATGATTTATATTCCTTTGGGAATATACCCAGTAATGCAACTTGCTGGGTGGAATGGTATTTCTGTGTTTAGGTCTTTGGAGAATTGCCATACTGTCTTTCACAGTGGTTGAACTAATTTACACTCCCACCAACAGTATACAATATACAAGTGTTCTTTTTTCTCTGCAACCTCGCCAGCATCTGCTATTTTTTGACTTTTTAGTAATGGCCACCCTGACTGGTGTGAGATGGTATCTGATTGTGGTTTTGATTTGCATTTCTCTAATGATCAGTGATATTGAGCTTTTTTTCCGTATGATTGTTAGCCACATATATGTCTTCTTCTGAAAAGTGTCTGCTCACATCCTTTGACTGGTTCTCAGTTTATACTTTATGTTTTGTCTAACTGGGTCTCAATTTTATACTTTATGTTTTATCTCACTGGGCCTCAATTTTATACTTTCAAAGGGGACAACACTATCTTGGCTTCCTGAAGTTAGGGTCAAGACTAGACTAGACTTGTAATCTAGACTAGACTTAGAGTGTCCAAGTGACACTTACTTGGTTTGCCAAGACTAGTTGTGAATTCTTAGGAATTTGATCTATTCATTCTCATTATTCAGCCAAACCTGCAAAATGTCAGAGCTCTGAGTTATCGCTCTTTAAATGCGAGACTTCACCTGAGTGGCCTTTGGGGAAAATGAGTCATCACGGGTGGGCAGGTTTCTCCATTTGATAAGTGATTTAAGCTCAAGTTTTGATTTGCACTAGACATGGGTCCATTCCCTGGCTCAATGTGGCCTCCTACAGCTTTTCCATTCACACATCCTCCCACTTAGTTACTGGCCACTGTCTTTCCCACTGTGAATTACTGAAAAGTATGCATTCTCTTCTCAGTGTCTAGCTCCTAGTCTGGTTCAGTGTAGGTCCCTGGTGAAGGTAAAAATAAAGCCCTTGAGAGTGGACGTTATTCTACCATGTCAATTTAGCTCTCAGGAAATTGTATGGACTTTAAAATGTCTCCCCAAGAATCATTTAGTTACTTATTCCTTAGGAACCACTGTGGTTCAGCAAGACCTGGTGCTTCAGGAAGCAAGGTTAGAAAGAAAGGCGGCTGGGATGAGCGGCGTGGGATGGGTGCTGTGGAGTACGTTGTCTTTGTTAAGATGTTGGAGCAGCTTTGGCATGGGGAGAATCTGGCTGAAAATGAAGTCATAGCAATGAGGAAAACCTGGATTCACTGCTTTGAGGACTTGTGCAATGGTAGCTGGAGCTGTGTCTTACTGGGATTTGTATATAAGACAAACATGATCCTACATTCATAGTTACCTTGAATGTAGGATCTACTTAGAGATTATTCTTAAATTTAGCTTAGATTACATTGGCAGGGGTTTTTTGACTCTACTAGTTAAGGTAGGTCAGCCACTACACTAAATAAAATGGGGCTAAAGATTATACCTTCAGTCAGCAACCTCAAACATAAACCTTTCCATTCATGAATAAACCTAGGATGAACCATTTGATAAGTTACCTGCCTCATTTTATCTTCAAGTTAGTAATAGCAATGTTGATAGTATTACTGCTCACCAAATATTCAATTTTTCTTATGGTACCTTTTCTGCAGGGCAGTTATATATTTCCACCTTGTTAAACTCACAAGCAGCGCTATGATTTGCCTTAGCCAATGAAGAATGGGCCAAGGCAATGTATATCTCCCTGTGCTGAGAATTTTAGATGTTCTGTCTCATTTAATATGGTAGCAACCTTGTGAGATAGATACCTTTCTTTAATGTCTAGATGAGGCTGCTGAAACTCAACGAAGCTGAAAAGGTTTTTGTAGTCACATCACCTGCACATGTGTTCAGGATTTGACCTGGCCCTTGCTCTTAACTGCTTCACTTTATTACATCCCTATCCCAACAACTTTTGTTAAGCCGTCATCTAACACAAGTGCCAAAGATTCTGATTCTCAGATACCTCAGGTACCAATCCCTGCAGGGAACAAACCATAAGGTGTAGCCTTTCATAATCTGGGGAACAAAAGAAGAAAATGTAGCTGATCTATTGCTGACAACCTACTATTTATTTTATAAGAAAAGACTAGAGTCATATACACATAAAACAATGCCCTATACCTGTAAAAATAATCTAGTAATTTTATTACACTAGCTTGATAACATGTTGGAAATTATATAAAGAACACAGATTTATCACCAATAAAATGTCATTGTACAAACAAACTTGGGGGAATATAAATATATAGCATGTATGTTTACACAATAGGTTTATATTATAAATGTATACAAAATTTGCTTTGGAATAATGGTCTGGATGATGCATATTTAAACCTCAACATATACATGTCTTAAAGTTTAGTTTAAAATACTGTTGGTGCCAGTATGCACCGTTCACACAGCAGGGTTCCCCAAACAATGACAACAAACTAAATTAATAATGATGTAACTAAACCACAGTAATGTGTAATTGAAAAACAAGGACAGCAGCAATTTAAAAACCACAACCAACGAACCCAAGATAACACCGATAATATGCTGAGAGCAAAGGATTCATCCTGTGACTTGAAAATTTCAGCTGTTTGTTTGTGAGCTTGTGTTGGAACTGGCAATGTTGCCAAGCATTGTGTAGGAATCAGAATTGTTAGCAGAAGCAATGAATTTGTGTGCTCAATAAACTAGTAATGTGCTAACTTGAATTTATGAAGACTGAAATTTAGTGACCTAATTACCTACTTGCTGTTAGTCCTCATGCCTATGAATTAAACCAGGATCAGTTTCCATTAGGTCAAATGGCAGCCAATCAACGGGTCTCACTGGTCACAGTTTGATAATCATTCTTCTGGAAGTCAGCTTACCCAACTTTTCACAGACCCTTATTTTGATAAATCTTCTGGCAAAATGCAAAAAGCTTCCCAACTGAGGCTCCAGGCATGGGGCGTCCACTTCCCATACACTTTCAAAAAAGTCACTGGGGATCTATGGCTCACTTAGTAGAATGCATTTGGTTTGCCAGGCGCTTCAGGTCTGAGAGAGAAGTGTCTTGTGTTGAAGGCTTGCATGGTTTGCCGTGGTCCAGTGGTTACCATCGTGTTTCCTAAAGCTGGGAGAATTCCAGTCCTATTGTTTCATGACCAATAGGACCATCCTATTGGTATTACCAGCTTCCTTCATAGATACAGTGCCAAGTATATGGTGTTTCAGGCCCTGGTGGAGAAGTTTCTTGGTTCCTGGTGGGAGAGCCTGGCTAAAGGCCCTTAGGTGGCGTTTCCCCAGGGCTCCTGTCTGGATCACTATGCAGGTAACTTTACTAGCTTCCTCTCAATTCTCAGTCTTGCACCCCTACCTACTAATTGCCCTCAAGTAGAGGTGAAGGGTAATGCATGACTTAGAGACTCTTCCAATGAACGTCACCTTTCTCAACTGAAGGCATTTTTTTAAGTTCAAATTTGGTCACTCTCAACTTAAGGTATCCTGCTAGCACAATTTTCCTGTGTGTTTTCTCAGCATTTATAACTTATGATACTCTGTGTTATGGGTTGAACTGTGTGCCTCAAAACAGACATGTTGAAGATCTAAGCTCCCAGCACCTCAGAATGTGATCTTATTTGGATATAGAGCCTTCACAGAGTTAACCAAGTTAAAATGAAGTTATTAGGGTGGGCCCTAACATGTCATGACTGCTGTCCTTATAGAAAGGAGAAATTTGGACACAGAGACAAACACGCATAGAGGGAAGACTGTGAAGACATGGGGAGCATGGCATCCACAAGTCAAGGATGTCCGAGGCTACCAGAAGCTAAGAGGGAGGCCTGGCACAGATTCTCTCTTAAAATGGTCAGAAGGAATCAACCCTGTCAACATTTTCATTCCAGACTTTTAGCCTCCAGAACTCAAACAATAAATTTCTGTTGTGTAAGCCACCCAGCTATGGCAGTGCCAGGAAACTAGCATACAATGTCACTTTGTTGGCAATATTAATCCATTAAAATTGAATCCAGTTTTTGCAGTGGCGTGCATCTATAGTCCCAGCCACTTGGGAGGCTGAGGCAGGAGGATCACTTGAGCCCAGGGGTTTGAGACCAGCCTGGAAAACATGATGAGAGCCTGTCTCTAAAAAAATATTTAATTCAGTATAACAAATGCCTGTAAACGAATTCAGGCAGAGGTGGTAATAGTTGATAATGGTGTAATGTGCTCCTCCCTCCTCAAGCCCTCCATATCTCTTCCCCACTGATACCCACACTTTCCTATCATCTTTCCACTGTCCGTCTTCTCAAGCAGGAGGAGGTTCTTGGTTTACTCTCTACCCAGTCTAGACTCCTTGGACCATCATTATCATCACTTTATTGCATTCCATCAACTAGTTCACCCTCTCTCTCTTCATTATGTTCCTCTGGAAGACCCCAACCTGGATTAAATTCCACTGTCTGCTTGTTCCTGTGCAGTTCAATGTGGTGGGAGAAAACACACAGGCTGAACATCACACCTAAATTAATAACCACTAGGGCTGCCAGAAGTGCCTGGTCTAGTCTTTCCCTTCCTTTACTATGGACAATTTTACTTCCCTCTCCTCGAAATTCTAGTATCCCTTTCCCTCCTCTTCTGCTCTCCACTCTCAGCTAATGATTTTGCTTCCCACTTCACACAGAAGTAATCAAAAGATGTCTACATGTTCCAATTTCCACACCTACCTGAATCTGTGCTGTTGGGCTCACTGGCCTCTTGTGACTATGACGGGCTTTCCACATGCCTGTCTAAGGCCAGCCCCTCCTACTGGCCACCAGACCTCAGCTCTTCTCCCTATTCAAGATTTGGTTCTTGGGCTGTTTCCTTCTTTCTGGCATCATTAATCTGCCTGTTTATTTGTTTCCTAGATATTTCCCATTAGCATACGAACATGCTGTGATTTTTCACATCTCAAAGAAAAAGAACCTCTCCTGACACACACCTTTTCCAGCTGCCACTCTATTTCTCAGATCTTCTTACAAGAAAACGAGTTGAACAAATTGTCTTTATGTTTTTCTCCAATCTCCTTTCATTCTCTCTTGAAGTCACTTGAATCAGTCTTCTGCTCCCAACACTCCACTAAAACTGATACTGTGAAGGTCATACAAGGATCTCCAAACTGCTAAGTCCATTGGAGTATTCTCAGTCCTCATCTCACTTGACTTATTAGAAGCACTTGACACAAATGATTCCTTCCTCATCATTGAAATATTTGTTTTTCCTTTGGTGCTACGACTCTATACTTACCCATTTCCCTCCCATTTTAATAGCCACTCTGCTTGCAACTCCTTTAATGGTTTCTCTTCATTTCCCAAACACCTAAATGTTACCATGTTCCAAGACTCAGTCCCTGGAATTCTTATCTTTTATATCTATTCCCACTTGGTAGGTGAGTGTGGTGTCTTCCTCAGGGTTCAAAGTACCTACATGCTGATCATAGTATGTTTATCTTTCAGTTTTCATCTCTCCCTTGAATGCCAGATTGAGGTGACCACTTGACCACTCCATTTAGATGGCGAATAGGGTCTTCAGTTTCACATAGCCAAAATGAAACTCCAGGTCTCCTGTCCCACCAGTAAATTTTTTCTTCCAGCAATGTCCTTTTTGTATTTTATATGCATTCTTTTAGAGACCGTATCTTGCTGTGTCACTCAGGCTGCGTGCAGTGGCTTGATTATAGCTCACTGCAACTTCAAACTTCTGGGCTCGGTGATCTTCCCACCTTAGCCTCCTAAGTAGCTAGGACTACAGGCACATGCCACTATGCCTGGCTAATTTTTCTATGTTTTGCAGAGGCTGGATCTCTCTGTGTTGCCCAGGCTGGTCTTGCACTCCTAGGCTCAATCAGTTTTCCCACCTCAGCCTCCCAAGGTACTGGGATTACAAGTGTGGGCCGCTGAATGCAGACAGCAATGTCCTTTTCACAGTACATGGGAACTTTCCCTTTCAATTGCTCAGACCTCAAACCTGGCATTTACCTCTAACTCATATTTTTATGTTCAATTTCTGAGAAAGGAAAGATGTTGACTCATCCTTCAAAAGGAACACAAAACTCAGTGACTCTTTCCACCTTCACCACTCACTTTTTGGTCCAAACCACCATCACCTCACACTTGTTTTTTGCAACAGCCTCCTAGTTGGTTTTCGTGCTTCTGCCCTTGACACTCTATAGTTTCACCAAAGTAGCCCAAATGATAGACTGATTTTTAAAAATAACACTTTATTGGGTTATCATTAACCTACCATATAATTCATTATGTAATGTTCAATTCTCTTTTTTTTTTTTTTTTTTGAGATGGAGTTTCACTCTTGGTGCCCAGGTTGGAATGCAATGGCGTGATCTTGGCTCACCACAACCTCTGCCTCCCAGGTTCAAGTGATTCTCCTACCTCAGCCTCCCAAGTAGCTGGGATTACAGGCGTACGCCACCACGCCCACCTAATTGTGTATTTTTAGTAGAGATGGGGTTTCTCCATGTTGGTCAGACTAGTCTCAAACTACTGACCTCAGGTGATCTGCCAGCCTCAGCCTCCCAAAGTGCTAGGATTACAGGCATGAGCCACCATGACCGGCCTGATTTTTAATCTATTTACAGATTTGTGCAATTGTCACCACAATAAATTTTAGAGCACTTTCATCACTTCTAAAAAGAAACTCCATTACCATTTTCAGTCGCGTCTTATTTCTTCCTAACCTTCCCTGCCCCTTAGTCCTAGGCAACTGCTAATCTACTTTCTGTTTCTATCAATGTGCTTATTTTGGACATTTTATATGAATGAAATCTTACAATATTTATCCCTTGTGAAGCCAGGCCTGGTGGCTCATGCCTGTAATCCAAGCACTTTGGGAGGCTGAGGCAGGCAGATCACTTGAAGTCAGGAGTTTGAGACCAGCCTGGCCAACATGGTGAAACCTCGTCTCTACCAAAAATATAAAAAATTACCTGGGTGTGGTGGTGCACACCTATAATCCCAGCTACTGGGGAGGCTGAGGCAGGAGAATCGCTTGAACTCGGGAGGCAGAGTGAGCCAAGATCGCACCACTGCACTCTAACCTAAGCCACAAGAACAAGACTGTCTCAAAAAAAAAAAAAAAAA
>NW_016816905.1:460284-472698 GCF_001698545.2 Rhinopithecus bieti
AAAAAAAAAAAAAAAAAAAAAAAAAATATATATATATGTATATCCTTTGTGACTGGCTTCTTTCACTTAGCATAATGTTTTCAATGTTTATCCTTGTTCTAGCATGTATCACTATTTCCTTAAAGTGTCTAAAAATATTCTATAGTATAGATAGATTACATTTTATTTATCCATTTATCAGCTGATGAACATTTGGGTTGTTTCCATGTATTGGGTATTATGAACAATGCTGCTATGAACATTTGTGTACAAGTTTTTGCATGGGCATATGTTTTCATTTTTCTTGGGTATATACTTAGAAGTGAAATTGCTAAGTCATGTGGTAATGATTGTCTAACTTTTGAGGAACTGTCTAACTTTTGAGGAATTGTTTTCTAAAGTGACTGCATCATTTTACATTCTCACCAGCAATGCATGAGGGTTCAAATTTTTCCACATCCTTGCCGACACTTGCTATTATATGCCTGTTTTTGTTCTAACCATCCTAGTGGATGTGAAGTAATCTCTCATTGTGTGGGCTGATCCTTCAATATGTAAGTCAAATCCTGTCACCTGCCTCTTATGGGCCCTGGATGGTTCATAGCTCACAATGGTTTTTAAGGCCCTATATAATTGCTCCTCACACATCCTGATTCAACTTTCTCATCTCATTTCCTGCCACTTCCTCTTTTGCTTACTCTGCTGTTTGGACTTGAAGTCTTTGCAGTTACTGTTCCTTCAGCCTAGAACATGTTTACTCCATATGTCCATGTGACCTGCTCTGTTACCTCCTCTGGGTCTGTGTTAAATTGTCATGTTGTCAGTGGGATCGTGGTCACCCACTAACTCATAGCCCTTCCTAGCACATTCCCTGCTGGACTTTTCTCCATGGCTCTTGACCCCATCTGAGATGCAATAATAGATTTTACTTGCATGTTGTCAGGTTTTCCCCACAAAAGTTACATTCCTTGATAAAGGGAATTGTGCCTTCTTTTTCTCTATGCCTGTTCCTTATGCTTATAACAGTGCCTAAAACATACTAGGAGCTTGAATGATACGGAATGAATAATCACCTAAGAGAATTCTGTGCAACTCTTCTTTAAGCCGAAAGAATTAAGTTTGCTGTGGAGTTTTAGATACCACAGCCAGCAAATGAAAGTATTTTGGGCTGGAAAATCTTTCAATAGATAGGTATCCTGAACTACATTAATTTGGTAGCTTATAGCTCTTTCTGATGAGGTCTATATTGCTATGGCCCTGACAAAAATTGATACTTAAAAAAAAGGTGTTTTTTTTTCCCCATCTAAATTCTCTTAGTTCTTTTAGGGTAAGGGAAAATAAGGTGGAATTGGAATGGCTGTTGGGTAGGGCAGTAACATATTTGCCAGATATTTACTGTATTAGTCTGTTTTCATACTACTATAAAGAACTGCCAGAGTCTGGGTAATTTATAAAGGAAAGAGGTTTAATTGACTCACAGTTCAGCATGGCTTGGGAGACCTCAGAAAACTTACAATCGTGGGCAGAAGGGGAAGGGGAAGCAAGGCACCTTCTTCATGAGGCAGCAGGAAGGAGAAGCGCCAAGCGAAGGGGGAAAAGCCCCTTACCAAACTATCAGATCTCCTGAGATCACCATTATCAGGAGAACAGCATGGGAGAACCTCCCCTGTGATCCAGTCACCTCCACCTGGTCTCTTCCTTGACACATGGGGATTATGGGGGTTACAATTCAAGATGGGGATACAAAGCCTAACCATACCAGAGGAGAGGTAGCGTTAGAAATTTGGCTCCATTTGCCCCTTAGATACCCCAAAAGATGGTGCCTCATAACTATCTGGAATAACAAAAGATGATGGGCATGTGTGTATATGTGTAGGGGGGGTGCCCATAAGGACAGGGTTCTAATTTCTGCCATGTCACTAATTTTCTGTGTGACCCTGAGTAAGTAACTTAGCCTTCCTGAGCATAGTTTCCCTATTTGTAAAACAAGGAGGTTAGACTACATGATTTTTGAGCTCTTCCCATCCCTGAAAGTTCATATCCTGTCATACTTTTTACCTAATGAGATGTTAACTCTGGCTTCATTTTAGGACTTAGGGTCCTGGGAACTGGCAGCTATCAGCAAATAGTCTCCAAATGAAATTTGAACACAGTGGAGCTTAGTGTATTTTTGTATTTGGGCTTTGGGTGATCAAACTTTGAATTGGCAATATAGGGAATTCAGTTACTATTTTTGACTAGCGGTTGGACTTACTGAATAATGGCAGCATTACTAATGAATCAAGGAACAAGGACTGAGTTAACATTTTCCAAATAGTTGAAGGGCCTTAAAAGGTTGACCCTAATGAGGACACTAGATTCTTTTTAGGAACCATAGCGTTTGCCTTGCAAAAACCCTCATTATGCAGAATGAGCTACTTAAAGCCAGAGGAGAGAGGTGGTATGAGGGGAGGAGGGTTAGAAGGGGAAATAAAGCTTTGGGGATGATGGGAGCTCAAATGGTCTAGGCAAGAGGACTATTATTTTGCTCACAATAGATCAGTTAGATTCTTACTTGTGTTTGTTTGTTGGGAGAGGAGGAAAGTGGCGCTCATGAAATTGTGAGGGTAGGAAGGTGGGGTTGGTGGGTCTTTGTGATGCTTGTGGAAGTAAAAGATTTTATTTCCGTACAGCAAATTTACTATTAATGACACAGAAAAATCAGAGCTAATTTGCACTAATGTGATGACGCATCCTAAGATCGTCTTTTTGGGTGATAGTCTGACCCTGTGTGATTGTTTGACATGCCCTAGGGTTACCTCAATCTAGAAGTTCTCTAGTGGGTTGAGTTAGGGACGGATGGGGCTGGAACCTAAGCTATGGATGAACTCCCTGGCCATAGCCTGCCAAGAGGCAGAGAGGATGAAGGGCATTGGAGAAAGTGGAAATATGGTCTAGAACTTATGCCTCAGCTGCTGAGTGTCTCCATGGTCTTTCTGCTGACATGGGATCCTAGGGTGTGTATACACAAGAGTTGCTGGAGCTACCCTGGCTTGTGAGTCTTCATGCATGGCTCTGCTCATTGTAACCTGTGGATGTGAGAAGGGAACTTTCATTCCAGATCATGGTGATCTGTGGGTTTCATGGTGTTGTCAACATGGATTAGTCAGTAGTGATTTCCTGGAGCACTTTGTTGAGAGGATTCTAAGTTTCATATCTAGGTTCAGCATAAAAGAGTACCTTCATGCATTAGCAATGTCTGCCTTGAGTGAGAATGGTAAGAAGTATGTGCTAGCCATGTATTTTCAGTATCTGACCCAATCTTGGAGACAAATTGAGGTCAAAAGAGGGGAAGTAACCTATCTGAGGTTACACTGCTAGTTAGACAGGTGGGGAATAAACCCAGGTCTCCTTTCTCTGATGCCAAGGATTTTTCATTTTGCCATGCTGGGATCTACTTTCGTAAAGTCTTCTGTTCCATAAGGATAGTCACAAAGTATGTAGGAAAACATAAAGCCAGGAATGACTGGGCATGTGATAACATATAAACAACCCGCTTTGAGCCATATTGTGAACTCTGCTTTTGTTCTTGGTCCAACAGGGCCCAAAATAGCACATGTCTGCTTGCATTGTCTGTGAAAGCTGCAGTACTGTGGAAGCCACAGAAACCCTGTTCTTTGAGCAATTAACCTTTTTAAAGGAAAGTTCATTATTTTATAGAGACACATGAAGTATTTACATTTCTTTCCAATATTTTACCCTCATAACTTATAATTTGGGGCCTTTGCCTTTTGGAATTCTTAGTATCTGCTTTTCTCTTAAAGGTGAAGTTGCTAACTTAGGCTTTGGAAGATTTTCATTTTATTACAAGCGTTTGTGTCTAATGGGCTCTCTAATGCTGATTCCCTCTTCATGCCTCCAGTGGCTGGGAGGGGAGGCTGTTCTTCAGCAATTGCCTTGGTGGAAGGGAATTGCCTTGTTCGTGGTGTGCCCTTTGTCTAGGGGCAGTCTCCATTTAGGAACTGTCTGCAAAGGTGTTCAAAAGTGGCTCTGAAGAGCCATTCTGGCTCCATTCCTCCCCATGGGGTCAGCTGAAGTTTCTGTTGCAAGCACAACAGTTAAACTTTTTCCTATGCTCAATCCTACTTAACCTTACCTTTTTACAGGCATTGTTCCTGAGAGCACACACCAATAAACATTTTGTATGTATATCACCATCTCAGAGTCTATTTTATAGAATAGCTACCCAAGCTATTCCGGTTTCTGAAGGTGTTGAACCAAGGGACAGAATATAAAGTTGGATAATGGAGAATTTACCCAATATGAGAGCATTTTTCCCTGGACACACAATTTTAACACATTGGCAAAGACCCTGGGAGACAGTGCTAGAATGGCTCTTGGAAACTCGGAGAATGCAATGACCCACACCAAATGAAGTAGAACTGGCAGAACTGCCCAGGTAGATGGTGAAGCCATCAGAAGGCTCATAGAAGAAGCTCTGCTAGAATATTTATACAAGATAAGGCCAGAAAAATGATTAATTGACCATTTTCCATAGACGGGTCAGGAGAACATTCTTACCAAAGCAATAAGGAATATGCTAGTGAAGTGAGCACTGATGTGGCCTTGGATACATAGACCAGTCATTGATCTGGTGAGTGCATTTATTTCATCTCCAATTGTATTAGTCAGGGTGCTCCAGAGAAACAGAACCAATGGAGCCAATGGTATCAGTCCCAGTCTGAGTCCACAGGCGTGGGAACTAGGAGCACTGATGTCTGAGAGCAGAAGATGGATGTCTCAGCTTAAGCAGAGAGCAAATTTGCTCTTTCTCTGCATTTTGTTCTGTCGAGGCCCTCAGTGTATTGGATGATGTCTACTTGAAGAGGGGGATCTTCTTTGCTCATTCTGCCAATTCAAATACTAATCTCTTCCAGAAACACTCTCATAGACATACCCAGAAATAATATTTCGCCATCTATCTGGGTATCTCTTAGCTCAGTTAAGTTGACACGTAAAAATTAGCCATCGCAAATTCACCCTTTATCAACTTGGCACCCATATACATTGCCTTAAACAGTACTTCATCTCTCCACAGAGACAATAGCAAGGTCATAATTCTGTTTAATGTGATAAAACTAACTCTGTGTACAACTGAAAACCTACTTATCCCTTCCCTAGAAGAGGAGGTAAAGTCCTTGAATAGTGTTTACTGTTCTACTGATATTCCATAACCTAAATACTGTGATGTAAAATTAACAATACTTATATACTGACAAAAAGTCAATATAACTTATGTTACATGATAACATAATAAGAGGAAAGAAAGCAAGGATACTTGCTTAATATATGTATATATACACACAAATGTGTATGAATAAAAAGAAATTCCTCATAATGAATAAAGAGGAAATCTTCATGACAATTACAGTCATTGCCTCTGTTACTGGTCCTGTATATGGTCATAGCTGCTATTTCTAACTGCCTTCTTCTACCATCCATTCTTTATTCTCTTTGCCTTCAACAAGCATCTCTGCTGGTTGTGGTTCTTTACCTGGGATACTTAGGGAAGAGTTACGCAAACTTTCATTCCTGAAGGGTCTGGACCATTAGTAGTCCTGCCTGAATTGGGTTGCTGTAGTTTTCCATTGACCTTAATTAATCACAGGACATGATAATACTAAGAGATGCCCTAAGGGAAATCCTGCATTTCAGACAAACTCTTCCTCAACTGCATTGTGGAATAATATCCCAATTTACCCTTGGTAATCGGGATCAATCATCCCTGCCAACAGTATAACTCCCTTCTTTCCCTGTTGATTCAGAGGCACAGGGAACCCAAAGTGGCCAGGTGGCAATCTTAACTTCTAGTTTAATGGAATCATTGTTGTGTCTCCTGGTAGAGGCATTCCTCTGACCTCTGGGCCAGTGAAGGTCAGTGACTAAGACCTCTGAACCAGCAGGGCATAAAGTTATGGGAATAGGAAGCAACACTTTTGTTAGTGGGTCCCTAGGGGTAGTGATGAGTGGTGCCACCCCACCTTCATCATTTCATTCCTGGACCCATTAATCCTGGATATGGGAGACATAGAACCATATAATGTGCATTTATTCAGAGAATCTATCAAGCCAACTGCTTCTGGATGGTGGAGAACATGATAAAAGCAGTGAATTCCATGAGCATAGGACCATTGTCACACTCCTTTTGCAGTGAAGTTAGTTCCTTGATCCCTTGATCAGAAGCAATGTTGTGTGGAATATCATGATGGCATATAAGGAATTCTGTAAGCCTATGGATAGTAGTTTTGGCAGAAGCATTGCATTCAGGGAAGGCAAATCCATATTCAAAGTAAATATCTATTCTAATAAGAACAAAACATTGCCCCCTTCATAATGGAAGCAAGTCAGTGTAATCAACCTGCTACCAGGTAGCTGGCTGATCACCCTGGGGAGTGGTGCCATATCAGGGACTCGCTGTTGGTCTTTGCTGTTGGCAGATTAGGTACTCGGTGGTGGCCACAGGCGAGTTAGCTTTGCTGAGCGGAAGTTCCTGTTTCTGAGCCCAGGCATAAAATGCATCCTTCCTACTGTGACCACCTTATGTTCATGAGGCTATTGGGTGATGACAAGAGACGCTGACTGGTATTTTATCCACTTTTGTTGAACATTAACATGGAACACAAATATCTTCACTTTTCTGATCATTCAGAATCATTTATCCACGTACCCTTTCTCCATATTTCGTCACCAATTTTGCAGTCATGTTTCTTCCAGTTCCCCGACCATCCAGCCAAAACACTGGGTACAGCCCATGGATTGGTATAGAATCACGTCTTTGGCCATTTCTCCTTCTAAGCAAAGTGCACAACCAGATGCACTGCCTACAGTTCTGTCTACGGAGAGCATTTCCTTTCACCACTGTGTTCAGGTATGTTCCAGAGAGGGACTGCAGTGGTACAGTTGTATACTTTTGAATGGTGCCTGCATTTCATGCAAAACCATCTGTAAGTCTGGCTTGAGTCTTCTCTTTCTCTGCCAGCTGACTATAGAAAACTCCTCATGTGACCATCTCAGTGCAGGCTAAGAGACAGAAGGCAGTGTAGCTATAGCAACAGTGGGGACCATGGGCATTTGGGCCACTTCTTCACGTAACTCATTTGTGTGTTCAGGCCTGCTGGGGCCCTGATCACATAAGTACCACTGCCATTTGATGATGGAATGCTGCTGGGCACACTCATCTTTATGGCTAGGTGGATGTGGGTTTGATAATCTCCATCATAGCATTTTTAAATTCACCAGTCTGACTCCCACCAAAAAACTGATAGATTCTGGTAGTTGACAGTAGACCACGGTAGCTTCAGACAAGTAGTGATCCCAATTGTGGTTGCTATGCTTGATGTTGTATCTTTGCTAGAGTAGGTTAACATAGTTTCAGATATGTAGACCAGTGTGTGACTATTGAGCTGATGAGCGCATTTTTCCCATCTCTATCATAAGAAAGATCAGAAGCATTCTCATTTATGTGGAATGGGCATTCTTTGCCTAGGGATTTGTTGTTTTTCCTTTTTATTGTCGTCATATAGTCTGAAGGGACCTAGATCATAGGGACATTGCACAGAGCATCACCCTGGTCCTTTACATTGATGATATCATATTCATTGGATCAGATAAGCAAGAGACAGCAATTAACTGGAGGTTTTGGTAAGATATATGTGCTCCAGAGGGTGTAAGTTAAACACTAGGAGTACATAGATGAAAGTTGGTGACACTGATGAAAGTTTTAGAGTTCATGTTGTCTAGGTTATGCTGAGACATCCCCCTACAAAGAAAAGGAAAAATGGTGTAACCACTTCCCTCTACCACTAAGAAATAAGGACAGATTTTAAGTTAGGCTTTTTTGGGGGGGGAGCTCTGGGGCAGAATATTTCACCTTTGGCAATACTGCCTCAATCCGTTTATATATGACATGAAATACTGCCAGTTCTGAGTAGCATCAAGACCAGGAAAGAGCTCTGTAGCAGATCCAGTCTGTAGTGCAACCAGCCCTGCCACTTGGACCATTAGACCTGGTAGGTCTTATGGTACTATAGGTCTGTATGGTGGAAAGGACTCTATGTGGAGTTTATGGCAAGCCCAACAGGAAGATGACAATGTAGACTTCTAGGATTCTAGGGTAAGACCATACTATCTGCAGTATAGAACTATATAGCTTTCAAAAAGTAGTTCTTGGCATGCTATTATTCCCTGGGTGGATAAGCTGTCTGACTTTGTACCATCAAACAGCTTTGTGGCCGGAGTTGCTTACTATGATCTAGACTCTCTCAGATCTACTAAGAATGGCTAGTCCCCTCATGGTCACCACCACCATCATCATTATCATCATCACCTGGCATTGGCCATGAACAGGGCCAGAAGGCACAAGTAAGCTGCACAAGGGGTGTCCAGACCCTTATGTCATCCTCCACTTTGGCTCTAAGCCCTCTTTCTCAGCACACACTTATAGCCACATGAAGGGTTCCTTATAAACAGCTGACAGAGGAGGAAACTGTGGAGGAGAAAAGACTAGATTGGTTAGCTTAGTATGTGAATGGAAGCCTAGAATGGGCTGCTGAGGCTCTACAGTCCTACCCTGTGAAAGGGAACAGTGAGGTGAGATCATCTCAATGGGCAGAGCTTCATGGGTTACACTTGCTCCTCCACTTTGTGTAAGAAAAGAAGTGGCCCAAGGTAAGAATACACACAGACACGGGCTGGGCATGGTGGCTCACGCCTGTAATCCCAGCACTTTGGGAGGCCGAGGCGGGCAGATCACGAGGTCAGGAGGTCGAGACCATCCTGGCTAACACGGTGAAACCCCGTCTCTACTAAAAATAATAATAAAAAAAAAATTAGCCAAGCATGGTGGCAGGCACCTGTAGTCCCAGCTACTTGGGAGGCCGAGGCAGGGGAATGGCGTGAAACTGGGAGTTGGAGCTTGCAGTGAGCTGAGATTGCGCCACTGCACTCCAGCCTGGGCCACAGAGCAAGACTCCGTCTCAAAAAAAAAAAAAAAAAAAAAAGAGCACACACAGACTCATTATCAGCAGGAGATGCTTAGATTGGTCGGACAGGGGACTGGGAGCAGGAAGATTAGAGGCTGGAGGACAAGATCTGGGGAAGACGTATGTCAGCGGACTTGTGGAAAGGGACAGTAAGTCTGAAGACCTTTGCATCACTTATTAACCCTCACCTGCGAGCACTCTCCCTAAAAATGGCACTAGCAACCAAGTATCTTCTTATTGTGAAATCTTGGCCTTTGACCAGTAGGTTGGCTGGCTTATCATTTGATTTTCAGGTTATTTGCTATGACTCCAGAGATAACTTTTTTGACCACCTTAACAAAGGGCTTTCCCTCACTGCTGTATCATATCACCTTTATTTTTATTGTTCTTACATAAAATGATTTTGTTTGTAGTATGTTATCTGTGGCTTTGAATGGTCTCCAACCATGGAGAAGGGGTATCTTTGTCCCATTTATCACTTTATCTCCTATGCTCAGAACGATTTCTAACTCAGAGTCTGCATTCATTATATATTTGTTGAATGAAGGCATAGAAGCAAGCAAGGTTAGTAAAGTCATACAACTAATAAGTGTTAGAAATGAGGTTTGAACCCAGGTCCAGAGTGCTAGCTTTGTGACTTTGGACAACAGACTAAACATTTGTCTTTGTGCCTTAGTGTCTTCATTCCTGTATACACGAATGATAATAGTATCTATCTCTAGGTTATTGTGAGGATTAAAGGAGTTAGTATATAAAAGTATTTAGAATAGTGTCTGGCATATATTTGGCATGGGAGAAGTGTTTGCTGTTATCAGGTAGTGGAAATGTGATTGAACTTGGCTCTGATTGGCTCGTCAGCTTTGGTAGACCCCGGAAGTGGCATTTTTGAGGGTACAGGGAACTCGTAGGAAAAGGAACAGTGACTGATAAAAGGAAAGGATAGGTAATTGTAAAGTTACCTTTATAATCCCACCACTCCTATATTGCGTATGTAATGTACACAAAGCAAAGTGTTGGGCACCATGGGGAACTCAAAGACAGCTACAATATCATCTCTGTCTTCAAGCAGGTCTTTTCCTAGGTCACAATTCCTTACAGTCACATCAATGAGTCTCAGGTCACCGGGGCAGTGCTGAGGCAGGAAGTGTCCTTCTCCAGGGCTGAGGATAAATAGCTATTGACACCTGCTGTCATCTCAACCGGTTTATATACTTTCCCAGTCCAGGTGTATGAGAACATCTGTGGAAAACCTGGGAAGCCTTCCTCTGACATTGACTCCAACTTCATTTTGACTCGTGCCACTGAATTTGTTCTGTAGTCCACCATAGGTCTTGTCTGAGAAAGAAGTAAGTGTAGCCTTCCTGAGAACCTTAACCTGACCACTTTGGGCTTGACTTCTGGACTTCTGAGCACAAAGGACCTTGAGTACTGGTTTAGGAGGAATTGATGGGCCAGGACCGCTTGGGTTTATATCACTGGCTGATGGAAGCCTGTGGCCACGTTTTCACTCTTAACACTGAAAACTTTACCCAAGTTACTCTCTGGTGAATTGTATTTAACTTTGCCTAGTAGTTTGTGCCAGCATTGTTTACTGCATACTACAGTGAGTGCTGAGCTTATATGTATTGCATGATTTAACTGTTAAGTTTTATCATTTGGGTTGAACTTCATGCATCAAGGTAAATAACAAGGTCCATTATGTCTTAATTTTGTACACTCGTTCATTGCTACAGGCACAGTGGATTCTGCATGTCTGACAGTGGGGGCTGATTTTTAACATAGGATGCCAGGAGAGTCCTTGCTTTGCTAATATTAGAAATAGGGTCTTTTCTAATGTGAATATATGTGAAAAATTCTTATTCAGCAACTTACATTGCTCTTCTTTTTGCTGCTAGCAATGTATTGTTGGTGTCTCCTTTGCTCTTGGTCTCAGGAAAGGTTATATGTTGTTTTAATAGCATGTGTATATAATGCCCATTAGTACTAATGGGATGTATTCTTTCATCAGGACATAATCGCTGACAGCATGCAAATCAGCACATTTGTTCTTCTTCAACGTTTGCTGAAGGCTCTGTTCTTGGGCAACATATGGTCTCCAGTCACCTCCTCACTTTGCTCTGAAAATTTTCCATTACACATCTTAATCACCAATTTTCCCCTCTGTTTAAGAAATGAATTAACGCAATACAAATTGGAATGATGACCACTTTGAGATTGAAAAGTACCTCTTCTTTTGGCTGCCAAAACCCAGTGTTACATTTTTATTTTTCATTTTTTTTAAATTTATTTTTTACGTCACTAATTAGCTCCTCAAAATGATTTTTATGTCTGGCATGCATGGGGTGTGAACTATAAAATTATAGTTTCTAAGCTTTTTTTTGCTGTGTTCTGTGGAAAAAATTTCCTTTATCAAGCAATTTCGTAGGCACAGGGGATAGTCGTTTAAGATGCATCACGGACAGCATTTATTCAGACAGTCAAAGTAATTTTAGAAAATGTGTGGGTCTGATAACAGCGAATCTGATGAATACCCAGAAAAAAGAAATTATTGAAAGAGCACCTACTATGTGTCAGACACTATTTATCATTTAATTTTCTTAATGGAGAAGGCATCTAAAATAACTGACCCAGATTTATTCATTCATTTGGACATGACTCTTTTACACACACACACCCGCACGATTACTGATTACTACTTTGTTCTAGGTGTTGTGCTAGGCACTGAGGATAGCATAATGAGCGTGATAGGCTTGGTTCCTGCTCTTATGGGGTTCGCAATCTAATTGTGAGGACAGATAAAATATAGTGAAACAAAGAAATAAATCAATAAAAAACAAATGGTAAACACTCCAAAAGGCTATAAATAGGATGTTGAAATAGAGGATAATTGGGGTTCACTTTAGAAGGCCCTTCTTTGATTTTGAATGCCGAACTGCAAGTAGGGACAAGAGGCTTGATCCAAATCCAAGTTTATCTGGCCCCAAAGCTGTTCTCTCTATTACACCTGCGCCTCCTGAGCAGCTGCCTTCTGAGTTTTGATGATCTCTATGATTGCTAAAAGTTCCTGAGTCCCTACTATGTCGCAGGCCTTATTCAATTTTGTATGTTGCTTTAGCTACCTTATGAAGTGGGAATAACTTTTTTCCTTATTTTGCAGATGAGAAAACTGAGACTTAAGAAAAATCTGCAACTTGCTTGAAGTGACAGTGCCCCTTTCTTGTCAGTTCCAATGCTCATGTTTTTTTTTTTTTTTTTTGATGTAGATTTTGTTTTTATTGTTGATTTGTGCTGACAGAAATAGACATTTCATCATGTAAAATTCCTGTTTCTCTGGAAAAACCTATTGTTTTGATCTTCTTGTTTTCTGACTTGGAAGTATCCTTTCTTTTTTTTTAAATTTTATTATTTTTTTTTT
>NW_016816905.1:472967-480415 GCF_001698545.2 Rhinopithecus bieti
ATAATCCTTTGGGTATATACCCAGTAGTGGGATGGCTGGGTCATATGGTACATCTAGTTCTAGATCCTTGAGAAATTGCCATACTGTTTTCCATAATGGTTGAACTAGTTTACAATCCCACCAACAGTGTAAAAGTGTTCCTATTTCTCCACATCCTCTCCAACACCTGTTGTTTCCTGACTTTTTAATGATTGCCATTCTAACTGGTGTGAGATGGTATCTCATTGTGGTGCTCATGTTCTTAATAGAGAGATTTTGCAACCACTCTTTTTTTCCCAGGCCCAAGAGTTTTTATTGCACTCCTTGAGAACAGAGATTTAGGCAATGCAGACTGGCTTAAGCGATGTTCTCTTTCTCTCTCTCTTGCTCTAAAATAAAATAAAATAAAATAAAATAAAATAAACCACCCTCATCCCCAGCCAAAAAAAAAAAGACACACAAGAAAACCCCCCAAAGCATTCATGCCTAGATGTTGAGAGTGAAGAATAAAATGTATTTGGAATGGTGCTTTACTTCTTTAAAAGCATCATATATTTTTTAGATTAAAAAAGTGATATTTGCTTATTATAAGCAATTTGAAAATAAGAAATAATAAAAAAAATGTAAAAGCAAGAATAAAAATCACTTAAAGTTTTGCCACGTGGAAAGTGCAGTATTTTGGTTCTTTGAAGCAGTTTTTGAGTGTATAGTAACAAAGATGACTGGCCCGTATACAGCACTTACTATTTGCCAGGTGTAACTCCGCACAGTGTACAAAAATTAACTCATATCCACGGTAGTCTTACATGGAGGGTATTATTATTATCCCAATTTAATTGATGAGAAACGTGAAGTAAAGAGTGATTAAAGTAACTTTCCCAAGACTACAGGGTTAAGCTACTCAAACCACACAGCCTGTTTCTGGAGCCCATGCTTCTCTTCTCCTATCTCACTTTTCTCTATAAAATGTATATTCACATTATCTATCTATCTATCTATCTATCTATCTATCTATCTATCTATCTTAAAAACCTGAAATCAAATTTTACTTACAATTTTATTATTTTATTTTATTTTATTTTTTTGAAACAAGGTCTTGCTCTTTCCCCCAGGCTGGAGTGCAGTGGTGCGATCTCAGTTCACTGCTGTTTCAACCTCCCTGGGCTCAAGGGGTCCTCCCATCTCAGCCTCCTGAGTAGCTGGGATTACAGATGTGGGTCACACCCAGCTAATTTTTGTATTTTTTGTAGAGATGGGATTTCACAGTGAGGTCCAGGCTGGTCTTGAACTCCAGGGGCTGAAGTGACCCTCCCTCCTCAGCCTGCCAAAGTGCTGGGATCACCGGCATGAGCCACTGTGCCTGGCCAGATTTTACATACAATTTTAGATTCTGATTTTTTTTTTTTTTAAAACATAACATTATTCAATGGGCATTCTTTCAATATCCTTAAATTTTCTTTAAAATATTTCTAATGAACGTATAGACATGTGTTATGTAGGAATCCCCACTGTTGCACAGTTAAGTTGTTTCTGATTTTTGTTATTACAAAAAATGATTACAAAATAAAAAAAGGACTACAGGTGGCCCATGCCTGTAATTCCACTGTTTGGGAGGCCAAGACGGAAGGATTGCTTGAGGCCAGGAGTTTGAGACCAACCTAGGTGACATAGCTAGACCTCATCTCTGAAAAAATGAAAAATTAGCTGGGTGTGGTGGTGCACTCCTGTAGTCCTAGCTACTTGGCAGGCTGAGGACCTGTCTTTTAAAAAAATTCAATGAATGTCCATGTTTGTAAATCTTTGATCAGCTTTTTGATTATTTACTCAGGACAGACTCCTGGAAGAGGGTGACTTGCTCAGAATTTTGGCATTTGTTCAAATCTTTGGTGGAGTGGAAAAAGGAAGAAAAAAGAGTTCAGAAGTGTGGCACAGATTTACATGACAGAGAAACTCAGGAGAGTTAGAGATCTGAGTGAGCAGAGGAAAAAAAATCATGGAAGCCTTCTTTGAGGAAGTGGGACAAAGCATGAGCTGACCTTGGACAATGGGAGCCTGCTGGGGAAGGGCAATTCTCCGAGACTCTGGATGCCCTTTTTCTCTAAGTCAGTTGACACAGGCACTGGGCTGGTAAGACAAGACTTCTTTGAGCAGAGTCTTAAAGGACAGAAAGGAATTTCTAAGACTGACAAGGATGTGAGGGGAAGAGGTAAGTGGGCCTGTTAGGTGGTGGGAACCATGTAGGCAGGCCCAGATGTAGAGATGTGAGAGAACCTGGAGGGCCTTGAGTTAATGCAGGGAGGGTTTGAGAAATGCTTAGGAGAAGCAGGCAGGGGCTAGATGGAACCTCATAAGGTCCAGCACATCATGTTAAGGATGATGGATTTTTCAATGTAGGCAATGGAGAGCTGCTGAAGAGTTTGAGCTCACAGAGAGACATGATGACATTTGCATTTCTGATAGACCACCGTGGGGCCAGGGAGTAGACAAAGACAGAGGAAGACCCTTGTAGGAGGATGTTTTGGGGGCCTGGAGGAGAACACTGCCCCGACACAGGCCTGCTTCCAGTTGCTGTGCACACAGCAGGGCCTGCAGCCATCTTCATAACTCCTCATGCCCTGAGGAGTACAGACCGAATATTTATAAAATACTGACATGGAAATGAAAGAGCTGTAGAAACAAAGAGCACAAACACTTCCTCTATTTTGTTGAGAGTTAACATCCATGAGGAATATGCGTGTATGTCAGAGCAGAAAATAATGAGGCAATATACTTCCTTAAACAGATTCAGTTCATCATCGCCGGGGCCTGTGCATGGGAGGATGGTTGGGGGCACCTTCCATTGTCGGTGTGGCGGCTCCTTTCCGAGCAGACAGGTCACTCAGTGCTTTCTTTCAGGCAATTATTTTCGAGATGACTGGAGATTTCGATCAACCAATCAAGCTTTTATAGAAGCCACTTTCCTTGATTATGTTCCTGATCTTTAACTCAGGGAGAGATTTTCCTCAGTATGGCTTGACAGCCTCAAGTTTTCAATTAATTTCTCTCTCCTACATCTTGCTTTTGCTTTCAGTTGGGCAGCTGGAGTGTTCACAGGCTCACGTGAGCTCCTGACATGATGTGTGTGTGTATGTGTGTATGTGTGTGTGCACACGAGTGCATGTGCGTGCTTTGAAGGCATCAGAAATCTCTTTCTGGCCTTTCCTTGATGAGAAATGTCCTGTCAAAGAGCAGAGGGACTTGTAAGCAGGAAGCTGGATGAACAAGGGGAGTCGAGAAGAGGTACTGTGGATGTGGAGGATCCTGATGCCTAGGGTGGCTGCTCTCAGGACCAGCCCAGAGATATGTAGAATAAGGCAGCACGGATCAGTGCTTTCAAATGCAGGAGCCATATCCCTGCTTCCAAATATACTGACAAATATTTTGAATCATAATGAATGCAAATCTATTCTAGTGTGATTTATTCCACAGAAATGATTGCTTTTCTTTCAAAATAAAATTATTTGAATAATATATAAATGACTTAAAGGTATGTATGATTATACTTAAGGTATATATAATCTATAATAACTTGCATAATATTTAAATGACTTAAAGTTTTGGCAAATACAAGTTAAGATGTTATGTGAAAGTTGGTGAAACTCTTGAAGGTGACACATGTATTTCTTAAGATGAGGAGACCCTGGTGTTATGGAAAGAATTTTGGAGTCAGAGAGACATGGATAAAATCCAAGATCTGCCTGTTATGTGTGCCTGTGGGAAAATAACTTAATTGCTAGACTTCAGTTTGTTAGTCTGTAGAATGGGCATTTAAAACCTACCTTTCAGCATTGCTCTGGGGTCTGGAGATTCATTCATGTATTCATGCAACCTTGAGATATTAATTGTCTGCTATGTGCCATTCACTGCTCTGGGCACAGGGAATACAGCAGTGAATCAAAGTTCCTGTCCTCATGGAGCTCTCATTCTAGTGGGGGAGATGGACAATAAATATATAGATAGTTATATAAGAAACTACCAACTACTGTGAAAAATATATCAGAATAAAGGAGATGTTATAGCAAAGCCTCTGAGACAGGAATGTGGTAGAGATGTTTGAGGAAAGCAAGGTGGTCACAGTGTGGTGAGAATGAACAGAGGGAAAGGGAGAAAGGGAGAAATGAGGTTAAACAGGTAGTCAGGTGCCAGGGCAGAGAGTGAGTGCCTGGTAGACTAAGGTAAACCTTGGGTTTTACTTTAACTGTTGATAGAAGATGATCAAAAAGTAGTATCTATTAAAAATTATATTCAATTAATATTAGAATAGTTTTATACCTTGTACCCAAGCTGTGCAGAGCACAACGTTAGGCTCCTAGGTTTTGGGTATACCAAGATAACCTGGACAGAGGGGCTCAAATTCTTGCTGGGGGAACAGTAGACTCTAATCAATTAGTATCTGACATTCATTAAGTACTTGCTACGTGCCAGGCCTAGTTCCAAGTGTTTGCCTTTAATGGAATAGCTTGTGTAGTCCTTATAAAACAAAAGTACAGTATATAGTCAGTTATTATCCCCATTTTACAGTTGAGGAAACTGAGGCACAGAGAGACTTACCATTATACATACTGCCTCTCAACTTCCAAAGAAAGCACAGTGGCCTAAAGGTGCTTCCCTGAGGTTGGAAGTGCAGTAGGAGCACAGAACAAACATTATCCCAAAGAGGGATGCCATAGCCACGGGACTGCAGATGCTCTGGAGGGAAGCCGCCCCTGCTAACTGTGACAAACATGTTGCCTCTCCTCTCTGTGCTTCAGTTTTCTCATCCATAAAATGGGATCAGCTGAGGGTATCCATTTTATAGGCTAGGCATGATGATGAAAGGAAACAGTGGACAGGAAATGCTTTTGCACAGAGCCTACCACATGGCAAGTGTCATTCAAGTCTTAGCAAGAGATTAAGGAGCACTTATAAACTGGCTCTCCTGGGCCTGGCCTTGAGGCACGAGGAAGACTTTAACAGAAAACAAAGGTAGAGAAGTTAATTTCAAGTTGATGGGGAATATTTCTGGAAATTAATAGAATGTTGAAAGTGCATGGTGTGGCTGGAGCTCCAGACTTGTGGTGGGTGAGGGTGTAGCAGATAATTCTATCAGCCTGTGACATTGAGGAGACCTGAACTACCATCCGAAGAGCAGTGGAGTAGTCTGCGAGAGGGGCCATAACAAGATACCACAGATTGGGTGCTTAAGCAACAGATATTTATTCTCACAGTTCTGGAGGATGGAAGTCCAAGAACAAGGTCTTAGCAGGATTGGTTTTCTCTGAGGCCTCTCTCCTGGGCTTGCAAGTGGCCACCTTCTCACTGTGTCTTTCTGTGGTCATTCCCTGGGTCAGCATGTTTTCTGTGTCTTAATCTTTTCTCCTTATGGAGACACCGGTCCTATTGGACTAGGGCCCATCTGTATGACCTCATTTTACTTTGATTACCTCTTTGAAGGCCTTATCTCCAAGTCCAGTCATATTTTGAGGTATTGGGGGCTAGAACTTCAGCATATGAATTGGGGGGGGCACATAATTCAGCCCACAAGAGACAATTCAACATGGTGGGGTTGGCGGCTGTGATGTACCCTGTGCTGTCATAGACATGTCCAGCAACAGCAGGAGGAGAAGAGAACACTTTCCCAGGTTGCAGATCCTCCAAGTCTGACTTGCACAGTGGAGAGAGGGTGGATAGGAAGGTGAGGGATGAGACATTTCAGGGTTGGAACCTACAAGGCTTGGATACTGATATCTCTGACTCCTTGGAGCTATACAGAAATAAACACAAAAGCAAGAAAATCCAGATTTGCCTTACCCTGGCCTCTTTCTCTGTCCCTCAGGGATGAGTCTACTTATAGCTCCTTAGTTTTCCCATCTGTTAAGTGGGAAAAATACAACCAGGATCTCATGGCTCCCAATGGGATGTAGTCATATGTTACTATAGCACTAAGACTTTGTGCAAATGCAGACTGGTTTTGTTCTCCCTGCTAATAAACTGTCTTTCTACCAGAATACAGTACCAACAAACTTACATTTTCTGGGTATCAGAAAGCAATGGTTTGGGTTTGAGCTATTCACTCACTTATGATCTGAGCTTATTCTAAAAAGACTTTGCAGTTTAGTCTAATTGGGTAATTGGGATGTTTCCAGATGAAATTCAACTTGTAGTTTTAAAACACGCTTTGAAGAACTGGTTGCCATGGCGCTTTTCTGCTGACAAGATCCTTCACTGGCTCCCACTAAGCAGCAGTAATGGGCTTCTGTTTATTCTGTTTCAGGTTATCCCACCTGAACATCCTCCTGGGAGGAAGCAGGGCATGAATCTGAAGGAATTAGTGAAGTCCTTCCCTAGCCATCCTTGATGGCAGAGTGGGGGTATGTCTCAGCAAAAAGGTTTGTCATTGCAGGGGCTGGAGGGCTTAGACCTAGTAGCAGCCCAGCTGCCGTGCTGGGCTTCCCAGACCACTTCACTCCTGGGCAGCTGGGAGTTGAGGAAGAAACCACTGTGCATTTGTCACCGTATAAACCAGATGGCTGCTTCAGGATATGAACACTAATCCCCTCATATTTGTGGGCAAATGAGTGTCTGGCAGAGAGAATTGCCTTTATTTTAAGAAATAATATGGTCTTAAATATTAATATTCATGTTTTTATAGTATCACTGTTTTAAATTTGAGAAGATCTTTGTTCAAAGTCAATTTTTCAACCTATTGGACACCATTCTTACCCCTCATCCTTAGACTTTTGTACCCGAGTGTTTATTGTTAGAATGTGAAACATCTGCCCCAGATGCAGTATTTTTGGCCTCATTAAGAGTTTTTCTAGTTCCTCTTCAGTTATGTCAATATTTACCTTGGACAATGCTTTGTATCCTTTTGTTTATAATTCCAGAATTCTCCAAGACAAACTGATTATTCATGACTCTCTGGCCTGGGTTACAATTTAAACATACCTTATGTTGATGTTTTAAGAGTATGAGTCCCCCAAACTATTTCTACTATTTCTCCTAGATTCATAGTTCATAATCTTTCATTCTCACTTCATACCTTATATTTTTTGTCCTTCCAGGTATCTTCTAAACATATCCTTTTTTTTTTTTTTGATTATATTCTTAGAACGTGAGATGCAAACTTTTCTTCCTTTGCCTTTAAAATTCCATGATCCTAGCTGGGTGTAGTGGCTCACACCTGTAATCCCAGCACTTTGGGAGGCCATGGTGGGTGGATCAACTGAGGTCAGGAGTTCAAGACCAGCCTGGCCAACATAATAGAACCCTGTCTTTACTAAAATACAAAAGTTAGCTGGGCATGGTGGCGGACACCTGTAATCCCAGCTACTTGGGAGGCTGAAGCAGGAAAGTCACTTGAACCCAGGGGTGGAGGTTGCAGTGAGCTGAGATCACGCCATTGCACTCCAGCCTGGGCAGTAAGAGTGAAATTCCATCTCAAAAAAAAA
>NW_016816905.1:480554-508267 GCF_001698545.2 Rhinopithecus bieti
TTTTTTTTTTTTTTTGATTATATTCTTAGAACGTGAGATGCAAACTTTTTCTTCCTTTGCCTTTAAAATTCCATGATCCTAGCTGGGTGTAGTGGCTCACACCTGTAATCCCAGCACTTTGGGAGGCCATGGTGGGTGGATCAACTGAGGTCAGGAGTTCAAGACCAGCCTGGCCAACATAATAGAACCCTGTCTTTACTAAAATACAAAAGTTAGCTGGGCATGGTGGCGGACACCTGTAATCCCAGCTACTTGGGAGGCTGAAGCAGGAAAGTCACTTGAACCCAGGGGTGGAGGTTGCAGTGAGCTGAGATCACGCCATTGCACTCCAGCCTGGGCAGTAAGAGTGAAATTCCATCTCAAAAAAAAAAAAAAAGAAAAAAAAAAAAAAATCCCAGGATCCCTCTCTCCTGCCAAGGATGTTTTTATAACAGTGCATTGTACCCACATTCTTCGAACACTTCCATTGTTTTCCTAGAGAGCACACTCTTCCACATTGCCTGCTCCCTCTTATTAAATTTCTGATCACTGATACAAAAGACACATGACCCTTGTCTTCCCTGTCTGAAAACTATAGTTTAACCTCACACAATGAGGATAAGGAGGCCTTAGTGGGTAAATAGACATCAGAAAGCTCAAGCATGTTTTTCTCAAGTGACCCAATTATACAGAGTCAGTCATCTTTCCTTAATCACTCAGGATTTTATGAATCTACATAATAGTTTCAGTTCTTGACATGTGCCTTGGAGTTGTAGATGACTTTAAATTTACTACTTTACCTATATTATTACATTTGATCCTTATAAAAACATTATGAGAGAGACCCAGAGGGTTCAAGTAACCTGTTTAAGATTACATTGTAAGTGGAATAAGAATAGTTTTTGCCCTTAAGAATGTTTATATTAATATACTATTTGAGTTTATACAAGTCTTTCTGTTCCTCTAAAATAGTACACGGTTTCTTAATTTGGGAGACATTGCTTGTGCTGTTTCCTTTGCTTGAACTACCTAACTTCTCTCTTTGATTAGATAAACTCTCACCCATTTTTCAAACCTCAACTTCAAGTTCATTTCCTCTAGAAGTATTCCCTGATCTCCAGAGACTGGGCTAGGATTTCTTTCTCTGTGTTCTGTAACACCCTTAAAAATATGTAAATAAATTCATCCCAGTGTCTGCCACCTAATGATAAATATTAGTTGTGATGTCATTCCCTATCCTATCTCTTATACTTTATATATCTTGCTTGCCGTTGTATCCCCAGTTACTAGCTCTGGGGAGGTGCACAATAGTTGTTGAGTGAATGAGCAATGCACAATGAGTCTTATAATTGAGGTAGTCTTGGGTCCTTGAACTGAAGAGCAAATGCTGGAGAGGGCACTGAGATTGTCTAGAGAAGCTTAGGCATTTCCAAGTCTAATCCACAGACTACCATCTGAGTGTTAGTAGCTAAAATGGTTATCTGTTGTTTGTCTGCCCAACACCCTTTTCCCTTATTTTGCCATCACTCTCTCACTTTTCCTTTGGGGACTGTCCCCTCCCATTCCTTTGATCAGTGTTGTTCAGGTGGGGATCCCAACACCTCTTGAACAGAAATAGGTCTAATAAGCATATTCCATCCCCTAGGTGCAGTGTAAAGCTTATGGATGGCATTAAACCCAAACTGGGTTGATGCACGTAACCCTTGGATTTCTGCTGAAACTCTTAGAGTAGAGGGTCTGTTTTTTTTCTTTCTAAGATTGCAAGCAACAGAACAAGCCTGAAACTATATAGGTTCTTTGGGAATTTGTGAAGACATCAGTGAATCCAACACAGAACATCCAGAGCCAGGAGATGGTGATAGAGTGAAGGCATAATGAAGACATCATTTGAGTACCTGGGGTTCAGTGGTACCCGAAGCAGGATAGAATTTCCAAGTTTATGAACTGATAGATGCCCTTTCTGTTTGCAGCTAGTTTGAGGTGCATTTTTGTCAGTCACCAATAGCTGATAGTGTTCTGACTAACTCAGTTGGAAACAAAATATCAAGATATTTTTATTACTGATATTAGTGCTTTATTAGCGACATTAGTCCCTTTGTGGATGTGCCTTATGCTTTCACTTTTTCATATATGTTTTGCATCCATGCAACTTGTCTTAAATAGTTAATCATGAACTAAGTAAGCGAGCATATTTTTGACTGACTTTTCCCAAGTCCAATGTCACGTGACAGGCTCATTGGATGTCCCCCAGTTCATATTTGAGCTGAGTACATGCTTGGGATTCTTTTTCTGGGAATGGTGATGACTTTACACAGATGCATCTTTCACCCTCTCACACTCTGCCTGTTGGGCTCCTGGGGTAAACTGTGGGAGAGTGAATTCGCTGGGATCTGGGAGGGTGACCTGTGATCTCAGAGTGATGTAAGCAAACTCCTGAGCCTGTGGAGTCAGAGCCTCAGAGCTGAACCTAACTGAGTTTTGCATCCAGATCTGGGCAGACAAGGCCTTCAGACCCTCTTTGGAGAAACTTCATTCCCCCTTAGAGAGCTGAAGAATCACAAGGAATTGCAGGCTATTTGGTTTTCATGGTTGGTGGACACTGGTCTCTAAGTGCATGGGCTTCTTTGTCCTATGAACTGAAGGATGGATGCATTCCTTTTTCCCAGAAGCCCTCTATGAAATACCAATGAAGCTCCCTATGGTGCTTGTTTACCATAATCAATAGATGAATCAATTGCTCTCTATACTTGATTCAAGGAAGTAATTAAAGCAGAGAGGCAGGAGTATCATTAATAGAAATTCAGTCCTCGCTATTTGCCAAAATCTATTTCTGGAAACTGGATCATTGAATGCATCAGTGTATAATGGATAATATATTCCCATTCAAACAGTGTTATATTTGGGAATTGTGTTCTCAAATAAGGCTACAGCTTTACATATCTCAGAGGTGACCTTTCATTGTCCTGAAATCCAAGATACAAACTGCAAAGTCTTAAGATAATGAGATTAGGATCTAATTACTATTAAATTGCAAAAATGTAAAATGACAAGTTTAAAATGGAATTATATGTTCCATACCTATTGTTTATATGAGGGCCTGTATTATCCATGAAGTATTCATATATCATTAAAAAATGTATTTGACTATCACAAAAAAATGTATTTGACTATCTCTACTATCTCAGAGAGTAGTGTTACACTCTCTGAATCTGGTAAAGACATGTAGGAGTAACATGCAAATCATCACGTATATAATAGAGTAAAATTTCAATTAAAAAGGCATAAAATTATCCATGAGGTGAAACCCATTTTTGCCGTGAACCACATTTATTATTAAGAGGTAAAATCAGCTTCTCTTCTTCAGGAGGCAGAAGTAGGCAAAGTTTAGCACTCACTTCCATGTGGCATATTAAGCAAGGATATTTTGCACTTTCTTCTCATTGTAAACATTCTTTATTTGCTCTTTTCCTGTGATGTCCTAATAATAAGATTTGGCTTTAGGCACATGGGCAGGGTGAGGACCTAAAAATCCTGAGCTAAGGCATGGGCTCCAGCTCACCCTATCAGAGAGCTCTACCTAAAGGCCTGGGACACAAGCACAGCTGACAATGAGGTATCATTTGCCTTCTTTTTGTCAGGATTTCTTTTGCATATGACTTCCCAAGAAATTTCCTAGGAACATAGGTCCCTGGGTCTTGAGGACACCATCATTTCCATTCCGTCAGTACTTTATAGGATTCTTACTGGAACCAAAAAAAGAAAAAATGTTTTCTGCTTAGCCCCAGTTAACCTGAAAATTCAATTAAACAACATTCTCCAAACATTCATTGACGATTAACTATGCACGTTCTTGGAAAGGCCAAACTGGATGAAACTGACATTTTGAGAACTATATTTTGCGCTGGAATAGAAATTGAAATAGGAATATATTTTTCCTTGTTTTGATAGCATTTTACTGATAGGAAGTTTGGGGAAGCTTGAGGGGGCAAATATTGAGCTTTTGATTTATTATCAGTGAACATTTTCTCCAAGTTGTACCCCATTGCTTCACTGACAAGTAATGTTTCACAGAATTATCTTTTTGCTTTGGAATTTTATTGCTGCTTTCTCTCTTGCTTCCCTAGAAGATTGTTGGATATATAAGGGTTACAGTCACTGAGGTTAGTGTTGTCTTCTGCATTGGAGGAATTTTCTTGACTTTATCCCAGAATTAGTGAGTATAGCCAATGACTGTGCTGATAGATCCATTCTACTTGGTGACATACTCTTGCCAGAGCAACTGGCAGATGGTCCAGTGTGGAGGATTGCACTGGAATGGGGAAGATGCTGTTAGGAGAGTGGGTCCTATTTATTTAAAGTCATAATCCTCCATTTTTCTCCTGATATTGAGCATTCCTGCTTCATAACTTTGTTCCACCACTCGAATTAGGCAGGCAGCCTTCCTCTGCCGTTTTATTTTATTTTATTTTTGAGATAGGGTCTCACTCTGTCATCCAGGCTGGAGTGCAGTGGTGCAATCTGGGCTCACTGCAGCCTCAACCTCCTGTGATGGAGTGTTCCTCCTGCCTCAGCCCCTCAAGAAGCAGGGACTACAGGCGTGTGCCACCATGCCCAGCTAACTTTTGTCTTTTTTGTAAAGATGAGGTTTTACTGTTTTGCCCAGGCTGGTCTTGAACTCCTGAGCTCAAGTGATTTGCCTGTCTCAGCCTCCCAAAGTGCTGGGATTATAGGTGCGAGCCATCGCATCTGGCCCTCCTCTGCCATTTTATATTTCCACTTGGTTGTACTTCATTTTCAAATCCAACATTTTTATTCCTGACACAGAAAACTTTGCCCAAACTACTCTTGGTTGAATGTCTGGGGATGTTATTCCATAAGTCTACAGCTTGATTCAGTCTTCTGCTGAAATTATAACCAGGAAACAACAGAGTCAATGAAAGGAGACAAGAGGTGCTAACTGAGTGACAAAGGCAATCTCATTGCACTAGAGTTTTTCAGACCAGTGATAGACTGGACACAGAGCACATGCCCTGTAAGATGTGTGTGGTGTTGTTTTGTCTTTGGATTGTATTACTGTGCCTTGAATGACATTAGCTCTTGTATATCTTACGTTTCTCTCAGAACATTATTCTCAGAACATGCTACCTTATGTTCCAGGCCCAGGGTGTAAGAAACCAATGAATAACACATTTGTGAGTGTCTAGAAATCCAGATATTGTTTTTTGTTTGTTTGTTTTAAAGTGTTCTTGATGGAAGGAAAAGGAAGCCTCCATATACTTTTAAGGAAAAGATAATTTCTTTCCCCCAGTGTCCCTTGGATAGCTAATGCTATAGAGACAGGCATGGACATGTCTATGGATATAGTCGTACAAGCTCAGAATTTTACCCTTGATTTGTTGGGAATCTTTTCCTTAGAGTCCTTTCATGGATATTAATTATCAATTTTTATTTTTAAGCTGTGGATAGTTTACTCACCCTTGAGAGAAACTTTCTTATGTAAAAGTTGTTTTCCATGGTCCCGAGATGGAAAACAACAACTCTTTAATCAAAAGACTCTGAGATACTGGCACCACCTTTGTCTCTGGTTCCCAAAGAATGTTCTTGGAATCCTGACACCATAAGGAAAGTGTGGCGCAGCAAGCCTTAAGGGAGACTGTTAAAGCAAGAATCTTCTGTGCATAGCCAATACATACTTTTTCTCCACCATCTTCTTCCAAGTGGTTATCATTCCTCCTCCATGGAGATCCTGCTTTTCCTGCCCTTTCCAGCCTTTAGCTGATACAGGGAATATGGAAAACGTAGAGTGTTTCTTTAGTACTTTATAAAATCAGATCTTCTCAGGAGGCCACACCAAGGGGAATGTTGCTAAAAACAACTGGCTCTTTGGCAATGCTAATCTGCATTTTCCTAAAACACATACCCAAGAGGGAAAAAGTGCATGTGTTAAGATGAAGATGGAGAATGAAGTTATTGGTCTTCTTAAAGTTCATAATGTTGGAAGGGTCATGAGAGTAACACACTCTCAAACTGAGTAATAATCTACAAAGAGTTAAAACAAAAGTTCCTCCAGCCATAGCTGCACCCAGAGAAGTGGGACAGAAGTTCTGATTAAGAACTTTGATATCCCACAGGTTGTTTGAGTCTTATATGAAATTTGGAAAGTTTCCCTGACATCAAAGGCTGTTTCTTTTGGCTAATCTATTGAGTATGTTGTACCTGTCCTCCCATGAGCCCCCCACGACTGGGAACATATGTCAGATTCTTCTTGTGCCAGTAATTTAGAGGCTCATGATAATAAAACATCCTTTTTCTAAGTAAAAAAAGAGAGGTCCTGGGGAATGTTAATGCAGCAGAGAATAGCAATGATTTACTCCTCCCTGAAAAAAATATACCAAGTCTGATAGACCCATATCAGAATATTATCTGCATAATTTGAAAATAACACATTGAAGGAAATAGGCCCAATCTCAGTATCCTGTTCACATTTACATCTGGAACAGCTGCCAGGGCCTCTCAGAGTAGATTTTGTTCAGTTCTGCAGGACCGATCTGAAACCCAGGCAGAAAATGAAAGTGAGCAAATTTACCTCTGGCATTCAAAGAAATGCTTTTGGTCAAAGTGAGTATTTCTGACCATGACTCATTTTCAAAAGAAGCATTGAATTCGCTTTGTCATCTTTGCCTGGATCGGGCTCAATCAGCCCTTTTATGATTTTTAAAATATCCTATATAGCCGGGATGGCATTTATTAGGCTTCAGCTATTCAATATTGCATTTCAATGTATAAAAGTCACTGTTCAATTGAATATTGAGTTTTCTAAGGAAGTAAACCTACAGAAAAGAAATTTGCAAGAATCTAAAATAAATGAGTTTGAGAAAGATCAAACTGCCCTATGGCTGTTTCAAAGATCAAAAGATCTCTCTTTTATAGAAATCAGGAGCAGTTTGAATAGCCTCTTTCCTCTATCGCAAAGCCCCATTTTTTCACTATCATTGATAGCTTGGGACTGCACCATAATAGTATGAAAGGCCTTGGGGAGGAGGGAGACGATTTCATTCCCAAAAAGGACGCAGGACTTTTTCGTCTGAAATAGCTGGCTTTTAATTTAATTTGATCTGGAGTCCAGTAGAGTGAGCAAATGAAAACCTGTCCTCAGCTCCTTCAGGAGGAGCAGTGGCCTTGAGGGGCATGAGAGGGTCTCCTGATAATTGTTTTTAAAGGTTGCTGTGTATCTTTGTTTCTGCCTCTAGGAGAGGCTGGATTATATGGTAGATCACCATCTTTGAGTTCATGTGTTGTGCATAACCTTAGGAAGTTACTTAATCTTTGTAGATCTCAGCTGCTTCATGTGTAAAATGGGGATAATAATATGTACCTTATTCTTGAAGTAAGCTCCTTCCAATTCAGGGCCTTTGCTAGTGCTGTTCCTTCCACTGGGCTAATTCATGCTTGGCCCCAGGACCCAGCTGGAGTAGCTTTCTTCTGGGAAGGTTACCATGGACCCTCAGACCAAGTCATGCTAACTCTTCCTCCTCCTCCATTAGACCTTGTGCTATGATTTTCCTTGTAGTACTTGCCTCAGTTATAATTGAAAACATTTTGTGTAAGTACTAATGTCATGTTTGGCTCCTTCTGTAAGGGATTAGGAAACCTAACTTATTCGTCTGTCTCATAAACTAGAACAAAAACAAAATATTTATTTAATGAATGAAATCAACAGAGACAAAGTCTACTAGCAAACGGTAGGTGATTAAGAAATGGCAATTTCCCTTGTTCCCCTACATTGTGAGATCCTGAAGCCAGGACAAGCCTCACCTCTTTACCAGAAGCCCCTAGGATGGGGTCTTGACAAAGTAGCTGATTCAGGAACATCTGTGGATGTGCAGGTGGACATTGTCAATCATCTCTCTCTACCTATTTGCCTTCTTCCTCAGTCTGTTCTCTGTCTTCTGTCTAAAAGTGCACTATCAATTTTCAGAGAGATGCTAGAACCCTTGTTCATTTTCTTATATGCCAAGTTTTCTCTGTATAGTTTCATGAAAGCTCCATAGATGAAGTTTGTAGTAAGAGGCAAGAAACTGGGTCGTGATCATGGTGTTTCTAGCCCCATTTAGAGGGTTAGGTGGAGAGGGTGAGTTGAAGTTGTCAGCCCACGGAACTTTACATGTGAGGACAGCTTTTAAACATCACCAACAACATTATCATCATCAGCAACAACTAATAACAGCTTCTTTAAATTTTAAAAAACCTTTGCCTTCTTGTCTAGGGAAAAAAAATCTCTATCAACATCATAAACCACTCATGGTTGTCTACCATTAAAATCTTTTGCTGTGATTAAGGCCATTATTCATAATAAGTTCCTATATTAGTTACTGACTATTTATTGTGAATTAGTTTCTCAATCATTTCATCTGAGAAGATGAAGGGCCAAGTATTAAGTCACTTGGTTGCCTACGTGGGAAGGAAGCATTTCTGTCAGAATTTAGTTGTACATAACATAATTCAGTGTAGTCATTTTTAGCAGAAATGAGTTTCATACAAGGAATAAGAGCTTACAAGGATCACTAGAAAGGCTGGAGTTCTTTAGGCAGAACTTCCAGGAATCACACCTCAGAACAACGCCTCAGGACTGGCCCACGGAGGCAGCTGCTGCCTCTGCCATGATCAAGTTGGTGAATAAGGAGGTCGCCTCTACAACTGCTGGCTCTGCACCTCACCACGTCTATCCAACCTGCACTTGCCTCTCAATAGCCACAGTGATAGGGTCTGGATCCTGGGGACTCTGTTATAGTTCCCACATGTCTCCACACTGTGCTGATTAGCAGAAGTAGTGGGGTGCAGCCTCAGCCTTGATGTCTGCTTCTATCATCCAGCTCTCATGAGGGAGTCTGTTTGGCTCACGCTGGGTTTCACATGGAACCTAAGCTGCAGGGGACTCTGGGAAATAAGGTCCTTGGCTTTTCTGACTCTTGAGGGCCATGCAGTAGCATTGAGGAGGGATCTTGCAATGGACCAGAGTAAATCAGTCTGCAGATTCTATTGCAGGGGTTACATAATCGGGGCTAGGTGGGATGGGGGTGCCAGAGGAACATTTTTGAGAGAGACACAAATGGAGAGGGGACTGAAAAGAATCTTGACTGGCCTCACAACTTTGCCTAGAGCTGGTCCTGGTTATTAAAATGAGGCATTTTGGGAATGCCACAACAGGGAGACATTATTGTTTTCCTTGGGTAAGTGGTTTTGAGGTCTGTATGCAAAGTTTCTTGAGTAAATAGGCTCCTTCTTCTATGCTCCTGACATTTATGGTGGTGTGTTTTAGTTTCCTTCTGAGCAGAGACGGAAAAGTGTTCCTATGCCCTGTTCAGACACATCTACTACTGGGTAATCTTTCTTCATGCTAGTGTCCATCTTTAAAAACATCCCCATGACATTGAGTGAAAAGAGAAGCTTTAGATGCTATCCAGGAATGTCCAGCACTTTTATCTACTGGGTAAATTGCTATTTTCCTGATGAAGAGACCCAAACGAGAGCTGGAAGTCAGTTATTTTGGATGGATCATGAGAGCCCCTCTGAGTTTTGGAAGCAGGCACTATCCTGCCATCTTCTTTTTAACATTCCATCTAGCAAACACCTTAAGCTTTAATAAACATCTTCTTTAATAGTGTTGACTCCAAGCTAATAAGGCAACTAGCAAATCCAGTGAAGGTAAATTTCTCATTAACAATTTATTTAACTTTGTTGAAGAGAGTAATTCCAACTTCTGCTAATTGAGTTTGTAATAAAAACATGGATCCATTTTACTGCCACCCTCAGGACCTTAATCAAACTCAAACTCCAGGAAAGGTAAAGTCACTCTCATTAGCAGACTAAGAGGCAAAATCCAGGATGGAATGGAAGGTACCAGAACACTGTTAAATTCCAGAAACTTCAACAGGATTATAAAGCAGAGGCACAGACTGGCATTTCACAGTGTTTTGAATTTCATTTGCCAGAGGAAGAGCCCTTTTGACATGAAGCTAAAGCTGTGTGTAAGACTTTGAAGATACTGGCTTTAGTATGTGGGTGATGTGTTCAGTTTCTCCCCCTTTATTTAAGATCTCTCTGTGGAATATGGAAAAGTGTGCTGGCTAGACCTGTAAGAGGACTTGCCCTTTTTTCAGTCAATCCAAAGCCTTTTTCTCTGGCTCCAGGAGGTGGCTGTAATTTAGGAGTTTTATAAGGAAGTACTGAGGAAGACCGCCTAAAGTGATGGCCCCATGGGCAGAGGGACATGTGGCGTGTCTGTGATCGGCCAGCGATTGAATTTGAAGGGATTTAATAATTCTTCATGAAATTCTCTGCTTTTTCTTCAGACTTTCCTCTGGAAGCCTGATTAAATGCGTATTATTTTTTCTTAAGTGATTTTACAGGTCGTTTATTTTGGATTTATGAGCATCAACATGTTTTAAAAGGTATTAGCGAGTTGTACTGCTGGATACTTGTTCTGTAAATCAGTAACTCTACTCTCTATCAGCATCAGATAATAAGAAATCCTTCAAATTATTACTTTTTTTCTTCTTATATATTCATTCAGGCAACAAATATTTTAAAACACCTACTGGGTGCCAGACATTGTGCTAGGTTCTAGAAATACTCCAGTGAAAAGATAGAAATGGCCCTTGCTCTCAGTACATTGTAAACAAAATGTTTAAGTTTGGTGTCTATATTATTGCAAAATTATAGGGAATGAATCTGAGTTAAAGTTCCATTCCCATTCAGCACTCTTTGTCTACTGAGTCAACATCTATATGGAGAGGCATGAGCAGAATATGGTTCCTCTGTGTTTTTGACATATGCTGGTATGTGGCTCCGTTTAAGATATGAAGAAAAGATAAGTGAGGGGAGAACTTCCCCTTCTCCCCTCATCACTTTCTCCCAAAGTATCTGTCCCATAGAATTTGAAATTGTTCAATTGGTCCAAGTTTTTGCCCCAAAAGAGAAAATGCCCCAAGTGCTGTCAGAAGTCCTGAAACAGCCTATTTCTGGGGGAGACATCTCAGTTCCTACATCTGCATATACAGCTTTCTCTTTGTCTGTGTCCCATTCACAGGGCTGAAGTACAAGGTGCTGGGACCAGTTGTCGGTAAAGGGAGTGTGATTCAGTGAGTTAATTACATCAGGATGGAGAAGAGAAGCAAAAAGCCCAAGCCAGGTAACTGGAACTACCTATGAAACTGGAGGGGTGTGGTGAACAAAAGCAAAAGGATCAGTCATAAGGTCAGGAGCAAGGTAAGTCAAGAGAAGTGGTTCAGAAAGTAGACTGTGAGGAACGTTGGGAGGTGGGGAGTGGGGTGACTGTGTTTTATCTCAAGCCCTGCTTCTCAGTGTAATGGGTAGGGGACTGTCAGCTGAACAGCTCTTATTAGGCCACATACAAGGAGCCCACCAGAAACAGTTGGCTGTGCAGCAGCTGGAATTCTCCCCTAGGACAACTTGTTCACTTCACCCACAGCATTGGGAAACCTGGATGAAGAAGAAGGTGGGAGAAGAAAAGGAGGCCACCATTTTCTCTGTAGGAAATGGTGGTTAACTCAAAGCAGAGGAGAATTCAGCAGTGTACATGAAGCTTGAGACTTTACAAAATACTTTCCCATCCTTTTCTTTTGTCCTTCTCAGTGACCCCAGGATGAAGAAAGGTAGCTAGATGGAGGATGGTTCTTCACAGACGATGAACTTGAAACCAGCAAGAGTGAGTGAGTTTAAGGTCATATAACTATGTAGGGTCAGGGCTTGAGTGTAAATCTCCTCATTCTAGCTGTCACTCTTTCCATTACAATTTACTAGTATTCAAATGATATGTAAAAAATAAGCAAATAATGAAACACAGCATTTTGCAAGACATAAGGGTAAGATTGTAACCACATCTCTGTGATTCCCCTGGAGACTTCGGCATTTGCCCTTGGCCACCTCCTGTCTCACTCTTTTGGCCCTGATTGGGCACTGGTAAAAAGGTGTCTGTGAGTATCTACCACACCTGCCTCCCCCAATACACAGACTGGCATTCTTTCTATGGCCACAGTCTTAAGGGTAATTAAGATTGTGGAGTAACAGGAAATATTTTATTCAGTAAGATTATACTCATTTGCTTATTCAGTTGCTGAACTATCTTCCAGGAATACATCAGAAGGTTTTACCATTCTATTTGCCTGCCTTAGTTGGGAGATCTGAAGGAAATGAGTTTAATTCACCCTTCACATTTCTAATTAAAACTTTTACATTTCAAGCTTTTGACAGGAAAATAAAAGAAAATTATGTGGAAAGCAGCTTCAAGAACACATAATCCATGTGTGATTGTTTGAGAGCAAGAAGGGTTAAAAAAGGCAACAACAAAAAACCTGCTCATTTTTGCTGCTTGCTTAAGAAAAAAACAGCTCAAGCCATCTCCAAATGTAGTTTAATCCATTTTCAGACTCTATACATTATGCATCAAGATTTTGTACAAAAGAAATTTGAGAGGAGCGTTTGCATGAAACCACTTCAGTGGATTAAATTTGCAGTTCAGCACATTAGACTCAAAAAGTATACAAGACATTTTGAGAGTCCTGTCTCCTTCCTTTATATGCATAGTTCCTACTTCAGGTAAATAAGTTTTTAAGAATGAGTGGATTCCAGCAGCTGTCTTTAAGGAAAAAAATAAGAAAAGATTTGGTCTACCTTCCACTTAGCTTCCCAATGACTGTAAATGTTTGAAGAACAGAAAGCCTAGTTGAGAAGGTGGATCTAAGCTGTTCTGTGGACCTCGAAATTCTTTTAGGCAAAGCTGCCCTATCCAAGGTGGAAAAGCTAATGTGAAAAGACATTGTCAATAGAAGGAGTTCGCACAGTGACGTCATAACTGCAAACCCCACACACCTTCAGTTCAGAGTAGAGATGCCACTTGTGTAGACCACCTGGTTGGGAAGCTCTGTCAGTCATCCAGATGTCTTCATCTAGTGGAGGCCAAATTTCACTGAGACCACATCTGGATGTTTAGTGGGCCAATGACATTTTTATTTCCTGCTGTTTAAATAATGGATTTGGGGTATCTCGGGAACATAGTTTCTATTTCCTCTTACCCCAGAGTTGCTCTGCTGCAGGAACACACTTTATGGCAATCGGGTCAAATCAGGAGCAGTCAGAGAGCCACTGGTTTCTGGGCTGTTAATGATGGGAGGTCCTAAACTGACAGACGGAGTCTGACGTCTAAACATCATGACTGTTATAAACCAGGAGGTGTCCAAACAGCCTATGGGGCACCTGAAAGTTTCTATAATAACTTGTATTATTTTTTTCAAGTGTTGAAAAGTTCCTAGCAGTGTGGCTGGTTGCCTGGGTTACAGTGTTGTGTTGACAGCTCTGGTCCTTTTCCTGGCAGCTGAGGATCTGCATAGTGACCAATGAGAGGGGAGCATTCTGCTCTGAACTTTCCATTAGGCTGATGATTCACTTTGAAATCCACACTTTATGAATGCTGTGAATTCAATGTAATGTAGCTGTTGAGGTGTCTACATTCGAATTGGATTCCATTAACTTTATGGTGTGATTAAGTGTCTGACTCATCAGGACTTGGGATTGAATTTATGTGCTTCTGAGAGCCCTTTTGTAGACTGGCAGTTTTGATGAGTGTAATTCGATGTGTGGGATTGGGAGAACAAACCTAGTTGGTACCTAAAGAGATATCACCTCAAATATAACAAGGATCTGAGAAGCCAAATTTGAGCATTGAGGTGGGTGGTCACTCTCAGATGTGCATAGAGGAGCTACTCTTCAGCATGCATATTTTTTTCTTTAAAGAACTTGATTTTTGGTGTTAGGAGGGACTTAAAGGTCTGCCGTTATATTGGCTTTCAAATTTTAAAGTACTTAACTATTAATTAGGGTGCTTCTTAAAAAAATGCCAATTTCCACATCCTGCCTTCTGATTCTGAAGGGCTGGAATGGGATGCAGGAATGGAATTATAGACCTCCCTGGGAGAAATGCTGACTTAGTTGTTTTGCATTTGGAGGAGTGACAGGCCTCATCCATGGCCTTCCTCACAGCTAGTGGTAAGAGAGTCAAGCCCAGAACTGGATCTCTACATGTTTCCTCAAGGGTCGTTCATCAGGTACTTAGTTCATGCTCATGCGAACTGACATTTATGACACGTAAATTATTGGTAGTATGAAAGTCATATGTGCCATGTTAGAAAGGAAAAGAACATGGAGTGGCAGAGAGTGGCATGTTGCAGTTTAGCAAAAATCAGTTCTGAAATCCCATTTGAAAATTTAAAGTTCTCCTTAACACATAGGGGTTAAATGGGAGATGCACAATGCTTCACATATTTGAGTCAATTTTAGGCAGTTGCTAAGATAGCAGTGTACAAAATATTTTTACTTTTGCATTTCCCTTTATAGATTTCTTTGGACTTAAATACACTGAAATTTTAATTTAAATTCTCCATGTATTTAAATTCCAGAATTGATGAAATTAAACACTTTTCATTGTTGCTAACAATTTGTATTTATTCTTTAATTCTTTGTGAATCATTTTCAGATCCTTTGTGAACTTCTCTACTGAGTTGCTGGCTTTTTTTGGTATTGTTTTAAAGAGCTGTTTTTTATTAAAGTTATTAACTCCATATCTGTCATACAATTTCCTGAAAGTGTTTTGTTTTTTGTTTATTTATGGTTAATTTTCTTTTATTTGGAGCAGTTTAAACTTTTCTACAGAAACATTAAACTCATTGCTTTTTTTTTGTTCTTTGTGATGATGTTTCATCAGAGTTATTTGTTAAAGCTCTCCCTATCACAAGATCAGGAAAATCATTACTTATACTATCTTATAGCTATTTTGTAGTTCTAATACTTGGATTTGCTTTCACTTGTTGGTATGCTTTGTAAAGTGTAACATATAAAATATAAATATATAACATATAAACATTATTCCTCAAATAGTTGTCCTAGCATCATTTCCTGTATATTACTTTCTAATTGGTTTGTAAAATACATGGTAACTACCATTTATTGTATACTTAGGTACAGTGCTAAATATATTTAATGAATTATTCATTTTAATGCATATATATTTTATTTGGTTCTTACAACAACATTCTAGGAGTTATTTTTAATTCCCTTTTACAGATGAGCAAACAGAGGCTTAGATAGCTCAAGGTGCTTGTCTAGTAAGAGGCAGAGCAGAGAGGCAACCTGAAGATAGAGTGACTCCAAAGTCCACAGACTCAGTTACCCAAATCAGTTTTACCGCAAAGCACATTCTTAGTATTAAGGTCATTTTAGGGTTTTGTATTCTGTTTCATTAACTAGGTTTCTATTTTTTTGCACTAATATCATACTTTTAAGTGTTTTAGCTTTATAATGGTTTTAAAACTGAAAGCTGTCACACTTTATTACTCTTCAGCTTTTCAAATATTGAACTCTCACTGGTTCAATATTCATGTTCACCTCAGACTAACATCAGCAAATACAAAAATGCTTCCTGAGATTTTCAGTGGAGTTACTTTTAAAACTTGACATCTTTCCTATATTTAAACTTTGCATCTAGCAAAATGTCCTTTAGAAGAGTTTTATAATTTTCTTCAAACAGGTCCTTTACATCTTATTGCCACTTTAAGTATTCTGTATGTTTGTCACTCTTGTAAGAGATTTTTTCCATTATATTTTCTAACCATTGTTAATTTATAATCTATTTTTTTTTTTTTTTGAGATGGAGTCTCACTTTGTCACCCAGGCTGGAGTGCAGTGGCACGATCTCGGCTCACTGCAACCTCCACTCACTAGGTTCAAGCAATTCTCCTGCCTCAGCCTCCTGGGTAGCTGAAATTACAGGTGTGCACACCATGCCCTGTTAATTTTTGTGTTTTGGGTAGAGACGGGGTTTTGCCACGTTGGCCAGGCTGGTCGCGAACTCCTGACCTCAAGTGATCCTCCCATCTTGGCCTCCCAAAGTGTTGGGATTACAGGTGTGAGCCACCGACCGAGCCTGGCCAGATAATCTCTGTTTTAATATTTATTTTCTCATTTGTCTTTTTACTGAAATTTTTAGAATGATTTTCTCATGGGTTTTCATTGTAGATAGTCTTACAGTCTACAAACAATAACGATTTTGGCTTTGTGTTAATTATACTTTTAAGTCCTACGTGCTGTCTTATGGTAGTGGTAGAAAAATCAAAATACTATTGGTGAAAACAGCCAACCAACCAGCATATCAGTTTGCCTTCTGCACTTTCTTTCACAAGAGATTTACAAAGTACCTATTCCACACCAGACACCGTGGTCGACCTTGGGGATAGAGCAACAAACGAGATAGAAACAGTTTCTGTCCTTCTAGAGCTACAGCCTAGGCTGGAGACAGACATTAAACATGGAATGATACAATTACTTCAAATCATAACCCTTATCTCATTCTTGGTTTTAATGGGAATGCATCTGGTATTTCAATTTTTAGTCAATTTGAGATATTCTTCAAGATGTGTTCTTCTAAGACTAGTTTTCTAGTTTTTTTTTTTTTTTTTTTAATAAAGTCAGTATGTCTCTTGACTTTTAGGAAAAGATTTTTCAGTGTTGCCTCCTTTCACCTGTTTTCAACTTCATGCATTTTATAAACAATAAACCTGAAGCTTAGTTGGGGCAATGTGACAGGCCTACCATTATGAAATTGATTTCGACTGAATCCTTGCTGGAATCTATCTCTAGAATTTATCTCAGTACTGCAAGGGCAATGTGTCTATTTATCAGATGTCGTGAGCCTGTCAATGTATCTAACTTAGATTGGAAGCTTTTCCAGAACAAGACTGTTTCTGGGATGCTCTTTGGGCTTTCCTGGGTCAAAACAGTGCCTGCTGCATTCTAATGATTGCTACTTTTAATCTCCAAGCTTCCAGTGGGTTGATCTGGAGGCTGGCAAATGACACTGAAGGCTGGGATGCAGCATACACCTGTCAGAAGCAGTGGTTACTTCTTCTTATTCATAAAAAGTCAATATAGAATGCATGAAAAACACAAAAGATTTTTTAAAATCACCTGTAGTTTCACCACTAACAGATAACCCTCCAATTTGTTTGAATTCTTTTTCTTTGCCTATCAATGTTCCCCCACAAACACAAGTCATACTAAATGTTAGATTTCACTCTTTTATCATTTGATACTATATTATAAACAATTTCCCAAATCTGTAATTGTCTTATGATTTTGTTTGTTTTATTTCCTCCATTTAGTGCTGTGCAGTGCCCTGGTGATTCATCTGTCTATTCATTTTGAAATAGTTCTAACAAATAAAGGAGCCTATGAGGACACCTTGAATAAAGACACTTAACTAAATCTGAAATAGCCACACTTGGTTGAATGAGTGATGACCATGTCATCAAAATTTCAGCAGAAAGAAAATGGCAATAATAATTCAATATGAGGCCAGCACCCTAAGAGCTGAATAGACTTGGTTTCAAAAATTTCTAGCTATTTTCACAGACATGTTAGAATGCAGTAGCTTTTCTATGACAATTATTTTAAACCACACCCACACATAGAGATAATAATTAGCACCAGTAGCATAATCTTTGAGAGATAATAATTAGCACCAGTAGCATAATCTTTGAAAAAGAAGAAATTTCTATCTATTTGTTTATCTATCTACCTACCTATTATCTATATCTAAATTTGGACATGAAGAATGAAGAGAATGTTAGGTCATTTCAAGATATGAAATATTATAAAGGAAAGATCACTTTGTGGAGTAGAAATGGCAATTACCTGCCCAATAGCTGTTCTTTTTTTTCCCCTCTCTAACAGAATCCCAGTTTTGTTCAAATATTGGCTGACTGTGTTTTTCAGGGCCATCCTCTAGTCCTGGTTAGCAAATCTTAACCCACCTAAATCTATCATGAGAATTCTACTTCACTTATCAATATCTGGTTTAGGGTTCACCATGCAACACAATTCTGGCCAAAGGGACACAGAAAATTCTCTTGGCAGGCTTTGGGAAGTTTTTCTTGTTCTTAAGAAGAGATATAAAAGAAGAAAAAATGTTTCTTAAAAAAATTTTTTTTTGAGTATTTAGTCCTTTTGAGAGTTTATTGCTGCCATTTTTGGACTATAAAGGAACAATACTGGGGACAAAAGCCAAGGTGCTGGTGAGGGCACCACAGATAGAGAAATGATCTGGGTCCTCCATGACGTCATGAAGGGTCTCTACGTCTTTTTTTTTTTTGTTATTTTTTGAGTCATTTTGAGTTGAGAATTTTGCTTACTTGCAGCCAAGACTATGCCAGCTGATTCAGGTGGTATCCATCACGAGTGGACAACTACTGACTGAGTATGTTTGCAGGAGGGAAAAACAAAGTTCTGTTTCTCTTTCCAACTCTGTGTATGATCTGACTGTGCCTTTTATTTTAACCTATGGAACTGTCTACTATCCAAGCCAGATTAATACTTCAGAAATACATACTAGTATTTAGAACTGGATATAGTTAATATCCATAGCAGTCAACACATCAATATTGGCTCTGCTGAGGGACTTAGCTGGGTTCTTGGAGTAGGTATTTAGTAAATAATTTGTATTTACTAATAGTGAATTAAAGACTATATCAGCTGAAAAAATGACCTTGGCCTAAGGGGAAAATTACTAGCAAATTAATAATTTAAGGTCTTGTTTTTTACATTTCTTATTAGAGAAATCCCAAGCCAATCATAGACATTTTAAAAATTACTAGCCTCACTTGAAGGAGAAAGTAGTTAAGGTGTGGACCCTGGTAGAAAATTCCTAAGTGTGCAATTCATCATACTTGTGAAGCTCAGTCAACTATTTCATAGAATGCCAGTTTAGGAGGGACTGTGGGCTTATATAAACTAAGAAGTAATTACCTTATATAATAAAACTATAAGCAGGTCCCTAGTTAATGAATTTGCTAGTTGTTTTTCCAGTTTATAGACATTGACCCATATGAGACATATTATGTATGTATAACATAGAAAGACATATCGATTGAGTTAATTAGAACAGGCTAAATTGTTGTAAAGAAGGGACCCAAGAATGAAGTGGCTCTAAGACGTGGAAGTTTATATTTATTGCTCATCAGACAGTCTGGATGTGTGCTCCAGTTTGGTGAGTTTCTCCTGTCATGTGTTCATTCAGAAACTGAGGCTGGTAAGTGCACTGTTACCTTCAAATTCTCATTGTCCTCACTGCTATGCAGCCAGCAGAAGACAAGAGGAGAGAACATGCAGGAGGTGTTGCCTGGTCTTGAGCAAAGCCCTTAACCTAGCCAATTTCACTTCTGCCCACATTCCACTGCGTAGAACTTCATCACATGGCCATACCTAACTGCAAAGGGATCTGGGAAATGGAGTCCAGCCACATGGTTAGGGAGAATGGGAAAATGGATTTTGGTGGGCAGATTCTGACACATATGTAGGGTAATAGAAAGAACACTGGGCTGGAAAATATCCTAATTGGGGTGACCCCATCCTCCCAGGTCTCTTCTTCATTCTCCCTACTGCAGCTAGAGTAATCCTTGCATAGTGCAAAATGCCTGTCCTTCACCAACCACCTCCAAGTTTTGCTTAAAATCTTTTAGTAACTTCTGATTGTATTTAGGACAAAGACAAAACTCTTTACTCTGACTTACAAGGTTCTGCATTATCTAATCTCCACTTACCTATTCATCCTCAACTTTGAAAAATGCTCTTTCTTACTTAGAGACTTCAGCCACACAGGCCTCCTTTCATACCCTCTGCCTTCCATATTCTATTTCCACAGGGATTTGCACTTGCTGTTCCCTTCACTTGAAAACTTCCTCCTCTCCTTGCTTAATGAGTGCCCAGTTCATCCTTGACATGTGACTCTCCACTAGAACCTTCCTTGATTTAGTCAAATTTCTCTATGTGAGCTCTTGCTGCAGGGTATACCCTTCTTCATAGAATGCATTATAGTTTTTTTAAAACTAATTGTTTATGTGATTGATTAAAATCTCTCTCAGTAGACTATAAACTCCATGAGGCAGTGGTTTTATCTGTTTTGCTGATGTATGCTTAGCATAGCTTCTGACACACAGAAGACACCTGGTAAACATTTGTTGAATATAACCATGTTTGAATGAATGAATGATAATGTGGATGCTAATTTGGACTTTGCCATAAATTACTTGTGTTATTACAGTGTCTTTTCACTTTCCTGGCCCTCAGTTTCTTTATTGTGAAAGGGTTAAACTAGAAGATGTTTAGGACTTTTACCACCATGGTCCTACGGTAGTACTATTTTTAAATCGAATCTTGTTGGTCATGGATTTTGTTCGATCATTCAGTTATGCATATTAAGCAAATGCAACAATTCTGGCTCTGGCAAAATCAAGTGAGAACACTTTTATTTGGAATTTTGACTATTGCAAATTCAATGCAAACTTTAAATTTATCCTAATCCATAAAGTCCAATAACAACCCAAAAGGGACTGGGTAGAGTTAATGAAAAATAATCATATCAATTTTTATACTAAAAAAGAAAAAAAATCTATATTTTGTTGGTTATTGTAACAGTTTAACTCAACTCCCACATGAGGTTGGAAGATGAGTACTATATTACTTTTATTCTGTTTGAATTTGAGCCTTGGTTTTGTGAAAGCTATACACGTATTGACAATGCATTAATATAAAATGTCACTGGTATAAAAACAGGGCCTAGGGGCTGGGCGCAGTGGCTCACGCCTGTAATCCCAGCACTTTGGGAGGCTGAGGCAGGCGTATCACGAGGTCAGGAGATTGAGACCATCCTGGCTAACACGGTGAAATCCCGTCTCTACTAAAAACACACAAAAAAATTAGCTGGACGTGGTGGCGGGCGCCTGTAGTCCCAGCTACTCAGGAGGCTGAGGCAGGAGAATGGAGTGAACCTGGGAGGCGGAGCTTGCAGTGAGCCGAGATAGCGCCACTGCACTCCAGCCTGGGCGACAGAGCGAGACTCCATCTCAAAAGAAAAAAGAGACAAAACAACAACAACAACAACAAAAAAAAAAACGGGCTACTTTTTTCCTCTTTTGATTTTGAGATGAATTTTAATGAAAATATTAATAACCAGGCTATTTTGATCTCTTTGTTTTTGGTGCTAGGATGGCAGGTGATATGATTATTACCAAGCTTGATTTCAAGTAGCTGGATAGCATTTATTTGTTTATGTATTTATTGTGTTTTCCATGTTATATAAAATAAGGACTGCTCATTTAGAGAAATCTTAGCAGAATCTAAAGAAGCCTTACCTTATTCTGAGCTGCTTGAGAGACTGGGGCCATTCTATAAATGGTTGATTTCTCCCTCTGTCTCTCTCTCTCTCTTTTTGCTTTAGAGATGGGGTCTCACTGTCGCCCAGGCTGGAATGCAGTGGTGCAATCATAGCTTAGTGCAGCCTCGAATTCCTACGCTCAAATGATCCTCCTCGAATTCCTACCCTCAGCCTCCCAAGTAGCTGGGACTACAGGCATGTGCCACCAGGCATGAATAATTTTTAAGTTTCTTTTGTAGAGATGAGGGTCTCTCTATGTTGCCTAGGCCGGTCTTGAATTCCTGGCCTAAAGCAGTTCTCCTGCCTTGGCCTCCCAAAGTGTTGGGATTACAGGCGTGAGCCACTGTACCCAGCCTGGTTGATCTCTCTATTTAAGATCAGCTGATAGAACACATTATAATGTTGTGTCATACAACGAGTTTGGTACTAAAATAAATCAATGTTCTCTGCTTTTATAAAGTATGCATATTTTTGGAAAGTTTCAAATTCTACTATGGAACTAAGAAGGTATGAATAGGTCCAGAACGGATGAAATTTGCAATTACCTCTTTAAAATGGGATGTATTACTTTCTCTTTTTTCTGAGCATATTTTTTCTAATTTGCAAGATGACTATATTTCATTTTCCATGTGGCATTTGCAAGGGGGTATCATTTTATTAATAGTGACATCTGACTGTGGGCATTTTTTCTTCTAAATAATTTTGTTTTGACTAAGATTCTTTTAAAAAATTAATAGATTTTATTCTTTTAAAACAGTTTTAGATTTTTTAAGGATAGTTGTAGATTTGTAGAATAATTGAGCAGATAGTACAGAATTGCCCCATGGTGTCCCCACTCCAGCACTGCACACAGTTTCCTCTTAGTATTATTATTAATCTTACATTAGTATAGTACATTTGGTGCAGTCGATGAACTACTACTGACACATTTTTATTAATTGAGATTCATAGTTTATTCATATTTTTTAAGATTTCCTTTTTCTGTTCCAGAATCCCATCCAGGATACCTTATTACATTTTAGTTGTCATTCTCTTTAAGCTCCTCTTGGCTGTGGCATTTTCTCACACTTTCCTTGTTTTGATGATTTTGGCAGTTTTGAGGAGTACTGATCAGGTATAGACTGTTCCTTTATTGGAATTTGCCTGATGTTTTCTTCATGATTAGACCAGGGTTTTAGGTTTTTGGCATGACGATCACAGAGATCTTCACCATTTTCACCTCATATCAAGGGTACATGAATTAACATGATTTATTGACTGTTGATGTTGACCTTGATAACCTGGCTGAAGCAGTGTTTGTCAGGTTTCTCAACAATAAAAGCACTATTTTTTCCATAGTATATTCTTTGGAAGTCACTATGTACAGCCCATTCATCAGTGGAGTTACACTCCTCCTCCTTTGGAGTGGAGTATCCACATAATTTATTTGGAATTCTGCAAAGAAGATTTGGACCAACATTATTTTAAGTAAGTGGGTTTATATGGGTTTGAGGATGATCCTTATAAGCATTTTGTGGTTATAATTCTGCATGTTATTTTGAAAAAATAATTCACTTGTGTGTCTTCTGTCTCTAGATTATAAACGTCATGAATTCCATGGACTCCCTCAAGTCAAGGACCTTAATTGTCTTCTTTCATTGTGGTACTTAGAAAGCCCAGAGTAAATTACAAGCTAAATTAAAAGGAAGAAGCAAACACCAAAATGACCATCGAAGACATTTTCAATGAACATTCTCTGAAGCTAAAAATTATATTAACATAAAACACTTTGGCAGCTCTGACAAATAAAATATGATAAACCAATCTTCTTCACTGAAGGTACTTCTGTGAAAAGGAAAGTCATCCTGAAGGCAAAAGGAATTTTTAGTATTCTCTCTTTGGCTTGAAATTATTTTGATCTGGATGGAATTATTTTGATCTGGATTCATTTTTCTTTGGAAACTTAAATTAATAGGTATTTTGGCTGTCACAAGGGGGTCTTGACTTCTCTTATTTAACAAATGAATGTCCAGGAAACAAATGACTTTCATGTCCAGAAGAGGGACGTCTTCCAGAGGCTGAAATTTGAGATGTCAGAAGTATTTCTCCTCTACAATTGTTGGGAAAAGGAGCACATTTATTCTCTAGGGGAACTGAAACATAATGAAATGCAATCTAAGAACATGCAAACTTATTATCTACCAGGATGATTGAATGGTTCCAATCAAATGAAGGATAGAAATAGGGGCTTTATATTCAGATTTTGGAAAAATGACTCCACAGTTATATTTAGGCACAAGAGTACCTGCAAATACCTGAAATAGTGGCAGTCTGTGGCTTGTTTATAACATAATGAATATATTTGCTCTTTGAAACTTATCATGGGATCTATGCAAAAAGTTTTCCAAATTATCCCTGCAAATGGAAGAAACATACTTTATTGTGGATGACGAGAGAAAAGCTGCTCCTAAGTGATAGGTTGGTATTATTTTTAAACTGGCTCTTCAGAGGGCAACCTTTATGCCAAAGACTACTTAGAGTAGGTGGACTCTGTCACTTTAAAAAAGTCAAACATTTTCTTTATTTCTCCCTCTCTTAGAAACTGCTGTGAAGTGTTGCTATGACATCATTAGCAGTAGGACTCTTTTTATAAGAATATTCCCTTTTCCAGGTCTCCATGGCTAGAAGTCTTGGTACCAGAGAGATGACCTTTTTAAAAACACAAATCTGATGTCACTTGCTACTTAACATTTATCAACAATGAGTCATTGTTTTAAGTTAAAATAAAATCTGTGGCCAGACACGGTGGCTCACGCCTGTAATTCCACCACTTTGGGAGGCCAAGGCGGGCAGATCACGAGGTCAGGAGATCGGGACCATCCTGGCTAACAGGATGAAACCCTGTCTCTACTAAAAATACAAAAAATTTAGCCAGGTGTGGTGGTGGGCGCCTGTAGTCCCAGCTACTCGGGAGGCTGGGGTGGGAGAATGGCGTGAACCCGGGAGTTGGAGCTTGCAGTGAGCCGAGATCGCGCCACTGCACTCCAGCCTGGGCAACAGAGTGAGACTCCGTCTCAAAATAAATAAATAAATATATAAAATATAATAAAAATAAAAAATAAAAATAAAAATCTGTAATGTGGTCCACAACCCCACAACAGCATTGGCTCTGGACAATTCTTCAACTTCAGCTTGTGTCCCAGGGACTTGGCACATGCCTCGTTCTGTCAAAAACATATCTTCCTTCACCTTCTCTTTGGTTAAATTTTACTTCTTGGGCCCAGCCCTGATGTTGATACCCATAGGAAGATTCTCTGACCTTTTAGATGCCACCAAGCTCCTTTGCCCTGTATTCTCCTAACTCCCTGAGCTTGTCTTTATCACAGTTACTATTAATTGCCCCCACTAAGCTATTAGGGCAGATACCATGTCTATTTGGCTCACCACTAAATGCCCAGGCACATAGAAGGTGCTCAACGANAAATATAATAAAATAAAAAATAAAATAAAATCTGTAATGTGGTCCACAACCCCACAACAGCATTGGCTCTGGACAATTCTTCAACTTCAGCTTGTGTCCCAGGGACTTGGCACATGCCTCGTTCTGTCAAAACATATCTTCCTTCACCTTCTCTTTGGTTAAATTTTACTTCTTGGGCCCAGCCCTGATGTTGATACCCATAGGAAGATTCTCTGACCTTTTAGATGCCACCAAGCTCCTTTGCCCTGTATTCTCCTAACTCCCTGAGCTTGTCTTTATCACAGTTACTATTAATTGCCCCCACTAAGCTATTAGGGCAGATACCATGTCTATTTGGCTCACCACTAAATGCCCAGGCACATAGAAGGTGCTCAACGAATACATCACAATGAATAGATGAATGGAAATGAGTTATATATTCTATCCTTGGATACATTTTTCAAAAACTTAATACACTCATTAGCATAAGCAAGTTCCCTTATAGTAATAAGGGAACAGCAACACACTTGCTTATTCTAATAATATTATCATATAGTAAGAAAAAGGAAAGGTCAGCTTTCTCTTTATTTCATGTCAACTACGAGATGGCTAGATGAAGATAAAGGTTAAGACACTTGGGTTTTGTGATCATACTGGCCCAAGTTCCAAACTTAATTCTACCACCTACAGGCAGTACGATCATGGAGAGTTACCTAAACTTTCTCTGTATTCCAGTTTCGTCATCTGTAAAGTAGGTCAGACTTGGTTTGGAAGCCCCGTCCCACCAATCATTAAATGTGTAACTTAGTTTAGGTTAATAATCCCTCTAAGCTTCAGGCTCCATAACTATAAAATGAGGCTAACTCTTAAAGACTAATAGTATCTCTCTCTCTCTCTCTCTCTCTCTCCCTCTCTCTCTCAGGGTTATTAGGAAGACTAAATGAATATCGTCTTCCTAATAACCATAATATATTTATATTAGCACACATTATATATGTTAAATGAATATATGTATATATTTTCTTATAAATATATGAAAAGGTGTTCAACCCATGTGGAGTAAAACAATAAAAGCAAATTAAAGCAATAGTGTGACATTATTTTCTATCGGAACATCAAAGACAAAAAATTGACTAACGTATGTTGTTGGTAAAATGTAGAGAAAGAGGTGTTCTTATACACTGTTGGTGGGCATACACATTGGTGAAATATCTTTGACAATATCTAAGAATATTGGAATGCACATACAATTGGACCTAGGAATTCTGCCTCTAGAGTTTTGTCCTACAGGTATAATCATACACATTCACAAAGATGTGTGCGCAAGGGTGGCCATGCAGCATGGCGATAACAAACTGCTGAAAACAAAAAAGTTCAGCAGGAGGACCCATCAAAAAATCATGAAATTGATAAAATGAAATATTACACGGTTACTAAAATGTACTGATAGGAAATTATCTCTCTGATATATTACTTGCTGAAAAGGAATGTAAAGAGCAATATTAAAAAAAGACCACTTATGCATGTATCCAATTGTTTGAATGGGCAATAAATACTTTTGAAAGTTGTGGTTGCTCTTACTCCTATTATTATATCTTCAAGTTGGGTTGCCAGAGAGATCCCTGGGCTTCTCCACCATAGAAAATATAGGAGAGCAGAGTGGCAGGGTGGCTACCATGGGATGACTTCAACAGAGGGAGAGGACATGCTGCCCCACAGGTGCCAGTGGAGAGACAGAGAAGGCTTGGAATTCTGGCAGACAGCCGAATCAAGCAACTGGGGAATGGGTATTAGGGATGGGCAGCGGCATATTGAGTCCTCATAACCACTTCAAAAAAAGTATTACTTCCAATTAACAGATGAGCAAATAGAAGTTGAGTAGCCTGTCCAAGGTCACACACTCACCAGTGTGAAGCCAATATCACACTGTGGGAGTCTCAGTCTAGAGACCACCGCTTTAGGCATGCTTACATATATTGTCTCTATATGGTGTTTAGGGATCCTAGTGCTATTTTGGTTCGGTCTTAGAGTCCTGATACTTCTGACTGATATCCTTGCTCAAATAAGCACTCTTTATTGGAAATGCAGGTCTATTCTGTGCCAACGATTGCATGTGAAGCTGTTTTTGGTGATTTCTGGAAGCTCCTTTATTCCACATTTGCAGTCTCCCGAGTTTCAGTTTGTTCTGGAGAAAACACTGCTTGATAGAATCCAGACTTCATGATCCCTCCTACTGATCTGCAGCCATCAACATTTTCATTCAGAAAGGACAGCTCAGAGAAGAAACACATCTCCAGACCTTTTAGTCTTGGAACTGCAGGAACAATAAACATTGTTTTACCTTAAAAGGTACTCTTACTTTGCTGATCAGTGTAGTTAGAAAATTACCAAATGCTGTCAAATCTGCCTGTGCCCCCAGTGAATACATTTTGGGCAGTTTCTTTGAACTGATGGAGAAAGTAGGGCTAAAGCTGATATTCAATCAAGTGTCACCCTGATCCAAGTACTGTATAACCTGGAAAATTTTTGAAGAAACTGCTCTCCATTCCAGTATACTCTGAAGTATAAGAACTTTGGAAAAGAGTTTGGTAGTAATTAATTAATTTGTCCAACTGGGGACAATCAGCTGGCAAATTGATATTTTTTTCTTTTGAAATTATATTTTAATAAAGGTATTTAAAGATTTGAGATTTTAAAAAAATCATTCCACTGCAATATAATGGTTAATTTTGGGAACTCTACGAGTTTGATTTGTATTTTAGATTTTTACAATCTATATATAGGTTGGTCTTTAATAACCATTTATACATTGCTTCTTTTTATATAGGTCATGTATTCTCCTGGGAGAGTAACAAGATTAGAAATAACAAATACAGTACAGAATAAATTAAAGTGCTTCAAACTGCATTATATAATTTCAGAAAATTGGTTTCACACTGAAACGTTTAAATAAGAAAACCAAATGATTTCAGTAAAAAAAAAAAAAAAAAAAAAAAAAAAAAAAAAAAAAAAAAA
>NW_016816905.1:510358-545286 GCF_001698545.2 Rhinopithecus bieti
AAAAAAAAAAAAAAAAAAAAAAAAAAAAAAAGAAAGAAAGAAAAACCTCGTAAATGCACTTGAATTGCTGTTGTTTAGCAAACTTTATCCTCAGTAGTGTGGTACTGGGTATCTTTTCACAGTGTTCCAGTAATGTGGCAGTTCATTTGGGTCAAAATAGATAAAGTTATTATCGTTTTCTTTACTTCTGGTTATTTAAAAGTTGGCTTCATTCTCCTTGAAGATGAATAGCATTTATTAGTCAAAACGTCAAAGGACTATCATAAAAGTAATTGTATTTTTATATATAATTCTCCAAACTGTTGTATACAAAACATTCTTATTACACTTGGTGCAATAAATTCAGAGGCTGTTATGGGATGGGAGATAGCAAAATTGGGACCAATACTTTCCTAATTACTTAGGAAAATAAAAAGTGGGGCTTGGTTTTCCTTTCACAACTAAGTGATGGAGATACGACGCTCCAGAGAGTCTATTATTCTGACTGGTTTTGTTTGTTTCTGTGAAGTTTAGCATCACTCTCCTTGTACCGAGTCCTCAGGCCTTTTTCAATTTTTCTATTCGTGCATTAAAGGCCTCTTCCTGTATTTGCAGTTTTTCGTTTATCTCGGTCTGTGAAGACAATCATAAAAAACGTGGTTATGATGGAGCTATCTTTTGCTGCACATTGTCTTTGTGGTTTTGACATACTATAGTGCCTAAAGACAGACATTATCCCTCACACACCTTCCTGTTTTGCAGACATAGCTGTGTTTCAGCCTGTAGTGATGTGATAACACTTTATCATATTTCTCTGCACATTTCCAATGTATAGCATGTCTGCTATGAACAGGAAGTGGTATTTGGACGGCCATTTTTCACATAGCCTTGTGTTGGAAGATAGGATAATTTATCTATATTTTCAGACAGACTTTACCAATAAGCACCGAATCAGAATAACTGTTTTGGGCTCAGTTATTGCAGTGCTGTGGGTCCCTCCACCCATCTGCAATGGATGTCTGTGTCTTCTGTGTAATACATTCTAAATGAGATCCCAGGAAGCTTCTGTTGCGAAAAAAAAAAAACACAAATAATCTTACAATTAGAACAATTCCCATAATTAAGAGTATTCATCATACATTAGAACTCTTGGAATGATGCCATTTTGTGGTATATTTTTGGTAAAAAAAAAGTAAGCAATTACTCTCAGGCTTTGTGATTGCCGAGGTGGTGACAGCATTTTGCCTCTGGCAGTGATCTTCTGTGGACTCATATTGCTACCTGCACAATTCCATAAACACTTTCACATTATCTAAACATTAGTAGCCCTGGAAATGTCTTCCCTTTTTCACAAGCGATAATAAAATTAGGTAGAGATAAACCAGTGGTGGTTGACGTGGCAAAATTGGTGTTTTTGTTCTTGTTTAGGTGATTTAAAAAATGTCTACCACTGTATAAGGAGTAGCTTATACACATCTGTGTTAATAAACTCAAAGGTTACATTTCTAATAGCTGTAACATTATTTGAGGGCTTCAGGGTAACTCTACTTTGCAAACCTTTTATTATTTTAATTTAAATAGAAGACATTTTAAAAAATCAAATACTGTTTTAAGCCTAGACATAATTTTTCATATTTATTTACAAGAGTGTAACTGTAACAGATAGTTTTGAAATGTCCATGCTGCCTTATCTGATGAGATTTGATCTCATCTCACAGTAAGGTACGATATTTCTGGAAAGATCATATATGTGCCAACAATTCTGGGTTCAGAATTCTCATAAGTATCAGTCTTTTCTGATTCAAGCTTTAGTAAACCTTGGGATCAATCTCTGGCCTCTGGTTTCTTATCTTTTCCTTTCTTGGTGGTTGGGTAGAGGAGGCAAGGAGGGATGGAACCGTCCTCCAGGTCACAGAGGAACTCTTTCTTTAGGGTGTACTGACTCTAAAGAAATCATCATCTACACACGATTTTAGGTAGGGTTGAAAGGAGCACTGGTCTCGGACTGGGAAGATCTAGGTACTAGTTCAGCTATGTCGCCTTAGGTAACTCATTTCACCACCTGGATTTTAGCTCTTACCTTAAAAACTAAGTAGGGGAATAGGATTATGTTAACATCACACTCTAGTTTTTGGATTCGTAATTCCAACTTCCAATTTTGTGATATACTTCACCAATGTTATCTTTCATTGTTATGATGTCATGAAATACTTAAAAATCTGTTACTCCTGCCTCATTAAAATAAATTTATGGCATACAACATATTGGACCACATAGGGATTAAAACAGATTGAAATAATTTTACCACAATTTCAAAGGATTGGGAAGAATTGCTCCACTCAAACAACTGATTCTTCCCACTTTCAATTAATGTCCCTCTATGCCCACCAATAATCTCATTTCTTTTCAGCTAAGGATTAATGTGCTTATCATCTACCAGTTTCTGTTTCACTACCACAGAGGGATTTTACATTCACTTGGAGGCCTTTCTGGTATTTTACTGAGACAGAAATTATCAAAACAAGTGTAGGCCTTGGGAAAAGGTTCATGAAGATGCACCTAAAAGAGTGGCATACTGACAGAGGTGAATAATGTTTCAGATCTCCAGACTTTAGTGCTTAGTACTTTAGTTCAGTCACAACCAGCGGAGTTTGGATCTAAAGGCTCTGCTTCTAGTGAAGAACAGGCTGCCATTAGCCAATTTTCTTTGTCATTCTTCAGAACCTTGCTGAACAGACAAACAATCCTGCAAATACTGTGGTTGGGTCTGGTTCTACATTTTTTTTTTTTTTAAGGAAAAAATAATAGGTTCAGTAGTCTCTCATTGACCACTTCTTTGAGATGATCTCACACTCAGCTTTTCTAACCTGGAAAATTCAAGTTGACCTAAAAACATCTAGAGTCCCAAGATGGCAAACTTCCCTCAAACTTTTTACATTATTTTACCCTATTGCTTAGACAGGGCCAACAGCCAACATGTAATGTAAGAATTTAGTGTTAGCATTCATATTTCTCTGAAATGTAGTTCTTTAAATATATTTAAGTTTGCTCCATTGGGTATAATTTTTATTACACAACTCAGGGCCAAAATAATTTCATTTTGAATGTATCTTTAAAATTAAAATACCTAAACTATACAGGCTTAAAGTGTTTGCTCTATTCAGTGTAATTTTAATTAACATCTCAGGGCCAAGATAACTTCATTCTTAATAAATCTCTAAAACCATAAAATGAGTCAATGGGAAAATAAGTGAATTAACATAAAAAACTTATGGATTTATACTACATTTTCAGAAATTTCTGTATTAGAGAAGGTAAAATATACCTGAAACCACATAGAAAAGGAGTTTTGAAAAAAACTGTACTTAAAACATGAATTATTTACTGCCAGTTTTTTTTGCAGAAATTGTAATAACAGTATGACCTTTACACAAAGCAGGAGAAAAAAAACTGTGGGAAAATTTAAAACATCTCACAAGCAGTAATTCATTAAATGTTCCTACAGCAGGTAAATGTGTTCAAATGGCATATATACACTGACCACTGACACACAGCTACCTTTGAAAAGGGATATGGCAGTTCTTAGAGCAAGGAACACTGGAAGGCAGGTTTTAGAAGTGGAAAATAACCTATACATCTATAATAGGAGGAGGAATTTAGGTAAGCAGAGAGTAATTACCCAACTTGGAATCTGACCAAGACACAAGGGTAAACACGGAAAAAGTGCCACACCACGGGAGTATTAACATCCAAAGTAGTCTGGTTGTGATATTAGAAGTTATGTGGTTTTTGTGGATAGCACTGGAATTAGAACTAGAACCCAGGTCACAGCTCCCATTCAGGGTCTTTCATTAATTGTCGACCCTGGGAACTCTGGACAAATAATTTAAGTCTTTCTGTGTCCCATTTTTCAATTTATCAGGGGAAGTGCCTGCCTCACTCACATGGAGTTTACTAGGATTACTGAGAAAAAATACATAAAGGGGTTTGCCATCTCGAACCATTGTATAAATCCACATCATCATGCTATTTCATTGAAAAATTGGCAGTAATTTGGCCCAGGCTGATATCTACAAATCCACTTACTATGGAAATGATTGTGGCACCTAGCGGATTTGCATCCCTGTTCTCTGGTCCATGTCCTCTCCGTGCTTAATTACATTTAGGTGAGCAAGCTATTGAACCTCCAGGATGGCTTCAGGCCAATGGGAAGATAACATACAGATACACAGCTATCATACAGAGTAGGGGTATAAATGCTGTAGACTGTAATACTTAAAATAATTTCAATGAATAGTTAAAAACATACTGTTCACTGCATGGAAGACAGCTTTGGTAAAGACATTTTCGAATTTTTGGGCCTGCAAACAATTCAGTTACTGTCTAGTAGTTCCTCGGCAATAATTTCAGAGCTGCAGGATTGCAAAGGAGCCCAGAGCCATGATTATACATAAACTATATTTAGATGAAATGTTATCAAATCTAAAAAGGAGATATGTTCTGAACTCAGCTTAATTCAACTGCACTCTGCCCTTCTACACAATAACCAGTTATTACATTCATGGGGTTGTTAACAATAAAGCTTTGTGTAAAACGTGTTCTTCCACTATTTCTGGTAAACACTAAACACCCCTTATTAAGCTGAGGACTTTGGCTGAGCCTGTTGGCACCAAATCATTAAATGTTCGTGTAAATAGTGCAATAACATTTGATGATTAAACAAGTAACAAGGTATGTTTATGCCAAGCTAATCTTGTGCTCTTTTTAAATTAGTTGTTAATACAGTGGGCTTTTAATATATGGTCTCATGTTCAGATGACAACTAAATCTTCTCCTGAGGTGCATTAATATTTTAAATATTCACTAGGTTGCCCTCCTGATTTACAGTCATTTCTAAAGAAATTGCAAGTGTGCCCAGAATATGCATTTTACTTATTTAATCATTTGGCCTGAAAAATTATGTGAATTCCTGTAAGTCTTTGAGTTGGGGTAGAAATGGCTGTTTGTTTTTTGAACAGAATGAGAAAGAACTAAGCATAAACCTAAGCCAGTTAATAAGTCATTGGCAGCTGCTATTCATATGGCTGCTGCCATCACTATGTTCGTGTAGTTATTGGTGTAAACTGCTTAGCCATTAACGATAGGTGAAAAGGAACAAACTGTCTGAGAGGCAGTTCAAAGATCTGAAAGTCTTTAGAAATTTGGGGAGAAGACTTAGCTAAGGATTAAGGTTTGATCTTCAGTGTTTACCATTTAGAAATGCACTCCAATTCCTTTTGCATGAGCAACATTTACAGTTTGACGAGATATAAAGCCTTTACCATGTTATTTGTTGGATTTTGTCGTTGATTTTGTTAACTGATAACATGCACCACACTAGATGCTGTTGGAAAATCTATTTTGTGATCTTACTGAATCTCTGATGACGCAACTGAGAATTACGTGAAGCTGTTAAATTGAACTTCATCATAAGCATCACTCGTGCTGGCAGTGTGGGGAGTGTTTATAGACATTAAAGTTAAGGTTGGCTAATTAACCAGTAATAAAGTAAGTGAGCATACTATCAATACTGAGTACCTGAATGCTGATTAAAATGTCATCTGTGACTTGATCCAGCACTGATTTTACATCTTCAATGGTGAACCCAACTAAAGGATCCATGTTTGAGGTGTCAGTTTCTGGCTGAGACTCCTCAGGACTTTGTTCTTGATCCAACCCCTAGAATATTGAAGGTAAACAACACTCAGATGATTTCTAGAGCATTCGGTGATTTATATGGAATGTAAAGCTTCTTGTTTTAAATTTATTTTATTTTACTTTAAGTTCCAGGATACAAGTGCAAAATATGTAGGTTTGTTACATAAGTATACGTGTACCATGGTGGTTTGCTGCACCTATCAACCTGTCATCTAGGTTTTAAGGCCCGCATGCATTAGCTATTTGTCCTGATGTTCTCCCTTCCCTTCTTTGCCCACCCTCCAACTGGCCCAGATGTGCATTGTTCCCCTCCCTGTGTCCATGTGTTCTCACTTGAACCTCAAATTTCTATTGGACACTTTTCTAGCAGAAACAATGTCAATCTGGAGGGAGATTTTGATTTGATGTTACTCTACATTTATATTCCTATTCATAAGGATTATGACAGATCAAGTCATGGTATCAACATGGTGCCTAGGGGAAAGTGAAGGTGGAGATTAGGAAGGGTGGGGTGGAAAGGATTAAAATTGCTGAACTACCATCAGCGGACTCATCTTTGAATCGACACTTCGAGAAATATTTGTATTTGGTTGGGAAAAATCAGAGACAAAGAAAATGAAGAAAACATTTAGTTCGTTTCCTCCCACCCCAAGAGAATATAATGATGAGGTAGGGTGAATGAAAAGACAAAAAGAAATATACCTTCATTTCTGTATCCAATGTTGTGGGGGGCTCTATGAATGTTGAATAAATATCAGATGACATTCCTTCTTCCAGAGGATTTGGGAAAGGGCCACATGCAGACTTGACAACCTCTATCACTTGCTGATGAGAAGAAAAAAGTTGAATTATGACACAGCCTTTGGTGAGCAACCACAGTTTCGGTCAGTTCCGTTACGTATGTACCATAGTTCCAAGTCTGTTATCTTTCAAGTGCCACCTCCTTTGAATTTTTGATGCCATTGCCCTCTTGGTTCTCTAGTGCTTTTTGAGCTCCATTTCTCAAAATTAACACTTTGTTTTCCCACTGTCTCATTCCCTTTCTATACTCTGTGGTTTACGATTTCATGTAGTATCTCCTCGATCTTAACTGTTTTGTGCTTCAGTATCCCCTTTCTCCTGACTACAAGCCCTCTGTAGGTGGAGAACCAAGTTTTAGATGCTATGTGTATCTTCTCTAGTTCTGGCAGAGGATTAGGTATTTAATACACTTAATGACATCCTGATGGGGACTGCTATGACTCGGCAGAATGTAGCTGCTGAAGTGGCCATCAAGAATTTGGTGATGCAGACAATAAGGGCTGCAAAGGTTAATATATGAAGCTGGTAGAGCAGGGAGGAGATTCGCCAAAAACACAGAGGGCAAGGCAAGACTTCACTATGAGCATTTAAGAATTCTTTACAGCAGCGTGCCACTCAGAAGGAGGCTGATGGTTGGTTAACACTGGAAATGAAGGGAAAGGAGAGTCAAGGAAGCCAACTTTGGCAGTGCCCATCTCACTCGATCTTGGGAGAGGGAAAGGGGAGATGAGGGTATTAATAACATTAAACATTTGATTCATTTAATTAGGTGTTGTTCTAATTCCATGTTTAATAAGCAGTATTTTGGTTAGAATTTGAATTCCCATCCCAGTTGATCTGTAGAGACGTGCCCACTTGAGGGTTCTCGTTTTCACCCCTACTACATGCCTCATTGTAAATTGATAAATTGTTTTACTTTATAGGAGCCTGTTATTGTGGCCCAGAGATGAAGTCACCCACAGTATGCTGACAAAGTCAGGCCCTGAGATTAGAGCTTCAAACGTAAGTTTGAAGACAAAAATTTGAAAATGTATAAATTCACCAAGTAATTATCATCCTGTGAAGCCTGAAAAAGAAAAACCAATGAAATAAGCATGAATTCATTTTTAATGTCTCCACGAGATTTCAAATGAATTTGTATGTTACATGTCACCATTTAAATATTAATGTTTTTGATTTAGATAGGTTTTGGAATGTACTGGAAGCTAAGTTTTATTTTTGGTCTTACAAATGCTTATGTGTTTTGCATTGAATTAATATTATTAATTTTAACTTGATTTTATACAAAGTTGCTGCTTAGTGTAAATATATAGAAGCCCCAACGTGTCCTAACTTTATAGGCAAAAAGATTTGGAAACCAAGAGGTTAAATGATTGGCCTAAGGTCAAATAATTACTTCTTGACAGGGCTGGGAGTTAAACTCTGGTGTGCTGACTTCTTGTCCTTTGTGGTTTTCAGTAAACTGTAATACGTCATTAAGTTGCCATATTTGGAAATTACTGCTATTATCAAGCACTTAATTTTTATTCCGTTAGGTGACATCATTCCAGATTGTTTATCTTAAGTCAACTAAATGTTAATCAAAATAGAATATTTGGAAAACATATCAGAACGGTTCTTTTCTCTTATGCACTTCCACGAGCCATTGCATTTTTCGTAAATGGGGCATACAAGAATTTCATCTTCCCACAAAATGATTTGTACCTTTTCTCAGCACTCTTGTTTTTCATCCTTCCTTTACCTTCTATTGCTCTTTATTTTACCAAGCTAGGAAAAGGAGACAGCTAAACATATTTTAGTGGCCTCTGAAACATTATAGGTAAAATAAATAAGCTGCACATGGGAATCAGAGACAAGGGAAGATGATGAGGTATTTACTTAGTGGTATAGACTTTAATATACACTGAGGAACAGGAGTGGGGGTGGTGGGGATGAGTGAGACGGCAAAAAGAAGAGAGAAAGGAATTGAATGGAGTTTACTGAATTTACTGCAGGCACTGAGATAATCTGCAAGGTAAAAGTGTTCTTTTTAAGGCGGTAGAATTTTCTCTGGTCTACTGTCACCATATTTGTCTTGTTGCTGAGCTTGGCCATACACAGGCTAGGCCTTCCTGCTCACTTGCCCTCACCCCCCTGTGGAAGTTCTCAATAGGTTGCCTCTCCAGCCTGGTAGTAGCAGATTCTACCATCGGCCCTTTTCTACTTGTACCCATTTCCCCGTCAGATTATACACTTAAATGTAAGCAGGTATTTGTGTCCAATTCTCTCACATCCCTGTGCTCTGGACTTCTTTATAAGGCTCATCTGAATGACTCACCAACTACCCAGTTTCCTGGTCTTTGGCACCGTGTGTGTGTGTGTGTGTGTGTGTGTGTGTGTGTGTGTACTGGGCACACACTTGGAAACTTGGAACTTCCCAGCTTCCACATCATCATTTCTTTGGTGAAGTGAAACTCCCAAGAAACTGAAGTTCTGACTGAGAGTTGAGCTTTTCTTTGCCCTCATTTTTATGAGTGTAGCCCACATAACTATTAATTTGATTTAACTGGTGCACAGAAACTAGGGGGTGAGAATTTCTTCAGGGTGTTTTGCATACTATTAGTGAACCAAACCCTAGCTCTGTTTTTCTTTTTTATGAAGAATTACGCTTAGCTGTGTTTGTGAGATACTGCAAGGGAAAGAAATGTCCCAACGCTTAGCTGTGTTTGTGAAATACTGCAAGGGAAAGAAATGTCCCAATTTCAGAAGAGGGTAAATATAAAGACTTTTCATTAATAATAATAAAGTACATTGTCAAATATATGGCTTGAAATAAACATAATGCCCAGAAGCATCACAGTGATTTTTTTTTTCACATTAAAAATGGTAGCCTTTTTAAAAAGCAAGTTTAAGGAAAATTAGAATCAATAATTGTGGTGAGAGCCCAGAGCCAGAAAATATGTTTAAATGAAACAGTCTGATGCAATAGTTTCTTTAAAAAATACAATTAGGCCTTTGTATTTTTTTTTTTAACAAAACCTCATGTTTTACAACATCGCTGGTTCTGTAATAAAATCTATTTAAAAACAGAGAGACATGGTCAGCTTTATTAAGTTAGATTTTCTGAAAGAACGTTATAATTTCCTCAAGTCTATGAATAGTTGAAGCAAATTAAATAAAGCTAGTTTTATAACTATTTTTATAGATTCCTGCAGAATTGTAATTGTCTCATTTTTTTTCCCTCAAAAGTCTAATATGTTACCTCTTAAATCTGGAAAAATAAAAACAGAAAAGGATCAAGAATGTTTATTAAAAAAACACTCCTATTTGGTACCCTGATTTAGCAACCTCCCTTTTTCTATATGAGAATAGCACCCATAATCTTCAGATCAGGAAACAAAGGGAAGGCCTTTAAGTGAGTTGCCTGAGGCCTAATGCTGAGATTAAAAATCAGGAGTTTCTGATTATACACATATATCCATTTGGCCAAATGATTGGTTTTGTTTGACTTTCAAATACCCCCTAAATATTACTTTGAATGTAAAGCAATAAATGTATTTCTCTTGCCATTTTTGAATGCTTGAACACAAATGGATATAATAAAACAATCATGTTGTTCCATGTGAATGCCATTTATATTTTTTCTGATAATGAGCAGACCATTTGAACTAAGGTGAGTACATTAAAAGCTCTAATAAAGAAGAGAATAGATTTCTAAACAGAATAATGGACTGTTAAGTGAACATACAATAAATAACATCTACAGATGTGGTTGCTAGAAAATTAGTTTTGCATAACTTGCCAATATACATTTCCCCCAGATGTTATCTGTTACATGAAAATTAGGTTAGTTATATTGTTCATTACATGCACATTGCATTAGTGTTATTTAAGATGGTTTACATCTTTACTTGACTTGTGCTATGGTATTTAAAGTTGAATTGTGCTATGGTATTTGAAGAATATCAAGTAAATGGCTTTTTGGCATAATTTAATACTTGTAAGTATAAAATTTCATTGACAAACATTATGTATCTTAAAAAATCAAGGTTGTTATTTACAAGCCAAATAAAATCATAAGAAATCTTTAAAAAATTTGCATATTCAAGATGAAATGGACATCTGCCATGGGAATAAATACTAAGAATTTTGAACTCTCTTGGAACTAAGTACAGGGTCAGTTTGAATCTAAAAACATGCTTATAGGAATTAGACTCTGCTTCTAGATCTTACTGTGTCTGAGAAGTGGTATAAAGATTTTATCTGAAAATTTGGTCACTTCATGCTTTCTTTTTTCAACTTTCTGTGTTAACATTATCAATAGTATGAGCTCTGATGTAGTGTTTTACTTTAGTAATGCTTGTTTGGAGAAAGTATAGTGATTTGTGTGTAGTGTATAGTGATTCAGTGTGCCACTGAAATCTATGACTAAGGGGGTAATTATTAAATTATTAAAATCTATTATTAAATTTTTAAGATATTAAATATGCAGTTGAGATTACAACTTTCCACTATTTTGAATAGCAGAAAGCAAGATAAATCTGCTCAAGCTTTTTTGAGACACAGGCACATAGACAAAATACTGGTTTGCTTTGTAAAGACATTTGTTTGGAATTGTCAGATGATGACTTCATATGTAAATCAGAACTTACTATAAAATGTCAAAGTTTCAAAAAGTAAATTTTACTGCAAACTTTCCTGACTATTAACTAAGGGAAAAAAAGCACAGAAATTCCTGTAATGTTTTAACGATTTTCCCCACTTGAAGAAAGGCATTACTCATTTGCAAGTCTAATTAAGAAGTACTTGTGTGGTTCTGGAAATTTTTAACAAAAACTTGCAATCCATTGCCCACAATATATGGCACATAAAGTAACAACATATGAATGCCACCTGCAAAATGCAATAAACTCTAGTAATGTCATACTGAGGCCATAAATTTTAAATGAAAAGAGGAAATTCAAAAGCCAACATTATCAGAGAAACTAATTAATCCATTTTTAAAGTATTCTTCTTTTGTGATAGGGCCATTACAAACTTCTTAATATACTCTGTAAATGTAGAATATCAATTCTACTAACAAGAGTCCTCCTCCTCCTTTGCATTTTTGACTTGGAAATAAATTTGCAAATGCAGCACATTAATTTTCTTTCCTATGCTTAATATGCAGTATTTACATTTTGAAAAGGTTCAAAATGTTGCCAGGCTTCTGCAGAGTGTGAATAGACATCTAATAGCAAGTTCTATTTTTATCCACAGCATACTGGTAGTTTGAACATTTATAACTTAATAGAGCTTTAAGACCATCAGATCCACACATGCTAATCACCTAAACAGTGAACGGTAACACAGTACAACAAGTTAGGACAGGAAATGAAGATTACCCATTCCAGCTGAAGCTGCAGGGAGAAATTTAAGTTGGCAGGCCACGGTAAACCAATTTGCAATCTGGCTAGGACACTCCAGTTAACACCTTGTGTCCATTTTTATTTATCTCTTGATTTGATCTTGTTTTGCTTGGGCTTCAAATAATAATTTTTTAAAAATTAGATAATTAAAGTAACTGATTCCAGAGTATTTTAGATATCTTTTGAATTTTTAAGTGTACTCCTGCTTAAGGCCAATACTACAATTTGGAAAGAAATCTGACTATTCCTATTTTAATGACCTCAGACAATAAAATCCTCTCTCATTAATCAGAAAAGGAGCATCTTCTTGTAGTGTAAATGCAACTTAAAAGGAAAAGATGTTTTGATCTGGCCGTGGTGCAAACATTTCCTGAGGGATAGAGCAGTGCTTCAGATACCCAGATATTTTCTAAAGATGCAATAATCTGGAAGATAGATCACGGAATTATAGGCTTTAGACTTGGCTCTATTCCTAACTGTGGGATGCTAAGAACAACCCTAGGCCTCAGTTTATTTATCTGTAAAAGGAGGATAATGATAATTGCTACCTGGCTACTTCATCGAATTGTTTCAAGCACAAACTAGATAATGTGGATGAAAATGCTGGGAGTTCTTCAAAGGGAAAACATTATTAAACCTCAAGGTGTATTATTATTATTACTTATAATTACTGTTATTATTGAAAGGATCATCTTTCTAATGCCATCATCGAAAGACAGACTAGAGTAGCCATATTGAGGACGCTGGTCCATGCTATTTTTATATGTAATTGTTAACATTGCCCAAGCAGCCCAATTAACTGGGAAGAATTTGTTAATGAGGACATGCCATCACTGTGTTTCCATATAGTGACAGTCTTTAAAATATCAAACATATATTCAATACCATGTTATTTGAAGAGTTCTTTGGTCCCAAACAATTTCTCTTTTGAGACCTAGATAGAATGACATAATGAGGTAGATATGTAGCATGATCAGGAGTAGGGCAAGACACCTATTTAGAAAAGGAGAGTGTTTACACCTAACTTTCCAATGAGAAAATCTGCCTCTCCCCTTCCCCACCCAATTTATCACTCTCTTTATCTTTTGTTTTCAGCTTCAAATATGGCCTGTGGTTGCCCTGATTGCATTCATTTTTAAAAGATTGCCTTTAACAAATTTTGTCAAAAGTAAAGAGTCAGGGCTTACAGGGCAAACTTTCAACACGTCTCTCTTGTGAAAATGAAATACTGGAGCTCTTCAACTACTAAATTCAGCATTGTACTTTTGATTCTTAGATTGACCTTACCTTGCAACTTCCTCAGGGTGAGAGATGGAAAAGTATGGTTCCATTATAAATAGTTTAAAAAATCTAATGCTTTTCAAAATATTTTTTAGAAGCCACTCAGAGTATATTTGTTTAGCTTACTAGGTTATACTCTAAAAGGCATACCCTTGAACTCAGTATAAAATATTTCAAACAATTCTAAGCATAGATTTTTGTTTGGTTTCTTCTAGAGTGTTCTATTTAAAATGGAGGTTTTTAATATTTTAAAATTTTATTTTATGGAGATTGCATTTTCATTACACAGTATGATAGCTTATATGAAGATGAAGCTATTTCAAGGCTCTCATATTATACTCTTTTTGAATAAGCACCTATAATTTGCAGAAATCATATGAGATAAATTATAATGGTTAGAACAGAAAGAAACTACAATGGAAGAATGCTAGGTCCTTGGTTCGAGTCTTTCTTTTTTTCATTCACTTCCTGTTATGTTGACAGTTGAAACTACCTGAATAGGAGGAGGCTGAAACTATTTGGATAAAGCTATCATATAATTTACTTAACTTCAAAGCATACTGATTGAACTGCACTTCAGTCCTGAAGTCTGCAATTGAAAGGTGGGGGCGAAACTTCTTAAAACCATATTCATTCAGAAATAAAAAAGTTTTTGGTGCTAAATTAGAATGTTTGTAAAGTGCTATGAAATCTTCAGAGAAGTCAACCTAATATTATTATTTCTGACCTCTTAAAGCCAAGATGTCTATTTTAAGTAATCTGACATTAAAAATACGCTGACAAATATAGATTTAAAAAACAACACAGGAAATTGTAAATCAGTTGGTAACCCTTAGCATCAAGGAAATAAGAGACCATGAAAATGTAGTCATTTACTTTAGTCAACCTCAGCCTTAATTTTTAACTAAAGAAAATTTGCAGAAAGCATGATGTTTACGTTTAGATATTTTATTCATAGTTTGTGTATTTCCCTTTTCTCCAGTAGGCTCATAAATTATTACCAGGAAACATGTTACAGTTCTAAATATTTCCCTTTCTGCTTAGCTCTCCCTAGCCCCTACCCTTTTTTTTTTCCCCTTTTTTAAAAAAAGTCTTATTTAGTGATTCTTTAACCATATTAGGCACTTTTCTCTGGTCAGCAGGCAGGATTTTCTTGCTTTGGAGGAAACTACTGCCAATTAGTTGTATGTGCTTGGCATTCTAGAAACAGGACACTTGCAGTGAGCACCCAAGTCCTTCCTCCTAGGCAAGACAGCTTTTTATTCCATACATGGCAAATGTCATTATTTCAGTGACCTAAAGAAGCATGTCTTCCCTTATAAAGAATGGGTCTAGGTACTCTAAGTTTCTCTGGCTTTTCATGAAATCTGAAATCTCAGAAATTAACTACAAAACTGATTTTGTGGACAAAGGTGTACATAGCAATACATGTTCTCAAAAGAGACCTCTCACCTACAATCTGTGGATCACACTAGTTTAGTTAAAAATAAACAAACTGAAATAGCAGCAGCTCTGAAAAATCTAGGTGGTATCTTTATTCCAGATTTGAATGTTCTAAAAATGTGGATTTTTTTTCCCCTTAAATGTGTAGTCAGAGTTCTGGATTGGCTCTGCTGCTCAGTCTGAGATGTGGTTTCTTTGTTTGTAAAATTAGGGAGTTGGACTAGGTCATCTCTAGTCCAGCTACAGATGTTACATCTTATGTTACTAAATTTCAAGTGGCTTTTTCTCTATTTAGACAAAACTCAAAGTTGCTTGCTTGTGTAGATCCCCAGATTCAGTATTTTTCTGTCATGATGTAGAAGAATATTTGGATTACACATTTAGTGCTTACTGGAATCACTGACAGGCTGAAGCTTGTCCATTTATTTTTCCTTAATTACCTTCCCCAAACCCGCTCCTCCTCCAATTCCTTTATCTTTTGGTGGCATCACCAGCTTCTCAGTTACTAGACTCAAAGCCTTGCAGCTGTCTTCAGCCCTCTCACTCTTCCCTAACATTAAGTCAGCCATAAAACTCATTGGGGGCACCTACTGATGCAGGTCCCACCTGTGCCCTTCTATTTTTTGAAGCCTTCAGCTCCATGTTCTTGCCTTCACAGATCTTGAGCTCCAGCTGTACTAGACTACTCACTCTTTTCCTGCTTGCCCAGTGCCTGCAGCAGAGTGGATGCTCCATAAATGTTATATGGAAAAAAAAAAAAAAAAAAAAAAAAAAAAAGGCAAAGCAAAGCAGAGCAAAGCAAAGCAAGGCGTGGAGGAAGCTGCGGTCTCAGCCCCGTCTTGCCTGTGCTGCTCCCTCTGCTGGGGGCGCTTTTCCCCACATCCTGCCAGCCCATCTCATCCATCTGGACTTCTCACCCAGCTCAATCACTTCTGCGAAGTTTCTCCTCACCACCCTTGTGCTCTCAGAGTTTCTTGCTTATTCCACTTCATAGTATTTGTCATATTGGCCTTGAGTGACAGCCAGGTAGAGTGATCTCTTGCCATTGTGTGGAAACAACTCAAGGACATGGGGCACATCATATTCAACTTAAGGACCCCTAGCTCAGGTCTTTGTACACAGGGGGCAGTCATTGGATGTTGAGTATTTCATCAGAGTGTCCATTCATTTAAAAATCTGCAGGGCTGCCTAGTTTGTTAGACCAGCTACAAATCACTTTAAATATTTGTCTTGAAAAATGGTAACACTTGGAGAAGCAAACCTAGTCATTGTATTGTTGCATCAGGTGCAACTGTCTGTATTTCGTATCAATGGAGCCCTAGAGTATTTGTTTGATTAGCAGAATTCCAAACAACCAAACAGATTCTCACTGATTTGACTTCATTGATAGTTCTTGTTATCATTTTTTTTTGAGACAGAGTCTTGCTCTGTCTCCCAGGCTGGAGTCCAGTGGCACGATTTCAGCTCACTGCGACCTCCACTTCCCAGGTTCAAGCAATTCTCCTCCCTCAGCCTCCCAAGTAGCTGGGATTACAGGCGCCTGCCATCACGCTAAGATAATTTTTGTATTTTTAGTAGAGACAGTGTTTCAACATGCTGGCTAGGCTGGTCTCGAACTCCTGACCTCAGGTGATCCACCTGCCTTGGCTTCCCAAAGTGCTGAGATTACAGGCATGAGCACTGCGCCTGGTCTGATAGTTATTTTTAACTGACTTATAATTAAACTGTTTTATAGACACAGTGTAGTTTAAAATCATAAAGAGTTCTTCAGAGATAACACACCCCTCACTTAGCTCCTGATGAAAGTAACATCAGGAAGTGAATTTCTAGGAGGGCTGACAAGTTGCCTGACTCTAGGGGCCATGATTCACATCGCTTTCCATGAGCTTCCTCTGGTCCCCCACTTACAATACAATGTGAAAGGTACCCACTGGAGTTGTGCAATGGGGAGGCCCTAAGGGCAGTGCTGGCCACCATTCAGGAAAATAAAGTGTGATGATGAAAAAAAAAAAAAAAAAAGCAGCTCTCATTTATTGAGAACTTACTCTGTGTTTGGCATTGGGCTGGTTAGAAAGCACGTTATAAATAGTATAAAAAGTCATACTGCATTTGGAGGAAAGGTTTTACTGACTTTATTTTTTTGATAAAGAGCCAAAAGCTCAAAGAAGTTAAATAACTCAGCCAATGCCCCACAACTAAAAAATGGAGAATTCTTTCAGAACTTGAACCTGGATCTATCTGACTCTGAAACCCATGCACCTAACCTTAGGGGGAAGGGGAACCCTAGTAGTTCGTTATGGATTCCAAAAAATGTTTATCTCTAGTTTATAAATGAGGAAATACAGGTTCAGAAAAGTAAAATGACATGTGTATACTGGAGCTGTGAAAGCGGGCATTCTCTGGTAAATTCAGAAAGAGAATTTGTTCACTGGCTTTACATCGTGTTGGCACGAACTACAGTGCATTGTTCCAAAATAAGTCAGTGAAAGTCAGGAATGAAGGGTTGAATAGGTTCTAAAGATGGCAAGATATAAAAAGCATTGCATGTATAAAGAAAGCTGAGAACACACTTAATTCATTTGTGTAAACAGGAAAGCATAGGGACATCAGTTTGCTTTTGGCCACTAAAACTGCATGTTCCTGCTCAAATGGCAATTTGTCCTATTTGTTATAAGTGTAATTACTGTTTTCACTGGAATCACAGTTTTCTCTAGGAACAGGCATGCAGAAAAACAACCAATAACCTAGACAGTTAAAAAATACATAGAGAAATGAGGATGGTCATGTGACCCGAGCCCCTGTGATTATTCTTCCACTGTGCGCTGTAATGTGCTTTAAATCCATTTCCATATTTTTAATTAACACTTACTTCCAAAAAAACTTTCTGGAGGCCATTTAAATCACAAATGGGGAAAAAACAAATTTACTTTATCAGAAAATTGACTATAGACTATTTTGGTGGCTTTTATTATTTTTACATACGAATGATTAAAATTAAATATAGTCCGATTGTTCACGACAGAAGGCAGTGAAATAATTTTCATGGCTGATATAATTTTAAAGTCAAACCTGGGTGAATAAGATATTAGTTCTGTTGTGGATGAGTCTCATTGTCCATCCCGTGGCTCTGATTCCTGATCAGACCCATTCATTTCATAAAAGGAATTATACAGCTGTACCAAGTAAGTCTTCTAACAGAGACCCAGGGGTGCATTGGAGTTTTCTCAACAATTGTCCCACAGGGCCTAGAGTGCTGCTTCGGCCCTATGGATTTTAGGCACCTATTTTCATGGTTTGAATAATTTATTTTCTTTGAGTGGGAAACAGAGAATGCCATCTTACTGCACAAATACTGTTTTAAAACTCGAACACCAAAAAAGCTGTATCATCTGCTAGGTCAGAACACTGCCACTGTCACCAGTCAAAGGCATAACTGCAGCTCTCTGAGGATTCATATTCATTCACAGTTCTGCAGCAAGGGTCACAGTTTCCTTGTCTAGAAAATGGCCATAACAGTGGTTACCCACTGCGTGTTTTCTTCAGAGGACTAAATCCATATGTGGAAGGTACTCACACAGTGCCTGGCATGTAGAAAAAGCTTAAAAGTGTGAGGCTTTTTGTTTTTTAAATTTCCATGTCACATATTTATGTCTACAACAATGCTAAACAAAGCTCTCTGAGGGTAGGGACTTGGTCTGTTTTGTTCCCAACTTCACTGCCTGGCAGGTAGCTAAGAAATGGTGGGAAAATAAATAAATACTTACTGAAGAATTAAATAATTGTAGGAAATAATTGTAGGAAATAATTGTAGTTTTATATGGTCAGTAAGTCACTATATATTGCGATTGTCCCCTTTATAGAGTCTCTTGATTAATAGTGCCAAATTTTAGGGTTTTGTTTTTCTCCTGTATCTCTCCCCACTTCAACCTCCCCAATACAACCTGTATATCAGGCTGCTCCTCAGCTGGGTGTCCAATCCTGCTCCTTGGCTTTTCCATATTCCTCCTGTGTTAATGGTCTTCCAAAAAGTGTCCATGCTAGATGAAGTTATGTAGAATGAACTGATTGTGGTGATAAGACCGGAATATTAGGATGGGTATAGCCTGTTATCTGATGAGAGAATTATTCCCACCAAGAAAACCTTAGAAGGGTCCTTCTGGTTTTCACACTTGTATGAAGGCAGCCTTGATATGAAGGTTTGCTAATGAAGCCGATGAATCTGGCCCAGTATGTTAATTTACTTGATCCAGGGAACTTTCCAGATTTATAAATTAACTCTGTACACTAGGCAACTAATATTTATATAAGAAAATCAGAAAACAGCACGTTCTGCAACATAGCACTTCAACAGATTGAAGTATCAATCGACTCTAGCAAAGCTAACATCGTTTAAGTAATCAAAAACAAGCAAGGACAATGAGCTACTGCTGTTGGGAAACTCTGCTAGAAATAAGAAACCAGGGCTAAAAACATTCAAATAATAAAGGAGCATTGCAAAACCAAGCCATAGCATTAATTGGCTTAATCTAATTATACAATCTACAATTAAGCCTTAACATATTTCAGATTGCTAGTATCATTGGAAACACCAACCCACTGATTATTGTCATTGCCCCAGGAAAAGACGAAGGTTGTACCTTTGAAAAATCTGGTGTTCAAGGTATGTTTTGAAGAACAGATAGACTATCAAAATGTTATGAAATGACACACTCTGTTTCTTTAGCTTCTGTTTGTGTTAGAAGCTTATTATTCTCATTCTACTCAACAATGCTGTGTAAATACTAAGAAATGACTGGGAAAGTAATGTTACTACACAAATTCTTTATCTAAAAAATACCAGTTTCCTTACAGTGTATTTTGCTATAATTGGTATATTTATCTACTTATTGGTAAATAATTTTATTTTGGTTTTAGACACAGAAATGCAACATTATAACTAATTTATTCTTTTGTCAGATTGATTTTTCTATTGGTAGATCATAAGACATTTTATTATTTTTACAAGAATTTTTTTAAAGCATTTGCTGTTATATCTCTGAACTCCACCATCTCACTAGCATCTGTCAGATATAATCACCTACAGAACTACCTTATAAAGATTACCTTATCAGAAAAAGTGTCATCTTGTGAGCTTAGGTGTGAGAATTGCAAAATAAAGCTGAGCTACACTAACAACTGCTGTGCTAATTTATTGTAAATTATGTTTTTTTTTTTTTTTTTGCAGAGATAAGACATGAGAAGTGTTTCTATTTAAATTCATTTCCTATTATTTCAACATATACAAAACAGCTTTACAAAACAGAGTGAGAACAAAGAATATTCCTTAAATAGGCTCTAGTGACAGTGAAATTTATTTTCTAAGCTATTAGTACCAGTCATGTCACACCATCCTAGGTGCAGAATCAGACAGAACCATTAAGACAAAACATGGATGCTTAGAACACGAGATGGTAATTACTGATTGTCATGTGAAGAGTGATGATTTATATGATATGAACTGGAAATAATTGTGTGGCAAGCTGATATACAGCAAAGCTTTAATTCACTAGGCTGACACTATAAACTCATAATCTACAGACCAAGCACCAGCCATGATAGATTACAGCGGTTCAGAATATATAAGCATGTCTTTTTCATGAACATTCTGGAAACCATAGTTCAGATGACCCCAGTAAAAACAACTGCAAGGTTTTAACCAAGCTGGTTCCCTAAGAAATGTAAAAATCATAATGAGTCATTATATGATGAAAGTTCAGAACTAGGTGGTAGTGAATCACATGAAGTTATCACCTTTAAATCACCAAGGAGAGCATAAATTGTGTCCTATAAAGCACCACGATTCTTGGTGCATTTTAAACAAGATGAACGTCTTATACAAACATGATTTTATTATTATATTTATTGTGATGATTATTAAAACTAGAGTAAAATTTAGTGCATATAAAAGTGAAGAGCTAATGCTGCTGACCAGAGCCAGGAAAAGCATAGGCCTATATTTTGTAGACTCCTTTGTGTGACTCAGCCAGTATATGTTGACCTATTCTGGTTTTTATGAGTACATGATAAACATGGGAATTTGTGTGATCCTTAAAAAATGCATTAGCAGATAGGGTTTGTGGAAAGAGGCCCTCAAATCCATCTTGGTTTTTAATTCGAACTAAGATTTGAACTGTAGTCTCAGAGAACCAGTTGTAGGTCAACCCAACTGTTCCATCCTCTCCTTTTTAAAGAACACTTGAGGTCTTTCAAAGAAAATGGAGTTGAAATACATTTGAGAAAAAAGTGGAAAGCCATCTTGCTGTGACCCTCTGCCAGTAAGCTTTACACTACAGCACATCACACGTTTAAAAGAAGAGTCTTGTTTTTTGCGTAAGATTTTGGTTCAATTCAATTGATCTGTGCACGTTCCATGTGCAAAACATGTCATAGGCAGGATTTCTGCCTCAAAAGAGTTAAGGTCTGAAGGTGGAGAAAGAAGGCAGGGATACAAATGCCTGTACGATTCATTGTAACACTATTTAAAAATGTCTACAGTTGGGCCACAGGGGTAGAGGACTGTTGGGTGAGTCCTTGATTTTAGCTGACAGCAAAACAATGTACCTGTTAGGGATGGGCCAAAGAGAAGAGCAAGAACAGGGAGGGGATAGTGGGGTTTGTAGGTGGACCTTGTCAACTAGCTATGCCTCATAATAGTTACCCAAAGCCAGAGGAATAACTGGCATTAAGTGACCTGGAATATAAAAACATGTCAAAATAATCTTGGCTCTGGAAGAATTTGAGTATAATTGTTAACTTCTGATAAATATTACTTTGATTATAAAGAAGAACAGAAGAAATACTGTTTTTGGTCAATGGTTATTTTTACTTAAAACGTTTATAGTTAGATGGATACAAATAGACCTCTGGTCATAGATTATGAAAACACATTTGATAGTAGATATAAAATTCTAATATTAATAACTACTGACATTTATGTAGTCCTTTCCTCCCAAAGCTCTTGACAAACATTACTGACTGTATACACAGAGGAATAGCATTGAAATGCTGCTACCCTTTCAAAAGACTAGACATTAATTCAAGGAAAAAGTAGCAAATGAAAATATAGGTCTGCAGAATATAGTGTGCATTTGGAAATGAACTCATACCATTTCAACTTGCTTGCAAAGTGTTTGCCATATTTTATTTTTATTTTATTGAATTGCTGGTGTTATTTAAGTTAATTCTCTTACTAAGACCTCTATGGTGTTTGTCATTTTTCTTAGGTAGGGCCTAAGCTGATTTATGTTACAATAGGGCAGTAAGTACCAGGGCTGATGTTGTCCCCTTTCTGAGGACAATAGGTCTGACTCTCTAGCACCTCCTAGTGTGAGGAGGGCTGATATGCCAGCACAACATAGGAGTGCCATGTACTGAAGGACTAGTTTTATTTCATCACAAACTGAGATTGTACGTGGTTATCTGAGAAATACGAGAAATACCACCTGGCTCAAACAAGTTTAATCATATATTAGGCCAAATGAGTTGCTGCTGAGCTGCTTGATGACTTGATTAAAATGATGCTATGTTTGTTCATTTGCTTGAACAAAGTGTAAATTACATGGTAGTAATCATTTTTAAAAGCCAGGAAACACGAAATGTTTAATGTGCACGTTTAGAGCCCTCACTACAAAATACGAACAATTTTGCTGCATTCTCAAAGTATGACTGAAATAATAGAAATATAAATTAAGGTTATTTACATTTCTTGTAATAATGTTATACTTTGGAAATTTCAATTCAATTCAGGGTTTATTTCAAATCACTTGTTTTAGATTTTAACATTCCTCCTGCCTTCTTCTATAAATCCTGTGTATCTTCAAACATTAAGTTAAGGTCTCAGCAATTATTTAAAGCTTTCATTTTTTTTTTTCAGAAAACAAGGAACTTTATATTTTATAAAGTCTCATTTACATTATCATTTTCACCTTCACTGAACATGCACTCCAAGCCATGTACTGTACTAGGTCATGGGGATTCAGAGACAAACAACACATAGTCTCTGACTTTCAAGGAGGTCTCAGTCTATTGTGTGGGTGGTGGGGACGCTTGGTAGGAATAACATAATTTGCAGAATGAAACAATTATTAGAAGCATATGTAGAGTGTTCTAGAAATATAGAAGAAGGATAGCCAATTTATTTTTGATGGGAGGGAAGATTCAGAGAAAGCTTAAAAAGGGAGGTGGTGCTTGAGTTGAATCTCAAAGGAGAAATAGGAGTTAGCATGCAGATGGGGTTGGATAGGGAGGGAAAACACCAGACAGACAGACAGAGGAAGTGGCATGTACAAATGAATAGATACATAAGGAGAGCATTCTAGAACAAAAGATATGTGTGACATTGGTGAAAAGCTAGGGTCAAACAGGCCTGGGTTCAGCCCCAGCTTTGGTATTTTATAACTACAAGACCTCTGGGCAAATCATCTAATCTCCTACAAGCCTTGGGTTTTCCACCCGTTAAATGGGAGAGATGACCTGCTGATTGACAGTAAACCAATTGGTAGAGCCAACTTTCTTAGAAACATATTTAAAAATGCAAAAATTAGAAAAATGGAAAGGAAAATTAAAGTGAAATTTAGTCGAGTGCTAATGCTTTAAATATTGAAATGTAAGTGTTTTAAATTTAAAATGTGATTTACAATCTTTCAGAGTAAGTCATGCCTAGAAGTATCTGTTTGTCTTTTGCTATGGCTACATTGAAAGATGGAGAAAAAAATAAAAAAGAAATCAAGGGATTTATTTTCCATATGTCCAAATAATATCCAGCTTTTTAAAAAACAAGTTTAGCAAAAGTTAAGACAATGTATTTCCCTCATCATTTGTTGAGAGGAAGCCTGCTTGATTAATGTAATTAAAGGGTTGCTTGTAACTCAAGACTCAATTAAAAAAATAAATTTGGCCTTATTACTTTACTTCCAACTGGTGGTTTTCCTAGTGTGATTTTTGAGCTAAAATCTGCGGCTGCTTTGTTCATGACACATGAATTGTTTTAGCACATCCTTTCCCCTGCTGTGCATATGATTAAGAAAACAGAGGTTAAATAGTGCAGTAAAGAATTGGGTAAATTCATTCTATTTTTGCTCACGGTGCCTTTTAGTCCCCCTCCTCCTTTTCAGGACTAGAACACAGAAACCTATATCTTCTCCTGAAATTATTTAAGATATGTTCTTATGCTGAAAAAAATAACTTCTCTCTCAGCATTTTCTAGTACACTGATTTTGTGATGTCTGTGCTATAGATATTGTCTGTATTGGCAGGAAAACCAAATGCAAGTACATCCTACCATTTATTGAGTGCTAATGTATGCTGGGCACTGTAATAAGAATTTTGCACACATTGTTTTATTTTTACTTTGTGATAATCCTATAAGACAGGGATAATCATTCTCATTTTTAGACGAGGAACAAGAAGCTCTGAGAGGTGATGTTACTGTTCCAAGGCCCCACAATTAGCAGGTGACAGAACTAAGGTGCTAAGTCTGGTCTATCTCATTCCAAATCTGGGCTCTTATCCACTTGTCTTTTTTTTCTTTGTAGCTTGAGTTTGAGTCAAAGGATTTGAATCTAGTTCTGGTGGAGCATCTTGCATAGAGTTGGTGTAACACATGGTAACACATGTTAAATTCAACGGAATAGAAATCTTATGTCATGAGTGTAAAAAGCAGTCAGTTCTTGCCCTCTTTGAGTTTATAGTCTAATGTGGGTGGCACTATAAAGTACAATACAGTAGGCAGCATGGAGAAAACATGACAAACTTAAGGTCCCGGGCAAATAAGCTTTTTTTCTTCCCTTAGCCCTGTCTCCTCCCCAGTTTTTCAGCTACTCAAACTAAATCCTGGAAAGCATTCTTAATTCCTCCCTTTTGCTCACTCTTTGCACCCAATTCTTCGGCAAGTCCTGTCATATATGCTCTGAAATGAAACTGAAGTAGACTTCTCTCTACCTTCCATGCCACCATTCTGTTCCATGTGACTCAGACCACAGCCATTACCTTCTACCTAGTCTCCCTGCTTCCCCACATTTGGTAAGAACCATGTACAAACAGCAGCCAGAGATTTTGTGAAGCCTGAAGCTAAATCGGGACACAAAATTAGGTACAGAAGTGAATCTGTAGAATTCACAGAAGTGGGTATACAGAATAATAAAAGAACAACAAATTACTTTTATTAAAAGCTAACAAATTCCAAAATAGCACAAAATTAAAATTAAATTTAAAATTAAGTGCTTAACCTATCTCAATAATACACTTTACCCTACTTTTTTGGACTTCAGATTCTAATCAGCTCTTCAGGTACAACAATATTAGGATATTATTTTCCTTAGAAAAAAATAGAAAATTAGTCTTTCTTCTAGCTTGGTTAAAGGATATGTTTTTAAGTTATTAATAGTTTAGGAAAACTTCAGCCTCACAATTTATTTTTGGTAACATCCTGTAGATTTTAGCATTGATGTCCAATTTCAGAAAACATTTAGCAAGTTTTCTTCATACATTAACTATAAGATTTAAGCTTCTTTTCAGGTTATTTTATGCAGGAAACAATTTAAAATACTCTTTACTCCTTAAATAGGTGGCACTCATTAACCAAATTGTGTTGTTGCCCTCCTTGTAAAGTCATATTGTACAATTTATGCTACCTTAATCAATACAAGGTTTTTTCTTGTAAAATGCAAGAAGCTTAAATCTATTTTAATGTCACATTATTCACTTCTATTAATTGCGTTAGCAATTAATAATAAGCAATGTAGAAACTTATTCACTGCTTCCATTTAAAATGTATTTCTTCCTCTTATTGGATTTTTGAAATATATTGTTATTTATTTTATTTTATTATTTTATTTTTTTCTTTGAGATGGAGTCTCACTCTTGTCATCCAGGCTGGAGCACAATGGTGCGATCTTGGCTCACTGCAACCTCTGCCTCCTGGGTTCAAGCAATTCTCCTGCCTCAGCCTCCCGAGTAGCTGGGATTACAGGTGCGCACCACACCCAGCTAATTTTTGTATTTTTAGTAGAGATGGGATTTCACCATGTTGGTCAGGCTGGTCTCAAACTCCTGACCTCAAATGATCCTCCCGCCTTAGCCTCCCAAATTGTTGGGATTACAGGCATGAGTCACTGCGCCCGGCCCTCTTATTGGATTCCTACTTTAGTTATGACCTCAATTTTGGGGGGTTATGATTTACTTCTTGTAAATTAATTTACAAGAAGTTGTTAAATTAATTTCTATTGATTTCATTGCTCATTTATATTGCTCTTGTTTCACATTCCACTATATTTTAATTTTTTTCTCAGTTCTTCATAAATAAGTCAATTTAAAGATGACAAAAGAAGGTACTCTGAATATAATTCCAAATCTGAAGTTGTAATTTCTCACTTGTTGAACTAAAACATTCCAAAAGTCTGCCCAAATTGCAGTTAAAATGGTATATTCAAAATTTACTGAATAAAATGTTTGCATTTCATTTGCACTTTGGTTTTTATTCCAAGTCTTCAAAAATATATTTTAGAGTTCTTAAAATGTCACTTAACTCATGGCAAGACTTGAATAGCTTTTTACACAGCTGATGTTTAGATGAATATCCCGTAGGCTTGCTGCTTGCTCCATACATTTCAAACCTGGTTTCCCCTCCATTACTCACACGTGTCCAGAGCCTGGCCGCAAAGGACACACAGTCACACTGCAATATGACAGGACCTGGCACCTTGCTATCATGATGTCACAGTTTATGGTATGAGAAGCTGTATCTACACAAAGATGGGTATAGATTATTATACAAGAGTTCCCTCTCCCAGTTGAGTCGATGACCTTTCTAATATACATATCCAGTCCTATCTGTTTGTTGGAAGTTTATATTTTGTCATTCTAATATCACATTAAACTTAATGTATTTAAAACTAAACTTGTATTCACATCTCTTACTATTATTATGAAAATTTGGCCTCAAATTATGTTAATGGCTATGTTAATGGCACAATTTCTCTTTTAGATCCTGTTGTTCAAATGTGTGCAAATTTTGGTTTGTCTTAACTTCTCAGGTCTTTTATATCCAAGTGATTACCAACTTCTATGTTAAATTTCCTTTATAATTTTTTTTTTTTTTTTTTTTTTGAGATGGAGTCTCGCTCTGTCACTCAGGCTGGAGTGCAGTGGTATGATATCTGCTCATTGCAACCTCCGCCTTCTGGGTTCAAGAGATTCTCCTGCCTCAGCCTCCTGAGTAGCTAGGACTACAGGCACGTGCCACCATGCCCGGCTAATTTTTTGTATTTTTAGTAGAGACGGGGTTTCACTGTGTTAGCTAGGATGGTCTCGATCTCTTGACCTCGTGCCTCAGCCTCCCAAAGTGCTGGGATTAAAGGCCTGAGTCACTGCACCCAGCCAATATATCTTACATAAGTCCATTCCTTTCCATTACCATTGCTATATGCTAGCATTAAAAAAAATAACTTAGCAATTTCCTAATTTTCTAATTAATCTCTCTGTCCCTAATCACTTTTCATTTCAAAATGTTGTTATAACATTGCCAAGTTACTTTGCTCAAAATACTGCTGTTATACCAGTCTCATGCTTAAAACTTGCAATCTAAATTGCTGTTTATAACATTTACGTGAGAACTTTTACCAAAGATATAATTTTAAAAATGAACTCAAATTTCTCAAGAATTAAAGCTACTTTCATATCTAGTAAATATTTTTAATTTGGATGAATTTGGTGGAAAGCCAGTCTAAATTTGAGAGCAGTCTGAATTATAGAATATTTCTAAATAAAACTTCACTTTCAAGTGGTAGCAATTCTCAACCTCTCAAGCAAGATTCCTAGAGAATTTATCCCTCATGCCCAAGGCATCAACTTTTGTAATGAGTTAATTTCTCTCCTATGCATCTAGAATCTTACTAACTATGCAAACATCCTTGAGAAAATTCAGAAAATAGTCATTTAATTGTTTTCTGTAGAATGTAGTTCTGTTGCAGATCCCTATTAAAAAAGACTGGTATAGTAACTGACAGAGCTAATGAAAGGTTACAAGTTGAGATTCTGGATATACCTTAATGACTTAAGAAAGAAAAAAAAAACCTCACTTATAATTAGCAATGTCCATTTGCATATAAACAACAAATGCTGCCAAATTCAAACTGCTCTGCTTAAGAGAGCAAGAGCTGGTTTATAAACAGCCTCCATGTAATATTCTCTAAATTAGGAGTGTCTTTGTTCTTTTATAGACCAAACTTTACTATTAGTGCAGACCAAGTTGATATATTTGAAATTCAGTTATTTGGGTTTGATTTAATATAGTTTTTACTGTGCATAATTTGCAAGAAGGTTCAAGCCACTACAACATTTATTGTACAATTGTTAAGACAAAATGTAGACTACAATAATATTTAGTTACAATTACAAGAAAAATTTTTTTTGAGAAGACAAAATATGTTATAATAGAGGTGATTCTGGACTTATCATTAAGATGTTTTGAATTTAAATATTTAAAATTAAAGGTGGCTAATTTTGTTTACTAGCAATATAATATTTGTTTACTAGCAAAATATATTTGTTTACCAGCAATATAAAGTAGTGATATTGGTATATTTAGATGGTATTATATTTAGCTGTTAAAGTGACAGAAAATCCAAAATTCCAGCAGCTTTGACATGATAGTATTTTATCTTGCCTTCACATGAAAATCCAGAAGTAGGCAGTACCAAGCTGTATGGTGGCTCTGCTTTTCACAAAATCTTTTGGGATCTAGGCTCCTGCTACCTTTCTGCTCCCGTAACTGGCCTCCATTCCTGTCTCTTTGGGGGAGTGGATGGTAGATGAATGTATGCTGGCAAATTATACACAGTTGCAGCAAAATTTAATTTGCTGGTTTTCAGCCATTGGTTGTGCATTAGAATCTCCACAGAGCGTTTAAAAACTAGAGATGCCAAGCCCTATCCCAGACCGATTGAATTAGAATGGTGGTGGGGGAGGTGTTGTAGTTTTTTTAAAAAAATATTTAATTTATTGTTTTTTGTATACTCTTTAATTGGTAAGCAAAGATATTTGCTCGTTTTTCCCAGATATCATTTAAAAAAATTTTTGTTTTAGGTTTGGGGGTACATGTGGAAGTTTCTTACATATATAAACATGTGCCACAGGGGTTTGTTGTACATATTATTATATCACCCATGTATTTAACTCAGTACCCAATAGTTATCTTTTCTGTTCCTCTCCCTCCTCCCACCATCCCCCTTCAAGTAGACCCCAGTGTCTGTTGTTTCCTTCTTTGTGTTCATAAATTCTTATCATTTAGCTCTCACTTATAAAGAGAACATGTGGTATTTGGTTTTCTGTTCCTGTGTTAGTTTGCTAAATATGATAGCCTTCAGCTCCGACCATGTTCCTGCAAAAGGCATGATCTTGTTCTTTTTTATGGCTGCATAATATTCCATGGTGTATATGTACCACATTTCCTTTATCCAGTCTGTCACTGATGAGCATTTAGGTTGATTCCATGTCTTTGCTATTGTGAATAGTGCTGCAGTGAAAATTCGCATGAATGTGTCTTTATGGTAGAATGCTTTATATTCCTCTAGGTATATACCCAGTAAAGGGATTGCTGGGTCAAATGGTTACCAGTTCTGCTTTTAGCTTTTTGAGAAATCACCACAATGCTTTCCACAATGATTGAACTAATTTACACTCCCAACAACAGCGTAGAGGGGTTCCCTTTTCTCTGCAACCTCACCAGCATCTGTTATTTTTTGACTTTTTAATAATAACCATTCTGACTGGTGTGAGACGCTATCTCATTGTGGTTTTGATTTGTATTTCTCTAATAATCAGTGATATTGGGGTTTTTTTCATATGCTTGTTGGTCGCATGTATGTCTTCTTTGGAGCAATCAGGCAAGAGAAAGAAATTAAGGGCATCCAAATAGGAAGAGAGGAAGCCAAACTATTTCTGTTTGCATATTACATGATTCTTCCCTATCTATAAAACCTCATAGTCTTGGTGCAAAAGCTCCTTCAGCTGATAATCAACTTCAGCAAAGTTGCAGGATACAAAATCAGTGTACAAAAATTACTAGTATTCCTACACACCAGCAACAACCAAACTGAGAGCCAAATCAGGAAGGTAATCCCATTCACAACAGCCACAAAAACACAATAAAATACCTAGGTAAACAGCTAATGAGGGAGGTGAAAGATCTCGACAATGAGAATTACAAAACACTGCTCAAAGAAATCAGAGAAGACACAAATAAGTGGAAAAACATCCCATGCTCATGGATAAGAAGAATCAACATCATTAAAATGGCTATAGTGCCCAAAGTAATGTACATATTTAATGCTATTCCTATCAAACTACCAATGACATTCTTCACAGAACGAGAAAAAATTATTTTGAAATTTATATGGACCCATGAAAGAGCCCAAATAGCCAAGGCAATCCTAAGCAAAAAGAACAAATCTAGAGGAATCACGTTACCCAACTTGAAACTATACTACATAGCTACAGCAACCAAAACAGCATGGTATTGATACAAAAACAGGCACGTAAACCAATGGAACAGAATAGAGAGGCCAGAAATAAGGCTGCACATCTATGACCATCCGATCTTTGATGAAGCTGACAAAAACAAGCAATGGGGAAAAGATTCCCTGTTAAATAAATGGTGCTGGGATAACTGGCTAGCTGCATGTGGAAGATTGAAGCTGGAACCCTTTCTTATACTACATATAAAAATCAACTCAAGATGGATTAAAGACATAAATGTAAAACCCAAAACTATAAGAACCCTGGAAGACAACCTAGGCAATACCATCCTGGATCTAGGAATGAGCAAAGATTTCATGACAAAGACATCAAAAACAGTCTCAACAAAAGCAAAAATTGACAAATGGGATCTAATTAAACTTGAGAGCTTCTGCAGGCAAAAGAAACTATCAGAGTAAACATACAATCTACAGAATGTGAGAACATATTTGCAAACTATACATCTGACAAATGTCTAATATTCAGCATCTATAAGGAACTTAAACAAATTTACAAGAGAAAAATAAATAACCCCATTAAAAAGTGGGCAAAGGACACGAACAGATACTTCGCAAAAGGCGTCATACTTTTGGCCAACAAGCATGTGATAAAAAGCTCAGTATCACTGATAATTAGAGAAACATAGTTTGTTTTTAAAGCACTGCAAGTGATTCAGCTACATGGTCAGGGTTCTGAGCCACATTACTTCAGAACTGCTATGGGAAGGAATTATAGGAAAGACTGAGTGAGAATTGTGAGCACCTCTTCAAACCTCTCTTTCTTCCCCTCACTTATCAGACTTGGTTACATATTCTTCTCTTCTCCAACTCTCATCAAGCCTTTGGAGCAATTTTTGCCATGGGTCATGTGACAGAAGAAATAGAGAGGTAAATGAAATTTAGGATTAAAACAAAAACATTCCTGAAATAAACTTCAGTGATAGATAAAAGCTAACATTCACATCTGTAAGGTGAACTCCTTGAAAGCAAGGCCCTCATCTTTTTCAACAAGACCTCCATTGGACAACAGAAGCTCCAGAGAGGTTGGCAGGGGAATAAGCTATATTGGTACCAGACTGTAGCTCTCTGTCTAACTTTGGTTGCTCCAGGGTGGGAAACTAGGACTAAAGATGTCAGGGTTACAGCTACCTCGTCTTAGATGATTTCACCTCAATGACTTTATCTGATTTTATTGATAGAAAACTGCTCTCAGATCTGCATGGAGCCTACAAAGAGAGCAAACCAAGTTCTCGATGATACTAAATTAGATTTCTGGAGAGGATGTGTTCTGAGCCCCACACATTCCCTTTTGACTATGAGCCCTGTGATGCTTACTTTACTTTATAAATGGCTTTTGGGGGTTCATCCTGGATCGCTTTGAGGGATATTTTCTAGCTGGCTCCCAATTTTATTCTCTTGACTTGAAACTATTCTAAAGAGGTATCTTAGATATCACCTTCACTCATTAATGGAACTTTATGTATTCCTGGCCTTGGAAAAATCTCATTCTTCTAAATTCTCTTTTGAACACAGAACAATGAGAATGCGCAGTACTAAACATATTTTATTTAAAATTTTAAGGTTACTTTCAGGTTAGGTTGAGTTTCTCAGTTATGTTTCTTATCTAATCTGGTCCCACAAATTAAACCATTTTTACTAAAGGAAATGAACACCATCTTCCACCCTGTTCTGCATTTTCTCATCCTATTTCTGTTCTTGTTTTAAGATTTTATCCAATACTTCTAGTTTGGATGAGCTTACTTACAATCTCTTTGATCATGGCCATTCCTACAGAAAGCACTCCACTTACTTCTTTAGTTATGAACATTGCCAGTTAGCTAATGGTCTATAATTACAGACATTTAAACTTTGAAAAACCAATGTTTTCTCCTTCCCATTTTCAGGAGACAGATTTAAAAGATTTATGTGAAGAGACAAAATTCATTGTATTTCTTGTTGACATAAAATGCTGCATATAACTTTCTGGTTTTCTCTTAAGTCTTTTAGTTTCTTTTTTCCCCCTTCCTACTTCTTGAATAAAGTCTTAATTAGGTTCTATGATCTTAACACCTGTTTAATATCCCATTGAAGAATGAAGATGGGCTTCAGGTTTTCAGTAGTTAACAGGCATCCCTGGCAGTCACAAATTAGAAAAGCTTGGGTGGTGGAGCACTGGGCTGGGGAGGAAAAGAGGAAATGCAAAAGGAAATACCTAATCCATTGACCTGAGAATTTTGTATACATTGAAACTTAATTATAAAGGTGTACAAAGGATAAATGTGTAAAGAGGTCTCAGGGCATATATGAGTGTGCATGTGCCACATATGATAAAATTCACATTTTCATACCCTTGAAACTAAGAGGAAAAGGAGGTTTAGGGCAGAGAGAAAAAACAAATGAACCAAATTATTTTGAAATAAATAACTAATAAATAGCATTAATTTATCTTCAGAGAAAAGGTTAACTCTTTAACTGGGGGTGGGGGGTAAGCGGGGGGAAGTATCACACTTTGAAAAAGAATCACTGTTTGCACATTTTTTAATGAATATAAATGAGTGTATAGTCTAAACTTTTGTTGCTATTTTTTGTTTTGTGATTCTACAATATTATAATCTTTATGCTTTTAACAAGAAAACTCTTTTTATTACATAAATCTATAAATATCTTAGCTGAAGAATTTATCTTCCTAGTTCAGGAACTGATTATGCTCTCTCCTTTCTAATATTCAATTATTTAAGTAAAAATGGAGGTAACATCCACTAAAATAAGATAAGAAATGTAGATAAAATGACGACAAGTCTCAATTTGTATTTTGAACTGCAAATCTTCTGTACTGTGAATGTTTCTTGTATTTTAAAAGTAATTTAAAGTCTAGTTGCAAATGAAAAAAAATGACCAAACTATATTGAACTTTGGCAAATTTGAATGTGATGACTCTGTCACTTAGTTTGAAAATCATTCTCAAGGGCACAAAAATGAAGTTTTAACCAAACCTCCACAGGAGGGCACTATAGTGTGACTCTGGTGTAAGTTGCAGCCACGGCAATTCATTCTGTCCTTCTCCAGCTCTTGGTTAAAAACCTTAAACAGTGAGTCCTTCTCTTGGATTAGAAAAGTCTAGATTTCAGAACTCAAGCTAGGTAGATTTCATATATGGTAAATATTTTTTCTTTGCTAAAACATGGCTATAGGTAATTTAACCTTTCTTTTCAGGCATATATTCAACATAAAATCTTATCTCAAAATACAGCAAAAAATGGCAGGATGCATGCTCTGAATGAAATAAACTATAAGTAGGTTAAAATTATATAATGCTTTAAAATAGCAGAAATAGTTTAGAACATTTGGTTAAGCAATCAAAACCAAAAGACATTACAACAGATAAATGCATTTATTACTTATAAATGATACTATGTATAAAAAGCACATATAAATGGTATTACTTAAACATGGTATATATTACTTGCAATGGTATGTCTAGCTAATTAGATGGTAGACAGTTACACAAATCTTAGTAAATGTAGAAACAGAATCAAAACATAAATACCAAAGCATTTCCAAACTGGTTCGCCTCATCCCAATAAAAGCTCTAAAAACATTCACTGTAATGCTAAAGATGGAGATTAAGGCCATAAAGATGGCCAAGATTAAGATTTAATAAGTGTTCCTCATCCTAACTTTCAGTTTCACTAGTTTATTTTCAAGTTGTTCTTCAGGAGATAACGTATTTTGATATTTTACTAAAGTTTTTAAAATCAATATAAAAGTAATTGTAATCTTGGCAATTGCCATCTGTCTTTATGAGCATTGCCTTATTATTTTGAGGACTAACAGAGCCTTGCAAATCCAAGAAAGCTGTATTGAATAGACAGTTTCATTAAATTTGAAAAGTGGCAGGAGCAGTAGTTATAGATACAGATTATATGGTTCTAATAACTGTTTACATAGCAAATCTATTTCCAGTAAGGAAACTTTTCATTTTTCAGTTTTGCCAAAAGGATTTAGGTAAATCCAAGACCGGTACAAAGTTAAAGTGGGCTATATCAGCGGGGCTTAACTTTTGGGTGGTAGTTGTTGTCTTTACAGTCAACTATTGATAGATTTAATGTTCTGGGAATTTACAATTGAAACAAAGTAATGTAACCACAGTACAAATCTGACAGCTTTCTGAACCTGCATTCTAGATTAGACATTGATGGCATCATGTTTTCCTAGAAATGAAAAGTACTTGCTTAAAGCAAAGGAGTTCTCTAAATTTTTGATGGTTCACACCTGGATTGAATAATTAAATTTGTTAGTAATTAAAACGCTAGTTCATCACTCCCCTGGGGAATCCAGGCAGACTGTATTAATTTAAATATCTTTTCTTTCAGCTCATACAGATCTTTATGCCAATAAAGGATTCAAAAGTAGATTTAAAGAAAGACTTGGGTAATCTGCTTTCACATAATAAAATTACTTTTAAATATTGTTATAAAAAACTGGCAACTTTTATACAGTCAGACAAACAACAGAACCATATACAATCAAAATTTTCTTTTGCTTTTAAATCTGGAATCTAGTTAATCAGAACATTTTAATTATGAGATTCTTCATTATTTAGAAATTTTAGAACAGGTGAATTGTAATCAAATGACTTGATATCAATCACTCAAAATAATGCAACTTCTGGCATCTATCTTAAGGGTGAAGCAATTTCTACTGGATTTTATATGATTTTGAGGTACTAAAAGATCTCCCTTTAAAAAAGAAACTTTCCCCTCCTTCCCTCCCTCCCTCCCTTTCCTCC
>NW_016816905.1:545579-560854 GCF_001698545.2 Rhinopithecus bieti
TTCCTTCCTTCCTTCCTTCCTTCCTTCCTTCCTTCCTTCCTTCCTTCCTTCCTTCCTTCTTTCCTCCCTCCCTTCCTCCCTCCCTCCCTCCCTTCCATTTTTAATGTTTTTCCAGTCAGAAAACAGTGCCAATAGATTTTTCATAAAATATCGTATGTCAAAAGCAAATTTTGGTTAAGCAAAATGCTCCATACTAATCAAAATTTTGCTGCAAAATTCTGTTTAATTTCCAAGTTTGACTCCTTGAAAGTATTTTGAGGGGCAACTGTTGTATTTCTCTTAAAACAAAAAAAAAATGAGAAAGTGAAATATGAGATTTGGTAAATACTAAAAACCTCTACAATGCAAGGGAGGTAAGAGGAAGATTCTGGGTTTTATTTGGGTTTCATCTTCAGGTGAAGGACTGAAAGAACCATGCCTCCTTGGGGAGTATTATGTAACAAAACCCAGTGAAAACAAGAGCCAGAATGTGTGGAAGCAGCTTCTCCTGATAGCTCAGATGAACATTCCTAGAATTCCCACGATTTCGGGAATTCTGTTTGTTTAATTTTTTTTTGAAATAACGTCACATTTACATATAGTTAGAGAAATAATACATAGTGCTCCCATATAACTATTGAAAATAAATTGCAGACTAATGCAGCATCCCTTGTCATACTTCAACGTGCATTTCTTAAGTACAATCACACTTTCCTACATAACCAGAAAACAGCTATTAAAATTAACTTAGATCTAACATTACCATATGATCGCTCTACTGCAATAACATTTACCAGTTATCCCAATAATGTTATTTATAAGTCCAATATCCAATTTAGGAGCATGTGTTGTATTTAAATATTCCTTTAGTCTCTTTCAATTTACAAGAGTTCTCAGTGTTTCCTTATTTTTCTTGACCTTGACATTTTTAAAGAGCCTACAACAGTTACTTTTTCGGATCTTCCTCTTTGGGTTTGTCTGATGTTTCTTCATAATTTATGCATTTTTGACAGGAATATCACAGAATTCATGTTGTTTATCTCGATGCAGTATATGAGGAGGAAACAATGATAATTTGCACTATTACTTACATTATGAATGTTTATTACTTAGATAAAATGGTATCTACCAAGTTTCTCAACTGTGAAATTAATTATTCAGTACATTATATTTATTACTTAAACAATTAATAATAATTTTATGGGAAAATACATTGGCACTCTTTAAATATTTGATTCCTTACCAAACTTACACCTACCAAGTTTAGCACTCTTTGATCATTCATTCCTAAATTGATTACTGGGATGGTTACTAAATGACAATATTCTAACTCTATTGTTTCTTTTGGATTTATTAGTTGTCATTCTACTGATGTATCTTCCTTCCTCTTCATATATCTACTTTTTTTCATTCACCGATTTATAACTGCAGTGCTTCATGGATATGTATTTTACTCAAATAGTTACAATTTGTTCCTATCATAATTTACTTGGATGTTCACATTGGCTAGTAGGAGACCCTTCAAGCTGGATCCTGTGTCTTTTGGGCAAGATCCCAATCATTCTTCTTTACTTTTTGTCATGATAACATATTCCAGCCCCATCGAATTTTTTCCTTTCCCAAACCCAAAGTCAGGCATTTCTTAAGAAGCCATGGTTTCTTTTATTGGACAATGGTATTTAGAAACCAAGAGCTGGGTGCTAAGAGTGCTCATTGTTTTGTTTTGGATGGCGTATTTTACTTTTAGTGGTGAGAATGCAACGTGAGATCTATCCCTTTAACAAAATTTTAAGTCTACAATACATCATTATTGACTGTAGGTACAATGTTGTGCAGGAGATCTCTAGAGCTTATTCATTTTACTCGACTGAAACCCTATGTCCATTAATCAGTAACTCCCCATTTTCCTCTCCCTGCTGGCCTCTATTTAAGATAACTGATATAAGTGAAATCATACAGAATTTGCCTTTCTGGAACTGGCTTATTTCACTTAGCACTATGTCCTCAAGGTTTATCCATGCTGTCCATATTGCAGAAGTGTCTTCTTTGTAAAGGCTGAATAATGTTCCATTGTATGTATACACCACATTTTAAAATCCATTATCTGTTGATGGGGATTTTGGGTTTTCCACATCTTCGCTATTGTGAATAGTACTGTGGTGAACATAGGAGTGCTAAAATCTCTTTGGGATCTTGATTTAAATTCTTTTTGATAAATATTAAGAAGTGTGATTGCTGGATCATATATGGCAGTTATATTTTTAATTTTTGAGGAACCTCCATACTGTTTTCCATAGTGGCTAGAAATTTTGCATTCCCGCCAAAAGCGTACAAGTGTACCAATTTCTCTACATCTTCACCTTGTCTTTTGTTTGTTTTTGATAATAGTCATCCTGACCAGTGATTTTAATTTGCATTTCCCTGATGACTAGTGACATCGAGCATTTTTTTCCCATATACATGTTGGCTATTTGTCCGTCTTCATTGGAGAAATGTCTTAAACTGGATTTATGATTCAATGAAAGCACAACAACAACTACTAGAAAATGAAATAGTACATCGTATATAATCATAGATAATAGTAATCAGAATCTCAAAGTAAATCATAATCCTTAAGTTTGCTCATTGCTAATAAAGTATCATTGTTCCAGCCCTCTTAGAAGACAAAGTTAGAAAAAATATTACATTATGTCTTATTATACCTATCTGTCTATTTGTCTTAAAACCCTTAGTTCACACTGATACGTCTAACACCACATGGTTTATTCTAGTCTTCCCCCTTACCACAGGTATAACTCTCTTCTACAGTCATAAAGCTCATTGTTTTTGATATATTTACTTATTTGCCCAGTTCCCCCCATATGTAACCACATTTCAAAGCCGTGCTATGAAAATCTTGACTGTAGACATGCGCTGCCATTACCCTCTCTCCAGTATCCTGGCCATGACTTCAAGAAGGAGAATGCAAATGGGATGAAGAAAGGAGGAAGAAGGAAAGGCTTAGGAAACTTGCCTCTGGCTATAGTAGTCTCCTATACTACTGTCAGTTGTGTTGACTCAAAGGTGGCCTGTGGATGGATAAGCTCCATCTAGCTAGCCTCCTTCTGGTTGTGCTGGCAGAAGCTTAGCTTGGTCAAAATTTCTGAAAATTCAAATTCTGAAGTAATCTTTTGGGATCTATTTAATATTAATTGAAACAATCAAATTGCGTATGTATGTGTATTTTAAAAACTGGTAATTCCTTGTACTCTCAAGGGTTCAATACATTTTTCACCTTTAAGGAAGTTATAAATGTGAAGAGATAATACAAATTATTATTTCTTTGTAATTGACAAGAAGAATTCTATTGAATTCACTTATGAGGACTGATATGTTTTTGCCCAGAGATCTACAGGGGCTGGGTGATATTTGGTGCTGCTTTGCAAAGACTGATAGGCCATTTGTAATGTTGGCAGGTCTGTCTCCACAATTCCGTATTTCAGGAAAGGTATTTTGTTACCAAATATCGCAGAACTGACATGTCAAGTGTTAAAGGCCTTGTACATAAACGTAGGTAAGAACTAACTTTGTGTATTTAAGGGAAAAACAAACAAAAAAGTAGAAAAACCAACAATACACAAGAAGACTTACAGATCTAGAAGAAGCTAAATAAATCAGAAAGAAAGATAAAAAAATCAGAAAAATATAATACCCATATCTTTATATGTTTTCAAACGCATATTGAAACAAAGGTTCAAAAATGGGTTTAGTCCTTTGAAATTATAGTCTAAAAATACTGATGTGTGTAACCCACAGGTTTTAAGGATCTAGAAATAAAATTTAAAACCAATTCTGTAACAGATGCTAATGTAAATGATGCTTACAGGCATTGATAAAACACTTTGCCTTCCTTCTACTAACATATTCCATAATTATACTGTGACTTAAATAGTTTATATATAGAGGGACGAATGTGGAACAGGAGAAAAGTATTCATACATTAGCATTCAGAGTAAGTAATTCAAACATCTAATTGTTCCAGCTCAAGGCATATTTAAAAATATTATCAGTTAGGTGTTCAAAATTATTTTGGTCTATTTTGTATTGAGTCATGCTGATAATTTGCAAAATTATAAAATGTTCCCAATCAACGTAAATACATGCTACAGAAAATACAGAAAAGGAATAGAATGATAATTATCAGGAAAATATTTCTGCTTTTCTTTTATCCTAGAAACATGCAAAAATCTTTCTTTTTCCTTAACCAAGCTTCTGCTATTTGAAGAGAGTTATGGATGAAAACAGACATTTCTAGTTTTTTCTTCTTTTACAGGAGAGAAATTCTGTGTATAAGGGGTTTGATTATACATTCTTTGAACTCTAGAGCTCTTTCAGATGCATTTTAATTAACTTACAACAATTTAAATCTTTCTTCAATATTCTGAGACTATCAGTGAAAATCTTATTAATGTAAAACTATTCTTGAGATTTATGAAATGAACAATTTATACATCTTTCTTTTGTAACTAGATAAATTTGAAATTCTTAGATAATTGAAAATTCCAGTTTTATTAGTGTAGGTATAGGGATTATGATGGATTTTTTTGATTGTAGAGTATAATTGGTTCAATTCAATAACCATTTACTGAGTACTTCCCTATGTTAAGATCTATGGTAGTCTAAAAAATAAGAAATAATCCTACCCTTCAAGAAGTTTATAATCTAATAGAAGGTGATAGCTCTAAGATCACATTTTATCTCTTATAATTGTGTGTGTGTGTGTGTGTGTGTGTGTGGCAGGGTCTTACTGTGTCGCCCAGGCTGGAGTGCAGTGGCACAATCTCGGCTCACTGCAACGTATGCCTCTCAGGCTCAAGCAATTCTTGTGCCTCAGCCTCCATAGTAGCTGGGATTACAGGTGTGCGCCACCACACTTGGTACTTTTTTTTTTTTTTTTTTGTAGGGACGGGGTTTTGCCATGTTGGCCAGGCTGGTCTCCAACGCCTGACCTCAGGTGATCCATCCGCCCCCAGCCTCCCAAAGTGCTGGGATTACAAGAGTGAGCCACTGCGCCTGGCCTTAGTATTATAATTTGTACAAGTGCCATAAATGAAGGCTGTAGGAGTAAAAAGGAGGTCATCCAGTTCTGGGCCATCATATATGATTCCATGAGTAATAATATTTTCTAACTATTATGAAAGCACAAAGTAACCCCTCTTACAACATTTTCCCCACCAGATAAAGGGGCTTTATTGCTTTTATTCATAAAATAAACAGAATCATTGTAAAAGAGTTCAAGCAATACAAATAGTAAAAATATTTTTAAAAAACAAAATCACTCCAAATCCCATTGTAAATAATTAAACATTTTCCCAGATATTTTGCACTGTAATCAAGTAAAAATATAGCCCACATTTTTTATATTGTGACACTTAATATTATATATGTACTTATTTTAATAAATAAGACACCATGATACAGGTATTTTGTAATTTTGTTGTCAATCTCCTGTGGAAATGCACAAGCTCATAATTTTTAATCAGTATGTAGCCTTATGTTGGATGTATGTACAAATGTGTGCTTAATCGATTTCTTATTGAGGAACACTATTTTCCAAATGTTCATGATTGTAATAAATAACACTAGAACAGAAATCTTCATGGACATATTGTTACGCATATTGAATTATCTTCTTGGAACAAAGCTTTGAAATTAAAATTGCTGTGTCAAGGGGTATGCCTTCCTAAAATTTTGATTTTAAATAATTGCACTATAGTGGAGTCCCAATTTAAGATTCCACAAACAGTATGAGAGTTTCTCTCACGCAGGGATAACATACAAAGTTGCCAATCTGATACAGGAGGGACGGTGTCCTACTATCTTGTTTGTATCCCTTTTATTATTAGCAAGCCTGAATATGTTTTTCATATATCAGGGGACATTTTCTTTCTTCTTTTAGGAAATGCCTGTTCATGTTGTTTATTTTGCTGTTGTGATGTTTTCCTTTCTCTTATTGATGTATGAGATGCTGAAGATATTAACCCTTTAACCTGTGTTACAAATAATATTTCTTTTTAAAAAAAGTTCAAGCTTGTTTTGGTGCCTGATTCAATTAAAATATAATTTTGATGTTTTACAATTATCCATCATTGCCTTTGTGATTTATGAGACATTTTCAAAGGACTTCCCATCCAAAACTATAAACAAATTATGAATGTTCACTTATATAAAATCTACTTCTGGCATCTAATTTTTAGATATGGGAGTGTTTTCCCGTTTTCCATATTTCAATCATTAATTTGAATGCCATGTTTATCAGATATTAAGATAAAGAAAAGGCTCACAGCTATTTCTAAACTCTTTATTGTGCTACAGTGATCTGTTGGTCTTTTCTATATCCTGTATAATTGTATACAGTATAGTCAGCTTTTCTTTATTACATCATATGTTCATTTCTCCAGATGAAAGAATAATTTTGCAATATTCTCTATTCTCAGTCTACATATCCTGAATGGGGATACTCCAGTCAAAAATTTTGTTAGAAAAAAAAAAAAATTTGTTAGAGTTTTGATTGGCATCGCATTGGATTTAAACATTAAGAAAGGGCTTGAATTTGTATAATATTGAGTATTTCTATCAATGAAGAAAGTATGCTTCGTCTGTCAAGGTCTTCCTTTAATTTTTTCAGGAAAGTTTATAGTTTGATCATTTGGGTCATTCTTTTGGGATTTTCATAGCTATCTAAAACTTTTCTTACTTTTGGGAATGGACTTTTTACTCGGCTATATTTTCTAATTATATTGCTTAAACATAAAAATGCTACTGACTTTTGTGTTTTGGCTTTTAAAGCCAGCATACTGAATGCTACTTTTTTTTTTTTTCTCAGAATTTTCAACTGATTCTGTGGGCTTTTCCAGATAAATCGTTATACAGTTTAAAGGTCATCACAATTTTACCTTCTTTCCAGTATTAATACTTTTTTTGCCATGATCAGTTGTGTTCCCTCCAGCCTCAATTCATATGTTGAAACCTTAACCTCCAATGTTACTGCGTTTAGCGTAAGGAAGTAATCAAGGTTAAATGAGGTCCTAAGGGTGGGGTCCTGATCTGACAGAATTAGTGTCCTTATTAAAAGAGACACTAGAGAGTTGGCTCTTCCTCTTTGCCCTGAGAGGACACAGTGAGAAGGTGGCCATCTGCAAACCAAAAAGAGACCCCTCACCAAAAGCTAAGCATGCTGGCCCCTGGTCTTGGGCTTCCAGACTCCAGAACTGTGAGAAAACAAATTTCTATTGTTTCCATCACCTAGCCTGTGGTGCTTGGCTATGGCAATCTAAGCACACGAATACCCTGCCTATTTCCATCTCTTATTACATTGACTAGTAAAAGCCAGTCATGTAAATGTGAAATAATGTAGGACCTTGTCTTAGCATCATTTTTAATGGGAATGCTTCTAGTATTTCATATTTTCACTTTTGATTTGGGGACTGTATACTATAAAAATATTAAATATCCTTATATTCGTATTTTAGTAAAAGCCCCATCAGTAATGTGTGAGAATATTAAATTGTATCAAGTGTTTTTTAGTGTTTATCAAGAAGATATCAAAATTATAACAGTTTTTTCTTCTTGTCCACCAAATGATGACTTATGTCAATGAGCCATCCTTGCCGTCCTGCAATAACTCCACTTGATCATAATGTGTTATTCTTTTAAAGTGTTGCCGAATTCTACTTGCCAACATTTTAATTAGGTCATTTGTACCAATATTCAGAAGTGAATTGTTTGTAATTTGCCCTTTTAGAGTACTTTTGACAGGATTTGAATCATTATTTTTCATTTATAAAAAATGTGAGCAGCTTTTCTACTTTCTCTAGCCTTGTTAAATACGTGTCAATTATCAATTATTTGAAGGTTTAAAATTCCCCTTTGAAGACTTCTTTGTTTTCAGTTTTCTCCCATAGGTATTGGTTGATTAAGCCTTTCAATACAATCTAGTGTCTATTTTGATAATTTTTACTTCTCTTTCAACCACATTTCTCTGTGGTGATCTATGGCCATTGTTGCTTTCTAATTTATGTATTTTTTTGTATTGGTGCTTATCCTTTAATTTTCTTTTTAAAATTTAAACTAGCTAGTATTTTACCTAGTTTTTTTTTTTTTAGAAGAAGCAATTCTTGAATTTATGAGTTCTACCACTTTTCTTTAAAAAATTCATTTATTTCCACTGTGATCATTAATAACTTTCTTCTGATTTCTTTGCTGTTAATGTTTTTTAATAAACTCTTGAGTAAATGCTTTATTAATTTTTGTACTGTTTCACACTAAAACAATTTTAGTGGCCTGAGTACAGCTCTGGTTATGTGTCATAGGTTTGGCAATTAATTTGTAGATTGTTATTTTTCTAACAATTTTCATTTAGATTTACTTTTTGGCTAAGAGTTGTTCCAGTAAATTTGAAAATTTGCAACAGCTGTTGTATTGTTTCTTTATACATTTGTTTTGCATTCCTAACTTTAAAGCATCATTGTCAGACAGTTCATTATGTACTATTTCTAATATAGGAATTTATTGAGGTTTATTTTGTGGACAAAATATTACATTTAAAAATTTGTGATGACTGCTTAAAATAATGTTTTCTCCTTAGGTAAAAAGAGGAAATATAGATATAGTTTGTGTGTATGTATGTGTCACATGTTAATGCCCACCAGAGACCATTCACTACAGAAGAACTAAACAAACAAGTATACAAAGTGACTCATCCAATTGACAACAAATACTTTTGGCCATCAGCCTTTTTCAGGGCTGTCACAATGGGCACATGGCTGAGCATTTTGGCCCTCTGTGGAAGATTTTTATAGATAATTCTTAGGTCAGAGCTCCCCAGTGGACTGGCTAAAATTTTGTAGTTCATTGTCTGCATAATTACGTTCAACATCTTTCTCTGTCCAATCCTGCTTCTTCCCCCTTCTCTTCACAGGTGTTGATTCCTAATAAAGATTTTGCACCCCAAATCTGTCGTAGCATTGGATAATGGGAAACCTGGCTTGTGACACTGAATTCTATGGAATGCATCACTCGTCAGTCTTCTGCTTCCAGCCGGATTTGGTGAAAGGGAGCCACAAGCAGTAAGTAAAATGGTGGGAGGAAAGAGAAGTCAGGGTATTGTTGCCCCACATCCGACTGCTTCATCATGGCTGTGGCCTATGCTGTATTCTGTGACTTCAGTTCCTTTTATGTGGCTCCTATTCCGTGATTCCATCCCTTATTAGACTCTATTACACATTGCCCTTCCCTTTCCTCTTCAGGCTGAGGAAAGGTTAGATTTGCTGCTACAAAATTACTCCCAAATATCAATGACTTACAACTATTGTTTGTGGTACATATCCATCACAGGTTGGTTGTGGTGCTTCTTCCTGATGTCTAGCTAGGGATTCACGTGATGGAGAAGCACAAACCGGCTTCAGAAGCTTCTTCCCATCTGTTTCATGACATTTCAGCTCACATTTTATTTAGGTAAATAGGCAAATCTAACTTTAAGTGGGGCAGGGAAGTATAAATCTCCCCCAGAAAAAGCAGAGGTGGGGCCTGGCGCGGTGGCTCACGCCTGCAATCTCAGCAGTTTGGGAGGCAGAGGCGGGCGGATCATGAGGTAAGGAGATCGAGACCATCCTGGCTAACACAGTGAAACCCCATCTCTACTAAAAATACAGAAAATTAGCCGGGTGTGGTGGCGGCACCTGTAGTCCCAGCTACTCAGGAGGCTGAGGCGCCATTGCACTCCAGCCTGGGTGACAGAGCGAGACTCTGTCTCAAAAAAAAAAAAAAAAAAAAAAAAAAGCAGAGGTGGGTGACCAGCAATACAATCTAACAGAAATATTATGCTTTCCTACTACTGCTTGTACATGGGTGCTTACCAGCCCATGGAGGTTCACTACTATATAAAGAGACCATTCTTTAAGTCTTTTTGAAGATGCTGTTTCATGCCCAGAATCCTGATAGATACTGTGGTATTCTCTGAAGGTTTTGTCCTCATTACCCGCCACCATATGATGTAGTGTTTCTTTCAAGAATTAGAAACATTATACCGTTTTACACTAATTAGTTGTTTGGCCTTAATTTTATGTTCAACTGAATTTAATAATCACCTGCCATTTCTCATCCTGTGACTTTCCCATTCCTGTCGTTTTTATTTGGATTAATCTGTATATTGGCTAGACTGTGACAAGTAGATATTTTTAGAAACGTTAGCTGGATATGTGGGAGATATACTTCCTCAGACTTTGTACATTTGAGATCATTTCCTATCATCTGGACATTTAAATGCCAATTTGACTAAGTTTGTAATTCGAAACTCTCTTTTCTTCCAAAATCCTGTTGACATTGTTCCACAGTTTTTTTGCATGTAAACCTGCTAACATGAATTTGTAAGTCAGTGTTTTTTTATTTTTATTTTTTACTTCTTCCTTTGTTGGTGACGCATTTTTATTGCTTGCATGCTTAAAAGACACTGAGGTTCAACAACTTTGTAACACTACATCTCAGAGTGTGTCATTCTTTATCTTTTTCTTTTAGAACAGTGGTTCCTTTTGTTCTTCAGATCCTGTGTTTCTTCCTTGCCGAAATGTTATTTCAATGATGTCTTTGAATGATTTTTTATTCCATTCGTTCTACTGTTTCCTTCAGAGACAGCAGTCCGATGCATGTTGAATGGCTCTCTGGCAATCCTTGTTTGCAGTCCGATGCGTGCAGTCCGATGCATGTTGAATGGCTCTCTGGCAATCCTTGTTTCTATGTCTAGTCCCTCACAGTTTTTGTGTGATTTTCTTTGCTTTTTTCTTTGTCTATTTTTTCTGTTTAGATGGAATCTCACTCTGTCGCCCAGGCTGGAGGGCAGCTGTGTGATCTCAGCTCATTGAAACCTCTGACTCCTGGGTTCAAGTGATTCTCCTACTTCAGCCTCCAGAGTAGCTGGGATTACAGGCTCCCGCCACCACGCCCAGCTAATTTTTTGTGTTTTTAGTAGAGATGGGGTTTTACCATGTTGGCCAGGCTGGCCTCGAACTCCTGATCTCAGGTGATCCACCCGCCTTGGCCTCCCAAAGTGGTGGGATTACAGGCATGAGCCACTGTGCCTGGCCCGATGACACCACTCTTAATTAAAAGAGCACATCAGACATAACAAGATGCTGTTTTGAAAAGTCATTTCCCATCTTGCTCATCAGCAGTACAAGTGTAGACCCTATGCTAAGTATTTTCTGTGTTTTTCAAAGCTAACCAAAAAAATGTGTGTGTGTGGAGGGTGTAGGGGTGAGTATCTAGATTTTTTTTTTAATCATGTGTAACCTGTAACTATATTGTGTTCATTAAATGGAGAGGTTAAGTTAAACTAGCATATCAGTGTCTACTCTCAATATTGTCTAACTAATATTTACCTAATAATTGCTCTTTGGAGTTTATAAAGTAGGCCTAGCCTTTCTTAGTTTAAGTTGGAAATCAAACAAAGCAGTTTTGTAACCATGCCCTTATGCCATTACCTTTCCAAGAAGTCCATTATAACTTTCATAATTTGTTTTTCTAAGACTCAAGAAAGCAATAATCAAACTAAATGTTTGGTTTAAGATACAGGAAGCAGGGCCTTATTAATACCTTCCTGAAACTCTGAGGCATTCAGAAGCAAATGATATATTGGAATTATTTTATTCCATTAGTAAATGTACCCAAAAAGTGATTTATGCAGCCTAATGACTTTCTGCAAAATTAACAAGGTGTTTTCAGAGCATGTTTTTAAAATAAAAAGTAATTGATGAAAGCTTTTCATTTGACAATTTTACTGGATTTTTTATTATAAATTGGAAATCAATTTCTAAGCACCTAGAAGATATAGGTATCGGGTAGAAATGAATTACCTTTTTGTGAGAAATATGTCCCCTCAGTTTAATCATATTTATTTATATAATAGAGTGACAAGCTGTTAGATATGGTAAAATAATAGATATATTAATACTTTTCATTACATAAACTTACGGCAACTTTTCATAATGAATTGGTAAATATTTTATTTTAAACTTAATTGCTTGAACTTTTTCCAGTGATCTGTCTACTTTGTAGACAAGGACAAAGACCAAAATGGCAACTTGATTGGTTGGCTTGGCCCCTTGTAGTCCTAATCTGCCTCCTAACTCCCACTTAGGAAATTGAAACAGAAACACACATGCGTGTAAACACACCCAAATCTGACCTTTGCTGTATGTTTAAATAATAATATCTTTATGGAAAATTATGCTTATGCAAAATTATTCATACCTTTTTAAAACAAACTGTGGTTGCTTTTTACAAACAATTCATAACTATTTTAATTTACACTTAGTTGATTGAGCATTGTCCAGTGAATTGACTACTTTTTGGACTGAAACAAACAGCTTGATTGGTTGTCATGACACCATAGCCCTAATCTGCCTCCTGACCCTGACTTTGGAAATTCAAACACCTACACACATCATAATGTTCATGGACACAAATACACACCCAAACGCTGACCTTTGCTTCATGTCAAAAATAATAATCTCTTTATGGAAAATCATACTGATTTTATGGAAAACAAGTAAGAAGATTTCATTCCAACTACGCTTTGGGAGGAACTTTCCTATGTTAAAACTCAGTAAAGGTCCCCCTTCGTACATTAAATACTCTCACAGTCAGGGATGAAAATGGCCTCAGGTTGTTTTTACTGTACTAAGCCTGAACCACGCCGACCAGCATCCATTCTGAGCTTGTCATAATCTACTTTACCCATTAGATTCTATTTTCCAATAATCTCAAATACATAACTCTGCTCAAGATGAGTCATCTCTTCCCTGCTATTGGGTTAAAATATTACAATCATTCTTGCCTCTATACCCTTGCTTGTGCAGTTACTAATTTTCACCTTCTCAAATCTGGAATATTCTTTGCTAACCTTTCTAAATTCTGCCATTCTCTGAAGGCCCACCTCAATTCCCAGTGCTTCCAACAAAAGTTTATTTTGCTGTTATATTCCAAAGTGATTCCTCCCTTTCCTGACCTCTGTCTTGTTTTTAAAACTAAAGCTTTCCTGTTAATTTCCTAAATATTTAATTTTATCTTTTCAAATAGATTGCATAATTCTCTGATGTCTGGTACCATATTATACTCCTTTTCCGTTTTTCCACCATTATAAAGCATAGTACTGAACAGGCAATACTTTTTGGTTGTTAAATAAAAGTATCAGAAATTTGTTTAATTTTGTCTCATTGTAGTTGTGGATCTCTAGGTACAGCACAATTTTTAAAAACTAAGTCATTATTAGGCTTTTCTTTTCCTGGCAGTTAAAGATGTTAACATTATATTAAAAGTGAAGGTAATTTGAAGACCTCAAAGTTCCAATCGCCAGATAATTGATGTATTTATTTTCAAAAATAAGAATTCATAAAATAGTACTCCATTAAATATGGAAAGAATAGATTAAGTCATAGGAAAAGTGCCCTTTATTCCAAAGTTCTTTCCTGTGTGTGTTCTTAGAAGTCAGCTTCCCTCACCATGTAGCCAACTTATGTCAGAATTTCAGATGTTTTGGAGCTCTTCAGGTCTATAGGATATTTTTTTCTGTCTCTTTTGTCTCCTTTGTTTTGCATTCCTTGGTAATTTTTTCCTTTTCTTCGAAACCTTGCAGGATGTTAGGAGGATGAAGTCTTTAGAATTGTGCCTGACACATAGTTAAGAATTCGGTAAGTGTTCGCCATCACACTATTTTCTTTTTTTCTCCCCAACGTAAGTCGGGTAAAATACATACAACTATTATTTAGCTTCATTTTATCTATCTGTATTTAAAAATATATGATTAGTATACAGAAGAAAGTTACAAGCCAAACAATCTCAGACATACCTAGTATTCACCTATTAGAAAGTTTGGATTTTATTACAATCTTCACTTATTAAATGTTTATCAAGCATTTCATATTTGCAAAGCAGTTTGAGAGAGGTATTATTCAGAAATGAACCTTGACAATTTTCTCCAATATGAGTTTCTTATTTCAGTAACTAGAAATAAATGTTATTTAAAATGTAGAGGAGATAAGACTCATATAAATAATTCAAGATTGGAAGTTAAAAGTGCCCCAAGAAAGGTAGAGATAAAAATGAGAGTTCACAGGGGAAAATGGAAGAGCTATTTTCAGTTTAGGGGTTAATAATTCATATGAGAGAGGATTTGAAATGAACTTTGGTGATAGGGCTGGTTTTGGACAAGCATAAATTTGAGAGAGGTGGGAAGATGTGATGAATTGTGGGTGCCTGCTAATTCCCTGTCACTCCCCCCATTGAAAGGTGGGGTTTATTTCTGCTCCCCTTGCGCCCTAGCTGACTCTGTGACTGCTTTAACCAATGCAACAAGACTGAAGGGACACTGTGCCAGTTCTGGGCCTGACTTCTAAGAGGACTGGCAGCTTCTGCTTCCTCCCTGTTGCAACTCTCACTTTTAGGATATACTAAAATGTAATTTGTGTGTTCATAAGGAAGATAGTGTCAGTAATTTTCCTTTCTTACAATGAATGTCCTTGTCATGTTATGGCATTATAGGAAATAAAGAAAAAATAATAAATATTAAAAATTTATAGGAAAACTTCATATAACTTTATATCATCTTAAATATGAAGCAATTTACACTGGGAAGTTTGCTTGTGGAAAATATTTTTAAATATTATAATTTAATTCCATTTATTTTAATTCCACAAAGATACTCCTCAAGAAGAGCAACCCCAAGAAACCAAGTTAGAAAACACTCTTCAGGATATTATCTAGGAGAACTTCCCTAAACTAGCAAGGGAGGCCAACATTCAAATTCAGGAAATACAGAGAACACCACAAATATATTCCTCGAGAATAGCAGCCCCAAGACACATAATTGTGAGAGTTGCCAAGGTTGAAATGAAGGAAAAAATGTTAAGGGCAGCCAGAGAGAAAGGTGGAGTTACCCACAAAGGGAAGTCCATCAGACTAACAGCGGATCTCTTGGCAGAAACCCTACAAGCCAGAAGAGAGTGGGGGCCAATATTCAACACTCTTAAAAAAAAGAATTTTCAACCCAGAATTTCATATCCAGCCAAACTAAGCTTCATAAGTGAAGGAGAAATAAAATCCTTTACAGACAAGCAAATGCTAAGAGATTTTGTCACCACCAGGCCTGCCTTACAAGAGCTCCTGAAGGAAGCACTAAACATGGAAAGGAACAACCGGTACCAGCCACTGCAAAAACATGCCAAATTGTAAAGACCATCAGTGCTATGAAGACACTGCATCAA
>NW_016816905.1:562631-593766 GCF_001698545.2 Rhinopithecus bieti
GGGCTATCAGGCAAGAGAAAGAAATAAAGGGTATTCAATTAGGAAAAGAGAAAGTCAAATTGTCCCCATTTGCAGATGACATGATTATATATTTAGAAAACCCCATCATCTCAGCCCAAAATCTACCTAAGCTGATAAGCAACTTCAGCAAAGTCTCAGGATACAAAATCAATGTGCAAAAATCAATCACAAGCATTCTTATATACGAATAACAGACAAACAGAGAGCCAAATCATGAGTGAACTCCCATTCACAATTGCTACAAAGAGAATAAAATACCTAGAAATCCAACTTACAAGGGATGTGAAGGACCTCTTCCAGGAGAACTACTAAACACTGCTTGACAAAATAAAAGAGAACACAAACAAATGGAAGAACATTCCATGCTCATGGATAGGAAGAATCAATATCGTGAAAATGGCCATATTGCCCAAGGCAATTTATAGATTCAATGCCATCCCCATCAAGCTACCAATTACTTTCTTCACAGAATTGGAAAAAGCTACTTTAAAGTTCATATGGAACCAAAGAAGAGTCTGCATTGCCAAGGCAATCCTAAGCAAAAAGAATAAAGCTGGAGACATCAAGCTACCTGACTTCAAACTATACTACAAGGCTACAGTAACCAAAAGAGCACGGTCCTGGTACCAAAACAGATATATAGACCAATGGAACAGAACAGAGGCCTCAGAAATAACACCACACATCTACAACAATCTGATCTTTGACAAACCTGACAAAAACAAGAAATGGGGAAAGGATTCCCTATTTAATAAATGATTCTGGGAAAACTGGCTAGCCATATGTAGAAAGCTGAAACTAAATCCCTTCCTTACACCTTATACAAAAATTAATTCAAGATGGATTAAAGATTTAAATGTTAGATATAAAACCATAAAAATGCTAGAAAAAATCCTAGACAATACCATTCAGGACATAGGAATGGGCAAGGACTTCGTGACTAAAATACCAAAAGCAATGGCAACAAAAGCCAAAATCGTCAAATGGGATCTAATTAAACTAAAGCGCTTCTTCAAGGCAAATGAAACTACCATCAGAGTGAACAGGAAACCTACAGAATGGGAGAAAATTTTTGCAATCTAGCCATCTCACAAAGGGCTAATATCCAGAATCTGCAAAGAACTCAAACAAATTTACAAGAAAAAAAAACAACCCCATCAAAAAGTGGGTGAAGGACATGAACAGACACTTCTCAAAAGAAGATAGTTATGCAGCAAAGAAACATATGAAAAGAAGCTCATCATCACCGGTCACTAGAGAAATGCAAATCAAAACCACAATGAGATACCATCTCATGGCAGTTACAATGGAGATCATTAAAAAGTCAGGAAACAACAGATGCTGGAGAGGGTGTGGAGAAATAGGAGTGCTTTTACACTGTTGGTGGGAGTGTAAATTAGTTCAACCATTGTGGAAGGCAGTGTGGTGATCCTTCAAGGATCTAGAACCAGAAGTACCATTTGACCCAGCAATCCCATTACTGGGTATATAACCAAAGGATTGTAAATCATGCTACTGTAAAGACACATGCATACATATGTTTATTGCAGCACTATTCACAATAACAAAGACTTGGAACCAACACAAATGTCCATCAATGATAGACTGAATTAAGAAAATGTGGCATATATACACCATGGAATACTATGCAGCCATAAAAGGATGAGTTCATGTCCTTTGCAGGGACAAGGATGAAGCTGGAAACCATCATTCTCAGCAAACTGTCACAAGGGCAGAAAACCAAACACTGCATGTTCTCACTCATAGGTGGGAACTGAACAATGAGACCACTTGGACACAGTGCAGGGAACATCACACACCTGGACCTGTCAGGGCATAGAGGGCTGGGAGAGAGAGAGCATTAGGAGAAATACCTAATGTAAATGACGAGTTGATGGGTGCAGCAAACCAACATGGCCTGTGTCTATCTATGTATCAAACCTGTATGTTGTGCACATGTACCCTAGAACTTAACGTATAATAAAAAATTAAAAAATAACAAGGTAGTATTTTTAGATATAATTTAATTCCATTTATTTGATAGAGAAGTTTTCAAATTTTATCATTTTATGTAGTATGAAAATTTAGATACAATGTTATTCATATTATCTTTTAGTTTATGAGATCTTTAGAGACGCCTCAATTTATTACTGACATTGTATTTTCATCTTTCTTTTTTTATTCTTAAAGTCTTACTAGAGGATTATTAATTTCATTAGCCTTTCTAAAGAATCACCTCATAGCTTTATTTTCCTGATCGTATATATTTTCTTTTCTTTAATTGCTGCTCTTTTATTTACTTTCTTATCCTTTCTTTCAGCTCAATTTGAGAATATTGAGTTTTATTTCTCTAACTCTCTCTGACTAAGGAGTCTTGAATCTTCTGCCAGTATCCACAAGACAGAGACAGGCTAACCTGTAAAATAGGTAAAATCTGACTCTTCACAGTTTTTGACAATAATAATACCTTATTATTCTTTTATATTTGTAGAAATTTTAATAATGTCACCACTCTCATTCCTGATTTTGGTAATTTTGTCTTCTCTCTCTTTTCCTGCTTGGTCTTGATAAAGATTTATTAATTTAGTTGATTTTAAAATAAAAGCTCTATTTTATTTTTTTTAATTTTTTTTTGTTATTTGTTACTACTTTTCTTCAGCTTAATTTGTGTTTAAACTTCTCTTCTTTGTTAGCTTCTTAAGGTGCAAGTTGAGGTTAAAGATTTAAGACTGTTTAGTGCTATAAATTTCCCTCAAAATGCTGTTTTAGCTTTGATATTTTGTGTTTTCATTTTCAACCCATTCAAAATGCTTTTTAAATTCCTTTTTTATTTCTTCTTTTATCCATGGGTTATGGAGAACTGTGTATTTAGTCTGTACATATTTGGGATTTTCTGTTACTGACTTCTGAAACTCAATTTTGATCAGAAAGCATACTTTGTATGATTTGAATCTTTTGAAATTAATTTAGACTTGTTTTATAGTCTAGAATATGAACTAACTTGTAAATATTTTTTGTGCACTTAAAATGAATGTGTTTTCTGTTTTTTTCCTTATATAAACGTCAATGATGTCAAATTATTTGATAGTCTTGTTCAAGTTGTCTATATTTTTACTAACTTTGTCTTTATCAATCGTTAAAAGAGGGTGTTGACATTTACCATTATAAGAGTAAATGTGTCTATTTTCCTTGCAGGTCTATTGACTTTTGCTTCATATATTTTCAATCTCTGTTAAGTATATAAACATTTAGGATTGCTATGTCCTCTTGATGATTTGATGCCTTTTTCATTAGGAAGTGACCTTCTTTCTCACTGGTCTTATTCTTTGCTCTGACATCTATTGAGTCTGATACTTATGAAACCACTCCTGCTTTTTATGATTGCTGTTAACATGGTATACATATTTTCCATAATTTCCCCACTTGTAAACTGTTTATGTCCTTATTCTTGTAGGGATTATATAGTGGGTCATATAGTTGGCAATCTGATCATCTTTGCTTTTTTCTTTTCACAAGGGGTGTTATGTTTAATGTGATAATTTATATGGTTCGGCATATATTTCTTTGTAGTGTGATAAGTGATTTAGTTCGGTTTAAATCTACCATCTTCACTATTTGTTTCTATTTGTCCCATAACTCCTTTGTTCTCTTTTTCTGCCTTCTTTTGTATTGAGTATTTTCGTGTTTCATTTTATCCCTTCTGCTTGCTTTTAGCTATAAGTTTTGTTTGTTTTGGTGATTGTTTTGGGGTTTATAGTATACATTTGGGTCATTTTCCCACCATGGCTTAAGAATCAGCAAATGCCCGGAGTGAAAAGCTGTCACAGAGTATCAAGTTCACTTCTGTGTACCCCCTCTTCTTCCTGTAATCTTGTCCTCTTGATCCTGGCTACTTTGACATGCTCATATTCAGAGTTTTGTTTTCTAGTCTTAGAAAACTGTCAGAAGTTCTATTGGCTTCTCTGCTTCTTAAGGACTGTCCTCCTCTTGCTTCTCAACTTCTTGCCTTGTACTTCCTAAAACTCAACAAATTCCCCTAGAGGAAGAGCAACACAAATATTGGGTTCACTTCAAAAATCTTCACTTCTCTCTAGGATTGTGGCCTCTTAAATCCTGAGTACCTTGGAAAATCTCCAATGCCTTCAAACTTACTTTTAAAAAAGTATCCACTTTTTTATGTGTTCTTGATTAGAGGATGATTTCTTACAAGATAGTCCATCAGAGCTGAAACCAGGTGGACCAGCATCATTAGTTTTTGGATGAAGCATTTTTCATATTTGAAAGATAAAATTATTTGTAAATTTTATGCTTTATTGTTAACATATTTCCATTATTTTAAAAAGTGGAATATTTTGTGTTTACAGTATATTCGGAGAATATAAGTAGCATCACAACTAACTTTAGAATTCAAACTGTGTTCAACGAAAGTTAGGGTTTCTCCAGTTAACTCTAAGAGCTCCCTAAAGAAGCTATTACAATGATGTCTCTATCATTATCTCTATATTTATGTCTCTCCACACACACACACACACACACACACACACACACACACACACACACACACATTAATTCAGCATGTCAAGTCTCCGGTCACAAAACTGTATATGGAAATGAGAATCTGTGGCACAGAATAAAAAGTTTCCATCAGTGATATACACACAAAAAACTCACTGGAAAAATCATTTAAAATAATTTTAATCAGTAATCAAGCAAATTTCTTCTTGTTTTTTGGCAAATAAATGCATTATGTTTGTCAATCATTCTGCCTACATTTTGAGGTAACAAAAATTTAAATTTACAAATTATGTAAAGTGTTTATTTTTATGAAGTCACTCATGCTTTAATTCAAGTCGTTCCCCCTCTTAATTCATTTTATAGTTTTGGAATGGCAAGTAGAGCTAATGTTACCACAAACATTTCCATTAATCTGAAAAATGTGTTTTCTGAAAAGCTGCTCAGCACAAATAAGGCTATAAATAAAGCTTCTTTTGCTAAATAAGTTTAAATTAGTTACATTTCAAATAGTGATAGAGTGCTGGAACCCTATGAAAAATGAGAAATGAGGGGAAACAGCATTAAGTTGTTGTCTATATATATATGTATATATATATATATTTTTTTAAGGGGAAAAGTAAGTCAGGCCAATAGCGATTTAAATGATGTTAAAAAAGTTTTCCACTTTTTTGCCTTTTAGTTTTAGTGATTTAGTGGTTATTGGCATTTCTTTTAGTATGAAAAACGAATTTGTTTAGAGGCACTGATTTTGTGAATTTGTGTGAAGGCACTAGGCACTTACTGTGAAATTTTAACTGAGTTTTTATGGTTGTGGCATAAAGCTAATAAAACAATCCAAACATGGTAGCCATAATTTAATGAAAGGTGACTCTCTTAAACTGACTTAGTTCCAAATGTCTGGCCTTATTTTAATTTAATGGCTCTGTTTCTAAGCAATAATCTAATTTTAAGCTTTTTGTTTATTCCAAGCAAAGTCAAACAATATGTACATTTGTTAGGAATAATCTTTGGGTGACACTTGAGTTGATGTATCCTATTAAAAAGGATTTGGGGAGACTCTTTTGAGGAACCTGTCCAAACTGTTTCTTCTTATGGTTTGTAGAAATAAAAGGGATAAAATCAACTACATGTCTCTTACTCAAAATTAACCGTTGAATGTTAAATATTTTCCACATCTATTCATTTCGGATTTATTGAAATAACTTTCAGAAGTAGGACTTCTTCCAAATTCTTAGAGCATTTTAACCATAAAAGGCATAAAATATTTTGCAATCCCATGGGCAGTAATCTGATATTTGGGAGTTTTTTTTTTTTTAAGAAATGAGCAGTGTATAAACTTTCCAAATTAGAAGTTTATGCGTGGTCCATAATGGACAACATTTATTTCAGTGTCTATAATGTGTTGAGTCCTTGAAATACAAATTGGACAAAAGAAAGGAAAATAAAATTTATGGAGTACTCCCTATTTTGTAGGTATTTAGACTGTTATCTAATTTATTTCACAGCATTGCTACAAGGGTAATAGGTTGCTATGGTCTGAATGTTCCCATCTCCCCAACACTGATACGTTGAAACTTAGTCCCCAATATATGGTGTTAAGAGGGATGGCCTTTGGGAAGCAATTAGGTCATGATGCCTCCTCCCTCATAAAGTATTAATACCTTTATGAACGAGGCCAAAGGGAGTTTGTTCACCCCTTCCACCAAGTGAAGATACAGTAAGAAGGCACTCCTTATAAAGCAGAGAGCAAGTCTTCTCTAGACACTAGAAATCTGCTGGTGCCTTATCTTGGATTTACCAGTCTCTAAAACTATAAGAAATAAATTCTTGTTGCTTATGAGCCATCCAGTTTATATTTGTGTTATAGCAGCCCGAATGGACAAGAGAGAGACGTCATCTCAATTTTAATGAGGAGAAACCTACCGCAAACCTGCGGTTAAATAAATTGTCCCTGACTATAAAGGCAACAAATGAAGAGGTGAAATGTAAACACCAATAGAGGGAAGGAAAGAAAGGTACACCTTAAAGTAACCACTTGCATTGCATCCTCACAATAACACATTCATGAATTCATTTAGTCACCCTCACTAGTTAGGATCTAGTGTGCGTCTGTGAAATAAGCAGTTGTGGAGCCTGACCTCAAGGCTCCAGTATAGGATGTAGTAATAGATGACAAATGCCAATGAGAGAGGCATGCCCAAGGCAAACTTACTTTGCCCTGTTAGTTGAGATGCTGTCCTATGCCAGGCCCTGTCTTGTTTATCCTCACAACAATGGGATACAGATATTAGTTCTCTTATTTTGTAGATGAAGAATCGAGCTTCATAGAGATTAAGAAAATAGTTAATGGTAATCCAAGTACTTGCGGGGGGATGCTTACCTTTCAACTAAGCTTATGTATCAGCTTCTGTTTTTACCTTGTGCAAAACTTGAAATAACTCTCCATACTTTTTTTTGTGTCAATTATACAGAGTATATTCATGTAAGCATTAGTGAGCAGTGTATATTTTCAGGAGATTTCTTTTAAAAAAGTTACTACATTACTATACGTTTTTCTCACTAATACTGAAGATTCATTTAGTGATTAAAAACCTATAAGCTTGTCATTAGAATGGTGTGTGTGGACTGTTCACTTTAGCAAGCTTTTCATCCCAAACATGGTTCAAAGCATCTCACGCCTCTGATTAGAAGTCAGCCTACTGAGAATAGCCACTACTGGGGTGGTCAGTGATGATGGAAAGCTCCCCAACAAGGGATTCCCGAATGCCTGGATAAGAGGAGTGCATCCTCTGGACATTCACAGGCATGATAAGTAGAAAATGGCTAAACAGATAGTACATTATTTCATCTCCCTGCGCTATCAAAATCCTTTCTTTTCTTTGCATCCTGCCAGGGAAGTTCTGTCACAACAACCTAATTGACTGTATGGCAAGCCTAGCAGCCTAGCAGACTCTTAATGTCACTCCTGGGTGCTGGAACCACATTCTCAAGTCCCAAATCCTGAGTGCACCCATATCAACACATTCGCCTGCCCAACTTGCTATTTGATTGTCTTCTGTTGGATATCCTTAGAGTCAATGCTCAGTCATGTGCCTCAGTGTTGCATCCCAATTTCTCCCTACACCTACTCCTGCCCAGTAAGCTTTCTGGACACCACACACATATGTGAACAACCCAATTCAGATTCTCATTTGAGGATCAGTTTCCTGAGGCCATTCCTGGTATCAATTACTATAGAGTTAGAGTTCTAAGAGAAAATAGTGCACTGAAAATGGGTCATTGAGGAGGGTTTAATAAAAGGACTTTATACAAAGGTGCAGGGTGGTTTGAGGGAACGTAACAGGGATGGCCCAGCACCCTATCTCTGTTATTATCCCTCGGGTGATTGGGAAAGAGGAAGGAACAGTTTCCAGAATGCAGGGAGAAGAGCTGCATAGACAGGACAGAAACTATAACCTGTGAAGGATGCACCCAACATGTAGTGATTCAATGCGGAGGGAGCTGGGAATGAAGCCACCTCAGCCTCACGCTTTCTCCCACCCAGGCACCCTGCTGGCACAGGTAGAAGCCCAGGAAGCAAAGGAGCCTCTGGATGGTTTCCATAACATTAGCATTCTGAGACACGTGGTAGGGGTAGAGAAAGGGGTCTGGAGAGGCAAATACAAGATATCCAAGCAGTAGGCCAGATATTTAACGTAGGACTGTTTATGTTATTTAAAATGCATTTGGGAAGCAGCTATGTTCAATTATAATTGTTTTTCCCTAGATGACTAATTATGTTGAATAGGTGACTGCATTCATTTTGTGAAAGCGGAACAATTAAATATTAAGAATTCAGCCAAAGAGTTTATCTTAAGGAACATTTCAAGTTTTGAAAAATTTACATTTATATCAGTTATGCTCATTTGCATTTAATGATCATATTATTTCAAAAACATTCATTATTTAACAAAGAATAATGAACTGCGTTCCCTTCTCTTTTCTCAATTTTGGCTGTAATTTAATACACGGTACAGTGTTGATTTTCATAAACGGCACATAAACTGAAACATATATATTTGGTTAGCAGTATTTATTATATAAAAAGAGCATCATGGGGTTCTTGGGTAGAAAGTATAAAGCAATGGAGAGGGTTGTAAAAGAATAATTGAAAATCACTTCATTACACTATTATTTATATCATCCTTTATTCTTTTAGAGTGCATGTTTGGAAGGCAGTAATTTAAACTAAGTTCTATTTTGTTTGGGTTTTAACTGTTGAAACTTCTGTAGGTAATCAATATCACATGCCGCTTAACTGAAAAATGATCTCAACAGTCTCTTTCATTCAAGGTTGTCTTTGATACTTTTGAGGATTAACTCAAAGTCTTTGCAGAGGAAGCTTGGGACAGCAGTTACTCTTGTGGAGATTAGTCATAGGCTTCATGTTTTTAAAATACAGTTGAAGAGGTGTTCACCCTCTATGGTGGTTGTAAAGATTACATGTGTGTGATATTTAACGTGCTTAGTGCCTAGAATACAGTAAATGCTCAACTAACTCCACTTCCTTTTGCCCTACACATTTGCCTGGATAACAAGTTATGCCCAGACCTCTTCACAAAGATAACTAACTCAGAGGAGCATTCCTTGATCCACTGATTATAAGAAGCCCTCTAATATATCTCTTTAAAGTAACCTCTATTTTTCCTTTACAGTACTTGGTTTGTAATTATATGCCTGTGGGTTTACTAAATTAATGTCTGTTTCTCTTGCTAGGCTCTTAGCATTTTGAAACTGTGTTTGTTTTTCTAGCCAGTGTCACACGCTAGCAGTAAAAGTAATATTTGTACAGGAACTTACTGACTGACAGAAAGTCTCCAGAGTACTTAAAATGCTGGTAGGCATACTGCATTTGTTTGATAAATAACTTGATAATCAGGTGGCCACAGACACTGACCTGTAAAATGCATTTAGAAAAAAATGATCTTGAATCCAGAATTGTTCCTGAGAGGAAAGTACTTGCTGGGCTTTAACTGTACAGCAACTTTGATCATGTGAAATTAAAATGTATGCTTCTTCCTGTTTCAGAAGCTGAAGAAGCCAAAGAGTACATACAGTCCAATGTCTGTCTGGCTCAGGTACCAGACAAGGTTTTAGAGTTATCAGTATTGAGTCTTGCTCACAAAAGGCTTAGCTTCAAACACTGAAGCACCTCTCTCCATAACTTCCGTCTCAATTGTTAAGAAAATATTTTTCAAATGAATAAATTTTGTTTGCACAAGTCAAAAGAATTTGAAGTTTCCTTATACTATGAACAGATATTTATTAAGCACCTATTATGTACAATGGTTTGGAAGACAAGCCATTCATGGAGGAGAACTGGTTTTTTTTTTAACCAGAAATCCAAGGGGACTTTTCTGAAATTGAAGAGCAATAACAGGAGGCTAGAGTGGGTTGTGCAAGGAGCAGCCAGACACAGGGGAGGAGAAAATGAAAAAAAAAAAAAAAAAGAAAAGTAAGCATTTTGGGGCTGATTGAAATATGGGGCAAAAGAGAGAGATTTCAGCTGCTGTTATGAATGGGAAATGTATTGTTACCTATTGCTATGTAACAAATTACCCCAAGCCTGGGTGCTTAAAACAGCAAATATTTAGAAATACACAATTCTGTGGGTCAGGGATCTGAGCGCAGTCTAGCTATGTGGTACTTGCTCAGGGTCTTTCATGATGTTTCAGTCAAGCTGTCAATCAGGCCTGCATTCATCTTAGGGATCAGCTAGAGGAGGATCTACTTCCAAGCTCACTCAGGCATCTGTAGGTGGGCCTCAGGCTCTCGCCTTGTGGGCCTCTCCAGATGCTGCCGAGTGTCCTTGTAGTGTAGCAACAGGCATCACCAGTGCAAGAGAGAGATCAAGAGAGGAACCAAGATGGAAGCCACAGGTTTTTTATAGCCTCATCTTGGAAGTGGTATTCTGCCATTTCTGCCATATTCTATTCACTAGAAGAAAGGCACTAAGCCCAGCCCACTTTCAGGGAGAAAGTTCTAGAACATTTGGAAGAATTTGGGCATATATTTATATATGTGTGTGTGTGTGTGTGTGTGTGTGTATGTGTGTATTGTGTGTGTGTGTGTATATATATATATATTATAATATATATATACTAGTACTATATATGCTATAAATATATATATATAATACGTAGTATATATATATGCTATAGATATATATTTTTTTTTTTTTCTTTTAGACAGGCGTTTCACCCTGTCATGCAGGCAGTTGCACGATCTCGGCTCACTGCAACCTCCACCTCCCAGGTTCAAGCGATTCTCCTGATTCAGCCTCCTGAGTAGCTGGAATTACAGGTGCCTGCCACCATGCCCAGCTAATTTTTTTTTGTATTTTTAGTAGAGATGGGGGTTTCACCACGTTGGCCAGGCTGGTCTCGAACTACTGGCCTCAAGTGTTCCATCTGCCCACCTCAGCCTCCCAAAGTGTTGGGATTACAGGCGTGAGCCACTGTGCCTGGCCTTTGCACATATTTTTAAAACTAACAGAAAACTTAGGAGAGTATCCAGGTCTCTGTGTGATGCCCTATGTATCATCTTTGGGCTGAGCTTTTAAAGAAAGCTAAAGATATATAGTAAGGAGTCACCATTTCCCTCAAGCTCCTAGGAATCAGTTGTGTGTAGGGGGCAGCAAGAGGAGTTTATGTGAGTGCATATGTGAGAGAGAGAGAGAGTGTGTGTCTGTGAGTGAGAGAGAGAGCGTGAGTGAGAGAGAGCATGAGAGAGCAGAGGCAGGCTTGAAGGCCGCCTGGCTAAAGTCAGATTACATATAAATTGATACCAAAAAGCACAGTGCCTTAGTTCAAATCAATGGTGGTCTACAGAAGGGAGGATTCAGCATGGTCTACAGAAGTCAGAAAAGTCTTCATAGAAGAAACATGAGTTGCTCCAGGTCATGAATATTAGTATGTTGTATTTATTTAATGTATTTTGCTTATTACTGAGGAAAATATCATTCAAGTCAGATTTCCACTCTTTAAATGAAGTAAAATAACTGGGTTCATTTGTGAGCTTATATTATGTCTTTTTTTCCAATCTAAAATACCTTATCTTTTTTATATGAAAGTCCCTTATTCTTTAAGTTACTGTGTATTGAATAGGAGCAAAAAAAAATTCCTAGAATAATGGATGATCTATCTCTTTGGTGTTCCCGCTGTTTAGAGTATGACATGTGTATGTGTGTGTGTGTGTGTGTGTGTGTGTGTGTGTTCGTGCGCCTCCTCACAAGCTTTGGTACATTTATATGATACTGTATGTACCAGGCATGCAAATCTTGAAATAAGGGAAAGTAGGTTGCATCTCTCATCTAAATTCTTCTTAGTCCAAAATCAGTGCTCTGGGAGCTATGAAACTCCATATTCATCAGTCAAACTTGCCACTTGTGCTGTGGTCATTAGTGGTTCAGGCAAACAGAAGAAAAAGCAACTTCCCTCTACCACATCTCCCCTTATATTATTTCCTTGATCGAGCACAGAGCTATTTTGCCACAGAGAACTTTGTTGTGTTTTTTCTCCCTCTTCACTCCTATAATGTCAATGGTGCCGATGCAGCTGCATAATTTGCATAGAAAGTTTCTCAATTCTGCCATCAGAATACCAATCAGGTGGCCTCTTTCTAAGCATGTTTATTCTTTCTTAATTGACTCTTCACTTGCATGCTTTCCTGCACAATGCATATCTGCTTGTATATTCTCAGCCATCTCTCAAACACTCACCAAGCCTAAAGAGTGGCCTCATAAGCCAACTTGAACACTATGAAAACATTAGTATGTGGCCCAATATTATAGAACTGTGATCAAAATCTTCTTTTTTAAAAAAACAATCAATAAAAATATATCACCCTAGAGTCTTGGTTGACTTACATTGACATGTAAGTCTGCATTCACCAAGATAGAGCCAGCTACATATTTATGGTAAGTGACCTTTTAGTTATAAACAACTGCATTTATCCACTCCAACTGTAAGTAATCCTACATGATTTCCAGCCCATAGAAAGGAATTCACTTTGTCATTCTGTTAGTAATTGCTACCCAGAGTAAGACTGGCTGATCATAAATTTTGGACTTTACTAATGAGAATAACATTTGGAAGTATACTCGTGGGAAGAATAGGACAAAATAGTTTAAATTGAAAGTCCTAAAAAATCCTAGAAAAATCTGGGTTTGATGGTCACATACTCATAGATCATCTAGTTCAATTTCCCTTCTAGTGCTTTAAACAACTTCAGAAAATATCATTCAACAAAAGCCATATTGCTAAACTTGAAATATATTCAATGAAGATGTAACCTATTACCTCTCAATTCATTCCGACAAACTTAAAGTGCCATCTGTCTGCCAGGACCTGTGCTGAGAGTTGGTAGTATAAAACTGAGGAAGGCCTAAGCCTCTGCCCTCCCACATTTCATCCCTTCCATTTCTAGATACTTCTATATTTAGAAAGGAATTGCATTTATTTAGTAAAAATCCTCCCTAGAAGATCCAGTGATCTTTGGTTTGCCATCTGGGAGTTATGCAGACAAGACAAATCTCTTCTTTATCTTGCTAGTCCTTTAGATTTGAAGACAGTTATTATATCCACTCTGAATCTTTTCTTTTTCAGAGGCCTCTGGTCCTGGAAAATCCAGGTTATTTTCCTTTGAAAACATTTTGATTTGAAAATGTTCACTTCAAAACGTGGGTTGCTGAACCTGATACAGTTTACTTTAGGCATGCACGTCTGGGCATCCTAAAAAAGACTGAAAAGAACACTTTAAGCCAGAAGTATGGATTATTAATGGATTCTGTGGGTTTGTAATCACAGAATGGAAACATGATTTTTCTTAGACTGCATTCATCCCCCCAAGTCCTGCCATCTATTGGCCAGATAGTATCATAAATAGCAGAGTAAATCCCCTTAGCTAAAGCCCTTGTTTTCTAGGTCATATTGTTATCACCCTGGACATTTTTTATGACTTATATAACTCATGAATAATAACATACTCATCCTCAAGTAATAATTAAATCTTCATTTGCAATAGAACCTTTTGCTTTAGGGAAAAAGAGCACTGCCTAATCACATAAACATGAAATGCATCTGTTCAAAATAAAACAGACATTTTATAATGTTATGCATTTTAAAAGTTAAATAAGCAAGGAAAAAAGAAATAATGCTGAGTAAGGAAAATAAAAGGGAACGCAGTAAAACTTTGGTAGTTTAAGCTGTTACTTTTTAAAAACGAGAACATGTATATATGCTATAATACATGCTGATTGCAAAAAATAGTTTCAGAAAAATAATTTCATAAAGGTAAGTACAAAGGAAAGAGAAAGCGAAGATTATCTGGTATACCATCGACATCAAATGCTCTTCATCATTTTCTTGACAACCCAGGACTACTGCTAGTAATTTGATGTATGTCCTTCGGGACTTGTTCTCTCTCTCTCTGTGTATGTATATGTATACATATACATAAACAGATGTGGATGTAAAACTATAAACTGCAGTCACAATGGACACAATTAGCTTGTTATCAAATAACTAACACAGTGTGAATAACTTTCCATTGTAAGTACAACACTATATGAATACTCTTAATGATGACAGAATTATATAGAGGCACTATAAGAATTTTAAACTTCTTTCTAATAACAGACATTTGGCTACTCCACAGATTTTTTTCCATTATAATCAAACATATATGCACCCATATTTCTGCCCATTGTCTTATTATCTACTTGGGATAAACCCAGTGAAGGACAATCCTTGGCTCAAAAGGTAAATACAAATAAAAAAATTGATATATCTTGCCAAACCACTCTCTGAAAAGTTTACCAATGTACATTCTTCCCAGCGGTTATGAGAATGCCATTCATCACATTCTCACAAGCCAATGGTTTCATTTTAATTTTCGAGAATTTGATTTTTGTTGAATCTACGTTTCTTTGGGTACTATGAAGGCTGAAAATCTTCGCATAAGTTTATTGGCTATTTATATATTTTCTTTTGTAAATATGCTTTGTTAATTTTCCCATTAGTGTGGTAACCTTTTTCTTATTGATTATATAGAATATTAAGACTGTTACGTCTTTTCTGTCATTTATACTGGAAATTTTATTTTTAGAGTTTGATTTTTAACTTCGTTTATGATGTTTCCTTCCCCTAGAACAGAAATTATAAATTTTGATATAGTCAATAATATTAGTGGCCTCTGGTATCTTACAGTCTTGACTTACAATGGGCTATAGTTAGCCATTTCCCAAGGTGGTCCATATAAGGCAGTTTATAATAAAAAACATGACTAATATAAACATGTGTTATTCTATTACCAGCTTTTAATTTCCTGGTCATGGACTTAATGATTAATAATTTAAGAGATTGATCTAGGTTTTTCAGTCTACACACCAAAATAATATTTTCCAAATACAACTTTGTGTAATTAATCAATAAAATAAAATCTTCCTCCTTTACATTAATTGATTAGTAAACAATTATTGAACACTAGGTGAATGTATGTAACTCCTATACTCAGAAAAACAGGAGAAACAATAATATCAGTTACCCGGATCTCATGGAATTATAGATAGTAATTGGTTGCTTGAGATATCACTTTATAATTAGAAGTCAATTTCTAGGAGAGTGTATGATGACAGTATTTTTGAACAAGACATTTAATGTAGGGGAAATAACAAGTAAAAGGTAATGTAAGAGAAAGTACTTTTTATTCCTTCCTTCTTTGCTAATTTTTTTTTTCTGTAAGAAAAGTGTCTCTCAGACGAAGCTATGAGGGGATAGTAGGCATGGGTTGGTAGGAAAATGTTGGAGAACTTTTCAGGCAGCAGTAAGAACAGCCTCATACTGCGAGGCAGAGGGAAATGAGAAAGCTGTAATTATGAAAAGGCCAACCTAGCTCAATCAGAGAACTGGTCACAGAGGAGCTAAGATTGATGCTCTTGGGGCAACAGATGGGAAGACTTGGGTGACAGACTCAAGAGTTGAGATGCCATGTGATCTGTGATGGAAATCATCTTTAAATTATGCTCCCGCCATTTATCAATTATTTTGCTGGAGACAGATTCCTTGAATTTCTCTTAAAAGATTTATATTTAGAGAGGGATGATTATTTTTCTGTGCTTTGGAGAAAAATGACTGGAGTGAAGTTTGATAAATTGTATATCCAAGCATCAACCATTTTCTTTAAATGATAGATTCTAAAGTCAGTTAGTCACACATGCCAGGTAGAGCAGATAGAGTTATTTTAACACAACAATGTCTGATTGATTTTCTTTAGCAACACCCAATGTGAGTAGGTCAAACTACAAATTATGCCCTGTATGATTTTCCCTTCCAGTAGTTTGCTAATAGGATCCTCCAATGAGACAAAAGCCTTTTCAAGATTAAAACATCATCTGGATAAGTTTAGATTATTTTGATAGGTACATCTCAAGGGTAAACTGAAGAGAAAAGAGGTATCTTTATGGCTATGCTTCAGTTGCCTTCCTCCTTTCCAAAATATGATCTAATGTGTAATGCTGTTTTGGTCCTTTTTTTTCTTAAAAGGGTGAATGTTTACATAAGTCTCATAGTTTGTTTATTCAGGACACTATAACCTTATAGTTTAAAGAAAGAAAATAAAATTTGTGTTTTTATATGGTTATTTTCTGCCACAAAACTAACAATGTTTAAGCATAGTGTCATTAACACCCACAATCTGTGTAGGTTTTGAAATAAGGAAGGAAAAGTGTTTTATTTTGTTTTGCTATAGGAATAAGTGCTCAGAACATGAAATTATATACAGTTGGCATTCACTGACTTTAGAGAGGTACATTTATTGACCTTAAGTGGTATTATTTCGGGTTATGAAAGGCTGCCAAAATGTGACTCTAGTCAAGGTAACTACTTAGGCATGTTTATGATTTTCTTTAAATATCCTTCTAAATATATCATATTTATTATAGTTAGATTCTGCTACAGAACCGCTTTTGAAAACAGGGCCTCCACCAATGACTGCACGGTCTGTACAATGCACAACTCCATTAAACACGTGGACTGCAATGTGAATGGTTTCCCTGGAGCTGTGCAATGGGGCTTATGTGAAAAATGTCCATGCTGCAAAATAAAATCTTGAAACAGATTGAGTGAGTTGGCTTAAATGGTTACAAATAAAGCTATACTATCTATCACATTTTGTAAGTTAGAGAAATTATTAAAGCAGATTTATTCTTATGTTTTTATATCCAAACACAAATGCATATATATGTGTGTGTGTGGTGAAATGCATACATAGGATATAACCTTTGAAAATAAAAACGATCTAAGATTTGATGTGTTGCCACTTTGGTGAAATTAAGCTGAATAAATATTTTTACAATATGATAAATATGCATAATTCATGATAGAAATTTTATTTTCTTGGGGAAAACTTGGGATGTTATAGCACAACACCAGATTTTACTCTATAAATGACTTTTAGCCAAACCTAGTTTATACTGAAAATTTAAATATGGTAGCAACACACTTGTAAAGCACTTAATATTTTATGGATTGAGAGTTCACGTATTTTTTCCCATGCAGCCTTTCATCTTGTAAAAACCCAGATGAAGTCACTCTATCAATATGTTAGTATATAAGCTTGCTTATATGCTGCACTTAATTCACAAAATGTGCCTTAGTACTATACTTCTCGGGAATGAACTAGGGAACAATTTTATTATTGTACAAAAATATGCGAAGACACTCACATTGTAAAAGCCTAACATTAAATCTGAAATATACAGAATAAAATGTCCCTTTTCACATGCTATTCCATTCCTGTTTCCACCCAACTGTCCAAAGGTAAGCCATATTAATTGTTAATATAAATTCTTTTGGTTTTTATACAATCACTTACATGCATATACACGTCTATATATTTTCATTTTTATTTGCTTTTAAAATAAATGGGAACACTATTCATATTGTTCTACTTCTACACTTTTAAATTAAGAATGTATTGTAGAGATATTAACATAACCATACATAGGAATCTACTACATTCATTCTAAAGACTTGATAGTTTTTTATAGTGTGACTGTACTTCATTTTATTTAAATGAATGTACACATGAAGTATTTATTGAGTACTTCATTTAAATAAAGTATTTCCCTTCTGATTTACCTTCTGCAATTTTTAGCTGTAATAAACCATGCTTTGATGAATATTCAGGTATGAATAGCTTTATATAATATGAGTACATATGTCTATAGAGAAGATACTTTGAATTTAGGGAAGAAAGATATTCACATTCACAAAAACTTTATAGATTTTGCCAATCTGCTCTCCACAGTGGCTTTACAAATTTAACGTTGCACTAACTAAATATAGCTATGTTTTCTTGCAGCCTCATTAACAAGATATTAATCCATCTTTTTACTATTAGCCAATCTTATATTTAAGAAATACATACTTTTTGCAGGTCCTTGATAACTATTAAGGTTGGATATCTTTATATCTGTTTATTGGTAAAGTATGTTATCTGTTCATATTCTTTGCCCGTGTTTCTGTTGCCTTGTTTGCCTTTTTCTTATTTTATCAAAGAAACTATTTGTGTATAAAATATTTTTGGGCTGGAATTGGTGGCTCACACCTGTAATCCCAGCACTTCAGGAGGCTGAAGCTGAAGGATCTCTTGAGGCCAGGAATTCAAGATCAGCCTGGGCAGCAAAGTGAGACCTCCATCTCAACGAAAAAAAAAAAAAAAAAAAAAAAACTTAGCTGGGTATGAGGGTGTATGTCTGCAGTCCCAGCTACATGGGAGGCTGAGGTGGAAGGATCACTTGAGCCCAGGAGTTCAAAGCTTCAGTGAGCTATAATCATAACACTGCATTCCAGCCTGAGGAAAAGAATGAGACCCCATCTCTAAAACGATAAAAAAAATTTTTTTTGACCTTCATATGTTAATTTGCAAATGTTTTCTCCCAGTGACTTAAAATTTTATTCACGGTATTTTTCATCACATGTTAAAAAAATTTATATAGCCAATTCCACAATTAAACTATTTTCCTTAATATTTTTCTCATATTTATTACTATAGTTTTGCATTTTAAATTTAGTACTTCAACTGATTTTATTGTTCCATCCTCCTCCTCTCTTAGCTTAGCATTATCATTTATTCAATGCTTACCCCAAGGATATAATATGCATCCTTAACTTATTAAATATTTATAAATAAGTACTTTTACTTTCCTCAAACAACAGGAGGGGGCTTAGAAAACTGACTCACTTACCTTGCTGTCAACTTATATGCTATTGTCATTGTGTATTTTAAACCTCACAAAACATTTTGTGTAACACGTTTGATATTAATTTAGATTGATCGATCTATCTATCTATCCATCCATCCTAATCTGTCCCGTTTCACTTGCTCTTCATTCCTTTCTATTTCTCTCACTTGCTGTTTGGAATCATTTTCTTTATGCCCAGAGAGCACCCATTAGTACTTCCTTTAGTGTGTTTCTGTTTGTAATAAATTTTCTAATTTTTTAATCTAAAAATCCCTCTATTAAAATCCTCATATTGTCTGTTTATATTCTTTGCCCATGTTTACGCTGCCTTGTTTGCCTTTTTCTTATTTTATCACAGAAAGTGTTTTTTCTTTGAATGAAGTTCTAGATTGACAGTTATTTTCTTAAGACGATTTGAAATTACTTTGTGGTCCTCTGGCTGTCATTGTTACTGTTGAGACGTTGGCTGTCAGTCTCATTGTTACTTCTCTGAAGGAGATATGTCTTTTGTTTTCTATGGCCGGTTTTAAGATTGTCTTCATCTTTCTTTTTTAGAAATTTTACTATAATATGCTTAGGTGGAGATTTACATGTATTTGAGGTTCAAGTAAATCCTAAATCTGTGTCCTAATGGTGTTGACTAGTTCTGGAAAATTAACTCTTCACATGTGACTTCTATATTCTCATTCTAGAATTGACTTTTGTTCTCTCATTATACCTTTTACTATATCCATACTCTCTCATCCATTTTCTGTGTTTACCATGCTTTTGCATCCCCATGCTTTATTTTAGATTTTTTTCTTTTGATTTATCTTCCAGTTTACCAATTTTTCTCTTCAGCTATGGACTAACTTGTTAAACACATCCACTTGGTTTTGAATTTTATTGTATTTTTCTATTTCAAAACTTCCATTTAATATTGTAATCATTTTTATCTGCTAAAATTTATATGTTTCATTTTCAAGAGTATTTTTTAGAATATTTCTTAAGGATAATTATTTTCAAGTACATGACCAATTACTCCATCATCTGGAACACTTGTGGTCTATTTTTGTTTTCTGTGTGATTTTTATTATGTAACAGACATTGGTTATGAAAAACTGTTGATACAATCTGGAGTGTAGCATGATTTTATTTTACAGAGGAAGTTAACAACACTATACACAGCTAACCTGAATCCACCAGAAATGGAGAAAATTTGAAATTGAAGTTCAGTCCATGGTAGTTAGGGCTGATCTCCTAAAATGTGGTCTTGTGCAGACCCAACATGCTACTTGTAAAATTTGCTATATTCTCTTCCCCCTCCAATTTTTGTTCTCCTAGCTCCATGTGTCTACCAAAGCTTCAATTCTCAGCTTTTAAGTTTCTTAGCTACCTTTTCCAAACTTGTAGATGTCTATAGGTAGAAAGCATTTGTGACTGTCAGGCTCATAATCTTTTTTGAGCTTTGCTAGCTGAGCTTTCAAACATTTAAGTCTTAAAACAATCTTGTCCAGTTTTTCCAGTTGTTCTCAGTGGAAGTATTGACCAAATTATAGTTTGCCATTAAGGAATATGTCTTCCATTATGGGAAATGAACCTCTTAATAAATTGGATTTATTTTAAGTTTGGTATAAGGTAAAATCTAATTTGTTTTAACAAACATGTAGCCAATTATCCCAAGTAACTTTACATGCCAATTTACTAAATATTAATATATGCCACATACTAAAAATCCACATATGCACAGGTTTATTTCTAAATTTCATATTTAAGAAAAATGAACAATAATAATTAAGTATTAAAAAGAACTATGAGAAGGAGATGACAAGCCAGTTGATAAAGTTGTGGCCTCTTCCTCCAACTTCCAGGCCAACAGTGTGACATCTTCAAATCTCCCTTTTTCTGACTCTGACCCTCCTGCCTTCCTCTTTCTCTTACATGGAGATTACATTGATCCCACTTCAGTAATCTAGAATAATTGCTCCATCTCAAATTCATAAACTTAATCAAATCTGCAAAGTCCCTTTTACCATGGAAAGGAATACACTAACAAGTTCCAGGAATTAGTAACAGTCATCATCAACTATGTGGCCAATATTCAAATGCTCCGATGATCTCATAACTGTTTTGTGTTTGTGGTTTGGCTTGTCTATCTGTCTGTTTGAAGTAGGATCCAAATAAGATACCTACATTGAATTTGATTCAGTCATTTTTTAATCCACAGGTTCACCTTTTATGTTTTTTTTATTTCTTTGAGATTTATTTGTTGAATATTCCATGTCTTCTGTCCTGTAGAATCTCCTATACCCTGGTTTGCTAATTGCCTTTTTGTGATATCCTTAACATATTCCTTTATCTTCCATATTTCCAGTAAATGAGAAGTTAGTGTTAGAAGACTGACTAAAAGACTATCCAGTTCAAATTGCAAGAGCAATTTATATGGGGTTTTGTATAATTTTATTAACAAGCAAGTGATGTCTGGTTTTCTTTCTTTTTGTGATGTCAGGAGCTACTCATCATCATTGCCTAGATCTATTATTTTATTAAAGGTTGACAAATGGTGATATTCTTTTTCATCATTCTGTTCTCACTTATGAAATGGACACTTCTATGATTAGAGGGGATTTATGTTTTTTTCTCATCTATCCACGATTAAAGAAACTAAATTTCATCAGTGTTATCTAACTTGAATGCTTGCCTAAGAGTTAAATTTCAAACATTCATGTGTTTGTCTTGTGGCCATTATTTGGTCCCAGAGCCCTGATATCAGCATGAATAATCATATTACTGGGGCAGGCCCCTACCTCCTCCATGAAAGGGTTAGCAAACACTTCTAAAATGTACCAAGGGTTAGCAAACACTTCTAAAATGTCGTAAAATACTTTCACTAATCCTTTAAAATGCCATGAGTGGCCTAATTCTTAAAGACCCAACATCATTCTCTTAAAGATTTTTTTTTCATTGCTCTGGTCAGCCTGGGGAAAATACAAATGACAATGGAAAATAAAGCAGCCAATCCCTGTCTACTTTCTCCGTTTTATCTTTCCATAGTGTAAATGTCACCTAAATATATCCTTACAATATAGAAGAAAGGCATGATTGTGTAATTAACAAAGGAAAAGGGAGTTCTTTCTGAAATTTTTTCTTGATCACTCTAAATATCTACTTATGCTGTTACTGAAGCCACTATCATTTCCCCAAAGTTTTGCTTGAATACATGAGATAGGATTATATTCCAAACTGATAATTATTGCAAGGGCTGTCACACGATATGATGTAATTCTGAAATGGAAACGTTTTTCAGTGAAACTTTGTCAAGTGACACCTAATTTAAGCTACAGTATGAGGAGACTGCAAAGAAGTAATTTTTAGGAAAGTCAGAAGCAAAAAGGGTTCCTTGTTTTCTGGCAGTTCACTTTTAAAAGGCTGGCATTAGAGCAAGTACCCAAATGAAGAGTGAGTAATGGTGACTGAGGTGTTTATGAAGCAAGTAATTTATAAATTCCAGAATAACAATACCCAGGAAGTCAGAATAGCTGGCATGTTCCGTGTGTTTCTTAATATCAGGAAAATTACAAAGGTAATGTGAATATCCCCTTACTCACTGTTTATTTCTGATTATTGCCACTCCTGTCCCTAGTACTTCTAGGAGGCAACAAAGCCCCCTAAAGTAATTGAGGACCTACAGAAGCACTATTTTTTAATGGCATCTTTAGTCTCTTTAAAATGATTTCCTGGAATCTACAAGGAACTTAAACAAATTTACAAGAAAAAACAACCCCATCAAAAAGTGGGTGAAGGACATGAACAGACACTTCTCAAAAGAAGACATTTATGTAGCCAAGAAACATATGAAAAGAAGCTCATCATTACTGATCATTAGAGAAATGCAAATCAAAACCACAATGAGATACCATCTCGTGGCAGTTAGAATGGCGATCATTAAAAAGTCAGGAAACAACAGATGCTGGAGAGGATATGGAGAAACAGGAATGCTTTTACACTGTTGGTGGGAGTGTAAATTACTTCAACCATTGTGGAAGACAGTGTGCAATTCCTCAAGGATCTAGAACCAGAAATACTATTTGACCCAGCAATCCCATTACTGGGTATATACCCAAAGGATTATAAATCATGCTACTATAAAGACACATGCACACGCGTGTTTATTGCAGGAGTATTCACAGTAGTAAATATTTGAAACCAAGTGAAATGCCCATCAATGACAGATTGGATAAAGAAAAGGTGGCACATATACACCATAGAATACTATGTAGCCATAAAAAAAGGATGAGTTCATGTCCTTTGCAGGGACATGGATGAAGCTGGAAACCATCATTCTCAGCAAACTAACACAGGAACAGAAAACCAAACACTGCATGTTCTCACTCATAAGTGGGAGTTGAACAATGAGAACACATGGACACAGGGAGGGGAACATCACACACCAGGGCCTGTCGGGGAGTGGGGAGTAAAGGGAGGGATAGTATCAGGAGAAATACCTAATGTAGATGATGGGTTGATGGGTGCAGCAAACCACTATGGCACGTGTATAGCTATTTAACAAACCTGCACGTTCTGCCCATGTATCCCAGAACTTAAAGTATAATAAAAAATAAAATAAAACAAAATAAAGTAAAAAAAATGTTTTCCTACTCAGGATTCATTTCTAGGAATTACAAATATATGATTATAAGTAAGCCTGTTTGAAAGTGTCTCCAGATAGGCCTTTCATTGTAGAACTGCTGTCCTAGGCACTGAATTGTTTATGTAGCATTAATTGAAGGGTTACTGTATCCAACATTGTACTATATGCTGTAGCAGAAAAGCAGCAGATATCCTTGTCTTCAGGAAAATTACTGTTGAGTTGTACTGACTATATCAACCCACAGGAAACAATTAGGAAACCATATAACACAGTGAATATTGATATGCTTATTGGTGCGGCAGTAGCCCAAACTCAGCAATAAGAGATCAGTTAGCACGCAATAATAGGATTGATTACAGAGTTTGTCTAAACCTTTTGTTTGAGATTATGATGCAATTAATGTAGGTTTGATTCATTGAGGAAGTGGGACTTAAATTAGGTCTTAAACAATGAGTAGAATGAAAAAAAAGCGAAAATAGAAGGGATTTCACTGAGTTATTACATTTACTTTATATAATTATTCTTTTGCAAATTACTAGTTTATCAGTTTTCTGATTTTGTTTTATGAAGACATATGTACCTTATCCAATTGAACTTTGTCAAATAATCCATAAATACACAAAGTATAAATGATTCACAATGCTTTCAATGCCAAAAGACAGCTTATTTTCCTAATTCAAAGATCTCTTTATACAATTATTCTTTTTGCAAACTACGAGTTGGTTATATTAACACTTGAATAATCTTGACAAGAAGTTGCTTTAAGCAGTTAAAGATCCAGATGCTGATCAGCATGCATTAAGTGATTCTGCTTAATTGGTTCCATCTAGATAAATTACTTACCTCAGTTCCTATCACAATTTCTTCCCTGGCAGAGAAGAACATAAACTCATATAGCTTGTAGTGTTGAAATAAGCTGAAATATAAAATAAATGTGCACTCTGATACGTTGATTTCAGGAAAAAAACCCACAATATGTAAAAACATTTATTAAAGGAAACTTCATATTGACCAAGCTAATGCTATCAAACACCAAAATAGAATTAGCACCCTCCCTTATTCCAAAAGAAATTGTCTGGAAATGCTAAGAAATTAAGAGTTTTAGTTTTTAAGGAGATGACAATATAACACAATACCTAGAATAATATCAGTAAACCCATCTGTAATGAGTGGGTAAGTTAGAAATAAGGGAGAAATTGGATGGCATCTTGACCTTTCCTAGCTTAAAAGCAAATAATGCACCATTCCTAAATAACATGAAACTTCACATTATTTGCTATGTTTTGCTGCAAACAGGAGTCATTTTCCTCTGGTACAAATAGCACTGAATTATATAATCTACCTCTATATCAATTACTTCTCACATTCTCAAACTGTTTCAATGTTAAATTCATCTCTAATAATACCTGAAAAATGAGGGCACATGAATTAAAATCCATTTAGAAAATGTCTGAGTTGTTTGCAGAATATTTGGTCACACATGAAAGGGAAACATTAATTTAAGAAAGATAATTCCTTCATGCCTGTAATCCCAGCACTTTGGGAGGCCAAGGCGGGCAGATCACAAGGTTAGGAGATTGAGACCATCCTGGCTGACACCGTGAAACCCCATCTCTACTAAAAATACAAAAAATTAGCCGGGCATGGTGGTGGGCGCCTGTAGTCCCAGCTACTCGGGAGGCTGAGGTGGGAGAGTGGCCTGAACCCAGGAGGCAGACCTTGCAGTGAGCCAAGATCGTGCCACTACACTCCAGCCTAGACGACAGAAAAAAAAAAAGATCATTTCTTCAGTTCTTACCCTAAAGACTAGGTGGTCAGCATACAAAACCCTATAAAGAACCAAAGGATAGGAGGTCCTTAAAATAAGTATTCTAGTAAGTTTAAGGAGCAATGCATTATTAAGAGTTAAAAATTTACTGAAGGGCTGACTTCTAATATCCTGTTTGTGATAATATTTGAATTTTTCTAGTTCTCTTCCTGCTGGTTGAGAAAATTAATAGACTCATAATACACCAAAATGCTCAAGAACAAAAAATTGTCTTAGTGGTTTCTCTTTCACTCCGGTGCCTTTTGCTATTTAAGGAAATTGATTTTAATATAACTGAGAAATTAACATTTGCAAAATGTAGCTACAGAGCATGTATAATAATGGCTTCTCCTGGATGTTGTAATGGATCAAAGTTTCAATTCATTTGAAATCAATGAAGAAATCCTCAGGCAGCTGAGTCTCTCTGAGTTATATTAGCAGTTGATCTCACTAGTAACACAATCCATTAAAAAGTGATGGGTGTGCAGACTCTGTCATGGTATTTTTTGGGGAAAAAAACCTCTTGTACATTCAAATTACTCATCAATATTCAGAAAAGTAACTTAGCTTTTCACATTACTTTGATTTGTTGGCTAGAAAAATACATCAAGATTAGTGAATTTTGATAATTCAGTGACGCAAAATAAATTCAAACTCTCCCTAACTTACACTGGTTATCTAGAGAAAGCCTTAAGGTCAAAAATATTACACTGGCAACAACAGATTTTAAGTAGAAAAATTAAAGACTATAGAGTATTTTGGAAACAACTTGGCTTCCTCTCAATGAACCAGCATAAAATTTCCCTTTCTCTATCTTGTGTCACACAAATAATTTAGTTCATAGATCTTCCTTCCTGAAATTTCATAGTCTTTCAGCCTTATTCTTTTCATTGCATATAGGAATTAGGTTGTCCCATGCCAAGAAGGAAATTCACTTCTTAACACTGAAAATAAAATGCGTGATTTGGATGTGGTGGTCAAAGGTGCAGACTTGGGGGCAAGGCCAGGACTTGTCCAGATTTACCAGGAGCGATTAGGTAGTGCTGCATGGGAACAAAGTGACACTTCAACTGCGATAATGCATTTTCTTCCTCTTCTGACTGACTCAACATCCTAGATTATTTTGTCAAACATTTAGTCTTAGTTCTAAATTGAAGAGAGATGAAGTGAAAATAATTCAAGATGTCTGGCTCGATGCCTGGAAGTGCAATACCCTGTGGTTTACAGAGCGGCAGGGTTGATTTTCTTTTTTTGGGTACATGCCTCTTATATTGAGTGTACACCTGAGATTACTATCGCCTAATTCCCATAAATAGATAGAATCCACAATGACAGACGTGTACTTGGGCCATATATATGTAAATGATGTTTTATACTAAAAAGCTGCAGAAGTATTTATATTTGTATACATTATACAATACATTGTACAAATGTAAAACTAGATTTGTACAGCTAGATTTGCCAGTACTTACAGTCATGTAGGGGAGGAAATTTGGTATTAGTTTTTTTCAAATCACAGACACAGGACAGAGTGTGTTAAGGGCATCAAATGAAATTTCCATTTTATTGTCAGTTAAGTTTCATGTGCTATGGGTCATGTTCTAAAAACTGCTTTACCTAAATTGACTAGGGCTTTTAGTGGTTGGGTAAACTTAGTATCGGGTTAAATTCAAACACTTATACTTTTGATAACTGGGTTACCTTCATATTTATAAAATTGCTTTGTAGTAATCAAAATGAAAGATATATGATTTCGTTGTTATTAAACTGTTTTTTTCCTTCAACTTTTCACTGTGAGGGTACATGTGCAGGATGTGTAGGTTTAAATGGGTGCCATGGTGGTTTGCTGCAGAGATCAACCTATCACTTAGGTATTAAGCCCAGCATCTATTAGTTATTCTTCTTGATGCTGCCCCTCCTCCCAGTTCCCCCTAAACTCTCATTTGTGGACTTTTGAGGGATTCTCAACAGGTGTTGTAGAAAAGCATATTTTCTTTTACCCAACTTCAGAATCAATTCCAGATATCCTACTAACTGATATTTTATAGTTCTGTAATAGGGATATTTAAATTGCATAATTTCTTTGAAATAACAATATGAAGACTTAACAGCATCAACAATTGTTGTGATTTACTTTGACTAATTTCTTAAATACTACTTTTCGTTTTATTTTTAGTGAAGTAGTAATATTAGGGATTTATAATATGTGAAATTACCCTGGTTAGGATCTAAAGGTGATGAACATGGACATCCTCTCTTAACTTAATTGTTTTCTGAAGGACAATGTCAAGAAATATGTCAATGAACATTTGCCCAGAGAGACAAGATGAAGGGGAAAAGAGCTGCCATCCTTTACCTTCTAGAAGGGGTCATTATGGCATGGGTTTTGTGGCCCTGGTTAACTACCAGTCCCTGTGCCCATTAGAAACTTCCTGGGCTAGCTCAGTTGTAAAAATGTGTTCTGCAAGAGAAACTGGGACTGTTCAAATAGAGAAGGAAAAGAAGGATGCTAACACAATGTGCAAAGTAGAATTCCTCTTGCCCAGTGATTCTCAAACCCTGATGGGTAGAAAGACCTTGAGGAATAGGCTCTCCTCCAATTCTGGATTGCCATCGTCTCCCCCAACACAAGGACCTTGCCTTACTTTAATTGATATGAAAACTACTCCAGCTTTTACTGAGAGATACCCCTTAGGAGCTATGTTTTAATATTAAGAAACCACATTATATCAAATGCTATTACGTAAAAACCATATTATATCATATGACATTATTAATTCATGCCAGAAACCAATATATAAACTTTATCATATTAAACATGCTAGTATTTAAAAAGCTTTCTAGATTTCAGCTAGAATCCTTGCCAAGCAAATCATGAGCATGTCTAGGATATCAGTCAGCACTCTTATTTTAGCATTTTAAATTTTAAAGTTGAAAAACACTGGAGTATATAGTATAAGAGGAACAAAAATATTATGCAGAAGCTTTCAGCTTGACAAAAGATTTTAACCCACTCTTGTTTGAATATTTGCAAACTCTAAAAATGTCCCTTTAGAGAGATGCATGACTCTGCTGGAGACCTTGTGACAGATTATATAAAAAGACAAATTTCTTAGTTCACCAATGAAGAATCACTGTAATAAAAATACTTTCCTTCCATCATTTTCTAAGCAGTAGAAAGACTTAATGAGTTTAATTGGTCAATATTACAAGATATTTCAGGGGATGTAATAAATTTGAGGAAGTATATTCATAAATCTCTTCAATTTCTAATATAAAGCATTCAAAATAAATATTTAAATAGCAATGAATGTTGCTCTTCAAAATGTAGAATCAGGTAGTTGGAAAGATCAACTACCTAAAATATAGAGTCTATTGTAATTGCATCTGATTAATCTGAATCATCCTATTAATAAGTATTAATTAGAGATGCAAAGAAAAATGAAGGTCTTAATTTATTTTAATTCTAGATGAAATTATATTTATCACACACAAACCTTTTTTTCTCGGAATGCAAAGTTAGCCAAACTGTTCACTGTTCTGACTTTTAGTTATTAGATGAAATATTTGAACACCTAATTTAAAGAAGATTTAATTACCTAATTATTGGTTGGGCTAATTACAGCATAAATTCTGTAAATATCTGAATTTGCCAAAAACTGAATTACTTTTACTTAACAGACATTTTCCAGAAGATGTGAAATGAAAAATAAATGTTACTGAAAATAATCCATACCTGATTTTTAAGTAATCAATGATAGCATTGGCTTGTTTTACATCAAAGATATTCCAGTCCTCACTTTTTTGCGAATGTGTTGGTCCTATTTCAGCCATAACTTCTCCAAGCCATTTTATGCTGTCCTCTAAGGACATATGTAGTGCTGAAATAAAATCCAGAGAAATCTTAAATATTAATTTGATAGATGTTTACAGAATAAGATAATCTAAGATGTTTTTAACGTGCCAAAATTTACTTTGTTAAGTATTTGTGAGGATAAATGGCAAAACTCTTGTTTCTTCTTAATAAATTAATACATTTTATGCAAAAGAATAGCAGCTGGCTGGACACGGTGGCTCAAGTCTGTAATCCCAGCACTTTGGGAGGCCAAGGTGGGTGGATCACTTGAGCCCATGAGTTAGAGTCCAGCCAGGGCAACATGGCGAAGCCCTGTTTCTTCAAAAAAATTCAAAAATTAGCCAGGCACGGTGGCACATGCCTGTGGTCCCAGCTACTTGGGGAACTGAGTTGGGAGGATGGCTTGAACCTGGGCGGCAGAGGTTGCAGTGAACTGGGATGGTGCCACAGCACTCCAGCATGGGTGACAGAGTGAGACTCTGTCTCAGGAATAGCAGCTGACCCCGCCCAAACATTTGTAAATTACTATAATGCTACAAAATTGTCTGTAGAGTTTATGTTTCCATTTTAGGATAAAAAAAAGAAAAAAGTTCACAATGTACTTTAAAATATTTCTTTAAAATGAAAAGGGTTTGGTTTTTCTTTTTTCTACAATCTTAGAATAAAAGCATGAAAACTGCAAAAAAAGATGTTTGACAGCTGGTGAGGAATGGAAGACTTAGATGGGAGGTTCAGTTACTAGACAGCAGAACTGAACTTAGAGCTGAAAATGTAAATGAATGGAGTCAATCAACACCAGGCTTTAGCCAATTGTTTCCATGTGTAAATCTGGGTCTGAAGATTTTCAGTGGAAGTCAGAAATATGGATTTTTATGTAAAACATCAAGTTTTTTTTTTTTTTTCTTTTCCACAGTCACAGACTTATAACTCACGTAAGCTGTTTCTCAAATGTCTGCCCCGTGGTGCTGGTGAAAGTCGGATGAAAATGCACAGAGTGACACAACCTGGCCACCACTACCAGAAGTAAACAGCTCAGTGATTCTCGTCTATTCTCTCACAGCTACACACCAACGGAAACAAACACCCGAAACTGTCTTCTGTGGCATTTGTCCAGTTGAAAAGAACACCTTAGACTTAATTTTAAAGTGTCTGTAATAAAACATAAACTTCCATTTTCTTTTCTCGTTTGGTTCCGTTATGCTCAGTGTTACTTGTGACAGATAAAATATTATTTACAACCCACACACACACTATCCACCCTTCCCCTGGAAGATGGAGTCAGGTAAGTGGACTGGCCAGATTGTCCTATGTTTGCGGAAAAGCGATGGGTATGTGGACATAAAACCGAGGATGCTGGAGGTGGAGAGTAGAAAGACACTAAAGCCAGGCTGGACTGGCCGCTTGGGGAGGTGAATGTCAGCGGGGAGCCTGAACGTGGGATCTGGGGAATTGTGCTGCTCGGTGTGGACCCCACCAACCAAATCTCTGTCTCTCTCTCTGAAGTCATCAGTCAACATTACACTTGTTGTAATGGAGTTGATTTGGAAGGGTGGAGGTGGAGATTAAAAGAAGTTACGAGAACATAGGCTGATTGCTGGACCAGGTATTTCTGGATTACACAGCTGCTCTTTCCCACTGGAGTGTAAGTGCTCTACCCTAAATACCAAAATTACTAATAAGGTGAAAGGAAAGTAATTTAAAATGTTAGGAAGACACTATAAACACAAACTTGTAATTTGTTTAGTATAGCTTCTTTTCTACTTACAGGAATTAGAAAGAAGCATAAAACCTATATACAACAATTAAAATCTGGTTTAATGAATTACAATTGGTTCATTTCCCATTGCCTCCCTCCAGATCATCTTTTATCTATGTCAGATACAGTGAATTATTTCTGGATAACTAGGTTTTCCTATATCATTCTAAGTGGAATTCAATGATTATTGTACATTTCTCTCTCCATGATAAACTTCTTTTGATAATAGTGTAAGTAGCTTCAGAAATGAAAATCTGTTGGATAAA
>NW_016816905.1:595078-613348 GCF_001698545.2 Rhinopithecus bieti
TTTTTTTTTTTTTTCTTTTCCACAGTCACAGACTTATAACTCACGTAAGCTGTTTCTCAAATGTCTGCCCCGTGGTGCTGGTGAAAGTCGGATGAAAATGCACAGAGTGACACAACCTGGCCACCACTACCAGAAGTAAACAGCTCAGTGATTCTCGTCTATTCTCTCACAGCTACACACCAACGGAAACAAACACCCGAAACTGTCTTCTGTGGCATTTGTCCAGTTGAAAAAGAACACCTTAGACTTAATTTTTAAAGTGTCTGTAATAAAAACATAAACTTCCATTTTCTTTTCTCGTTTGGTTCCGTTATGCTCAGTGTTACTTGTGACAGATAAAATATTATTTACAACCCACACACACACTATCCACCCTTCCCCTGGAAGATGGAGTCAGGTAAGTGGACTGGCCAGATTGTCCTATGTTTGCGGAAAAGCGATGGGTATGTGGACATAAAACCGAGGATGCTGGAGGTGGAGAGTAGAAAGACACTAAAGCCAGGCTGGACTGGCCGCTTGGGGGAGGTGAATGTCAGCGGGGAGCCTGAACGTGGGATCTGGGGGAATTGTGCTGCTCGGTGTGGACCCCACCAACCAAATCTCTGTCTCTCTCTCTGAAGTCATCAGTCAACATTACACTTGTTGTAATGGAGTTGATTTGGAAGGGTGGAGGTGGAGATTAAAAGAAGTTACGAGAACATAGGCTGATTGCTGGACCAGGTATTTCTGGATTACACAGCTGCTCTTTCCCACTGGAGTGTAAGTGCTCTACCCTAAATACCAAAATTACTAATAAGGTGAAAGGAAAGTAATTTAAAATGTTAGGAAGACACTATAAACACAAACTTGTAATTTGTTTAGTATAGCTTCTTTTCTACTTACAGGAATTAGAAAGAAGCATAAAACCTATATACAACAATTAAAATCTGGTTTAATGAATTACAATTGGTTCATTTCCCATTGCCTCCCTCCAGATCATCTTTTATCTATGTCAGATACAGTGAATTATTTCTGGATAACTAGGTTTTCCTATATCATTCTAAGTGGAATTCAATGATTATTGTACATTTCTCTCTCCATGATAAACTTCTTTTGATAATAGTGTAAGTAGCTTCAGAAATGAAAAATCTGTTGGATAAAAGCAATTCATAAATGAATGGAAAATCTGAATCATTTTGTTAATAAAATGATATTAATTAGAGATGCAGAGAAAAGAGAAATTCTTAATTGATTATAATTCTAGATGAAATTATACTTATCAAACAAAATACATTTATATGACTATTTCCTTCTGAAAATAGTTGAATCTTTAAAACTGTTTTCTATGTCTAATGTCTTTCTGTAGATAATTGCTTTAAAATTAGGGAAGTTATAATTTCATTTATTGAACTGAAATATTTGCTCTTTTAAAATCACATTTAGTAATGTGATTAAAATATTAAAGATTAAACCACTCAAATAGCAAAAGCTTCTAGAAACAAAATGTATTCTTGAAAATTTAGAGTAATGAAAGAATATACCAGACTTAAAATTAATTGGAAAATGTAGGATGATACCTCATAACTGACTTTTACTGTTAGTAGTTAGGTGACCTGAGTCTCTTTTTATTTATTTATTTATTTTTGGAGACAGGGTCTTGCTGTGTTGCCCAGGCTGGAATGCAATGATGCAATCATGGGTCACTGCAGCCTCAGCCTCCTGAGCTCAAGCAATTCTCCCACTTCAGCATCCCAAGTAGCTGAGACCACAGATGTGGGCTACCATACCTGGTTAATTTTTCAGTCTTTTTTTAGACATGGGGTTTCTCTATGTTGCCCAGGCTGGTCTTGGACTCCTGGCCTCAAATGCTTCTCTTGCCTTGGCCTCCTAAAGTGCTGGGATTACAGGCATGAGTCACTACACCTGGCCTCATTTCCTTTCTGTGTAAAATGAGAATACTGCAATACCTATTTTCAAAATTATAGTGCCGTTGTGAGGATTAAATAAGAAATTCATGGCCAGTCACAGTGGCTAACGCCTGTAATCCTAGCACTTTGGGAGGCCAAAGTGGGCAGATCACCCGAGCTCAGGAGTTCGAGACCAGCCAGGCCAACATGGTGAAACCCCGTCTCTACTAAAAATACAAAAATTAGCTGAGCATGGTAGCACGTGCCTGTAATCCCAGCTACTTGGGAGGCTGAGGTAGGAGAATTGCTTGAACCCAGGAGGCAGAGGTTGCAGCCAGCAAAGATCATGCCACTGCACTCCAGCCTGGCTAGGCGACAGAGCTAGATTCCGTCTCAACAAAAAAAAGTTCATCTGGAACTCCTGGTACTATTACATGTGTATAGTGCTTTCTAGATTTAGCCCAAAGCCAGCACATTTGATGTAGTATTCAAGAGGATGGGCTCTCACTTGCTAGTGTAGACCCTGTGTGACCTTAAGGAGTCACTGAACCCCTCTGACTCTTACCAATTTCTCTCATAAGGTGGCATGTGAATTAAATAAGACAATATTTTTAAAGCAATTGGCACTGTTACTGGCACAAGTTAATCTACATAAATGTTACCTGAATTTGCCATTCCTATTGAGGGGAAAACCAATTTAGCATCATAAGAACTAAAAAATATTCTACAGTTACTTGCAAACATTCACATCATACAGAGGGGAGTCCATCTAGGCCTATGGACCTGGCTGAAGGCCCAATATCCAGTCTATCCAATACTTTACAGTGGGAATGTCAAATCTTTTAGGTTCCCTGGGCCACATTGGAAGAAGAAGAATCGCCCTGGGCCACACATAAAATGCATTAGCACTAACAATAGCTGATGAGCTTAAAAATAATCGCAAGGAAAATCCCATAATGTTTTAAGACACTTTACAAACGTGTGTTGGGCCGCATTCAAAGCCGTCCTGGGCCACATGCAGCTTGCAGGCCATGGGTTGGATAAACTTGCTCTACAGCTTATGTTCGGTCAGGTCCTAGAAAAACTAGACCTCACAATATATACTGTTAAGACAAGTCTCCAAATTCTGTGTCCCATATTTTTTAGCTTGATCCAATTTGATTCCAGATGGGTTGACTGTAGAATGCCTGGTAGATATGCAGCTCAAGTTTGAGACAAGGATCGATCACAGACTGAGCTAGCATGAAATGGAATTCCCACACTGGACAGAGTGCACCCCTGCCAGAGGCCCAGAGTGTGCTCTTTTGGGCTTTTTCTATTATGACGTTGCTGAATGGGAGTGGTGGCTATGTGCTCAGGACTCTAGTGCTACCTAGTTGAAGTGTAAACATACTTTACCTTTTTCCTTGGCACATTTGGCTAAAATTACATTCTTTCCTAATGATGACTATAACTTTGTTCAGTTTAAAAGTGTGGAGGGATTTTTTTTTTTTTTTTCTGCCAGAAGGAAAAACTAGATTCCTTGCTTTTTTTCTGGTTAGGTTCTACATATATACTTTCTTTCTCATGGTTTATGAGGAGCTGGAGGGATCCTGCTCAGGTTTTAGAAATTCATTTTTACAGTAATATCAACAATATAAAGTTTCATCTAGAAAAAAATGTTATTGAGTCAGTTACAAGTTACGGGAAAAGGTTAAAAAAGAAATATCTTCTCAAATTTGGGATGTGAGGTCCATGAAAATTTTTACTTTCCTTTATCTATTTCTAGTGTATGAATACTCAGCTCAGAAGTTGCCAAAACTTAGGACTGTTCATGTTACATATTCTCTTTTAAAATTTAATTTTTGTATAAGTGATGTATTCATATTTCAAAAATACATACGAAGAAATCTTGTGAAAAGACTTCCTCCGATATCTGTTGCCCACATGCCAGGTTCTTACCACCATTCACCCCAGGGAATATCTATTATTAGTTTTTTTCTGTATCTTCCAGCATTTCTTTGTGTACACACAAATAAAATATGGATAGATTCTTATTTTGCCTCTTTTATAAATGAAAGCATGTAGTTCTGCACCTTGCTTTACTTAATAACTATATATTGCTTCCCATACAGTACACAGAAAGCTTCTTCATTTTTTCCTTTTTATAGCTGCCTGGTATTCTATTCTAGAGATAGCTAATCGTTACTGATAAACCTTTAATTTCAGTGTAGTTTTAAATTTACGGAAAGGTTACAAGAATATCACAGAGTCCTCAGATATTTAGAGGGTGGATGACACTGATACAACATTAAAATGAAATTAACATACCTTTGACAAATTGACTATTAAGAAAACTGTAACCTTTGTTAAGTATTACTTGAGGTTTTATAACTCAGTGGAGATATGAACTATATATTTGCTATACTCAGGAAAACCCGTATTTTCATTAAAGGAATTACAATAAAATCTGTAATTTTTGCTTAAGAACCTCGATTTAGATGGTAAACTGAATTTGTTTTACTTAAAAAAAGAAAAATAGTGTACTTACTTTTAAGATTTTGAAGTAACATAGCTAGTAAAGTCATAAATTTTGAATACTGAATAATAGAAAAATCCATTCCTCTAGCCCACAAAAATCCAGATACATAATAATCTAGTAGAATGGCATCCTTTAAACAAGTTTCAAGGTTTTTGAAATTCAAAAATGTTCCCAGTTTTCTGTAAAATAAAAGAAAAATCCACATATTAAGTCAGATTAGATATTGAACCATTTCTTTTCCTAAGTTTTGAAAACAGGTCTTTTTCTTTAATGAAAATTCTATAATGCCCATAATCTGAAAATATTCAGTTACATCAAACTTCATAAAACCAAAATGACATTCAAAAAAGAAAGAGAGAGAGACAGAATGAGGAGTGGGGAGCAAACTCTATTTTTGGTCTCCTGCCTCCTCTTCCTCTTTATTTTCTGATTCTCCTCATTCTTCCCCNCCTGCCTCCTCTTCCTCTTTATTTTCTGATTCTCCTCATTCTTCCCCTTCCCTTTCTTTCTTCCTTGTGTATGTATAGCAATTTTACTAGTATTTTTTTCTCTGAAATTCAATGTCTTTTTTCATTTATAAAATTAAGTTTCTTTTATTTCTGAAAATGTTCTGGAACTAAATTGTTAAATATTATGATATATATACATATATATACATATATACACATATATGTACATACACACACACACACACACACACACACACACACTTTTTTTTTTTTTTAAGGCAGGGCCTTGCTCCATCAGTCAGGCTGAGTGCAGTTGTGTGATCTTGGCTCACTGCAACTGCTGCCTCTCCAGTCCAAGCGATTCTCCTGCCTCAGCCTCCAGAGTAACTGGAATTACAGGCGCCCACCACTGCGCCTGACTAATTTTTTTGTATTTTTAGTAGAGACAGGGTTTCACCATGTTGGCAAGGCTGGTCTCGAACTCCTGATCTCAAGTGATCTGCCCACCTTAGCCTTTCAAAGTGCTGGGATTACAGGCGTAAACCACTGCACCCAGTTCATTCTGCTATATTTTAAAAAGAATTCCAATTATGTATATTTTAGTCATTTTTTCTAGAGTTACAATTTTCTCCTCAATCTTAAAAATTTTTCAAGTCTATTTTGTTTTCATTTTGGATACTTTTCTCATTACCGTCTTCTATGTGTCTTAGTGTGTTTTTAGCAGTGTTATTTCTTCTGTGGGTGGCTTTAAATTTCCCCCCAAATTCTGCGAGATCTTTCCTTTTCTACTTTTTCTTAGAAACAAGTTTTATAATTTTTTATTTCTTTATCTCTTCCTTGAGCTTTTATATCTCTGCTGTATGCTTTTTGTAATTGCTTCATATGTTTTAAAATTCATGATAAAATAGTTGATTATATTTTTTGTCTGCTCACGGTTGTATCTTTCTGGTGTGTTTGATTTGCTATTTCTCTTTCCTGTTCCTCTTCTACTTTTTCTTGCAGTGTCCTGGAATGCATATTCTTTGTTTACACCTTATCTTTGGATGAAGTGAGTTTTTGTCTTGCATACCTACTTTTGGGAAGTACACTGGAGGTGGAGACCTGGCCAAGTTACAAACTAGTAGGCATTTTCTGTATGAAGTAATTTTGTGTCAATTATTCTAGCATTTGTTATTTTTTTTTAATTGGTAAGGAAAAAGAAAGAAAAGAATGGATAGGCTCTCTTTCTTATCATATAAACAGTCAATTTCCTGTGCTATAGAATCTGCTCCAAGCCTGCACACCCTGGTCCTGCTGTTGCAGACAAGCGTTCCTGGAATAGTACTTTAGGGTTTCTCCTCCTGGGAGATTAGTAGATAGATTGGTAGATAGATATAGATATAGATATGGATATAGATATAGATATTAGCTCATTCTAAGCTCTGTGACTATGAGCATCCTTCCTTATATTTTCTCCTGCACTTCTGGTTGATCTATAATGACAGTAGCCATCATCTTTATATTTTGTGGTTCTAACCATTAGCATTCTCTTGGTTTTGACAAAGATGAAGGTGGTATTTCCTTGTTGTTTTTATGTGATTTTGAGAGGGGTAATATGTGTGTGACAACTTTTACTGCCGTCTTCAAAATGGAAGTCCTTATTATTCTTAACATCAAAATAAATGATATAATCAGATTAATAAATACAGCAAGATTAAACAAGTTTGGGAACAAATAAAGCTGATGTCGATATGGGTCTATTTCTTCAACATCCATTTCATCTACATTGGTATCAGGGTAGACCTCAAACCCAAAAGCGAGTTCTGATTATTCTAAGCTAATCATGGTAATTTCACCCCTTGCCTTAATGCCATTTGGTATTTGGCATGTCTCAATAATAATTATTGTCCTATGATGGGCACACTCCTAAATTATTCTAAATAATTCATAACAGAGGATGAAGTTTCTTTTTTTCTGTTGAATAAAAATAAAAAAGAGCAAGTAAGTGGCTTTAGTTGCTACTGCCAGTTATCTCGTAACCCTAAGAAAAATGGGTTCTAAGATTAAGCCTCATTTCTCGATGATACTATTTAGACCTTCACTCAATTAACTTAGAAGTTAATCTATCTCTGAATTTCCTGTTATGTCATATATATATACATATATGTATATATGTGAACATTGTATATTTTTAATTTTTAGGTCAATAAGGTCAGTTTTTTATATTGCATGTCACTATGCACTTTGATACATTTTTTCAGGCATTCAACTCAAATGGCAGATATAGACATCCTGATGATGGTATGATGGTGGTGGTAGGATTTTAGTCTATTAGCCAGGGATCTTTAATTTGCACTGGATATTACTTGGCAAGGTTTATTTCTCAATGTTTAATGTACAGTATCATTTACTCTTAAGTGAAAGTCAGTATGAAAACTTCTACAATAGTGAAAACTTGTGGTATTGTTATGAGATAAATAAGTAGGCCAGTGGAATATGTAGAAAGTCCAGAAACAGACCCAATACATGTGGGAGCTTGGTATATGGCAGAGGTATTATTTCAAATCAGTAGAGGAAGTATAAATTCTTCAAAAATGGTGCTGAGAGAATTGGTTATCCAAATGGAAAATAAAATAAAATACCATCCCATACAATGCATTAAAATAAAATCCAGGTAGGTTAAAGTTTTAAATGGCAATAGCAAAAATCACAAACTTTTAATAAAAAAAAATTTCTGATGTTTGGATAGGCCAAAATTTCTTAAAAGTGACACCAAAAATTACAAATCATAAAGAAAAGACTAATAAGTTGGTGCTTGTTAAACAAACGAAACACTTCTGGAGAACCAGAGACAATCTAACTACATTGAAAAGACAAGCTGCAGACGGGGAAAAAATTGTAATGAACATAAAAGGATTAGTATTCAGTAAGGAAGGAGAAGTAGGAAGCCTTCATACATTCTTAAGTCTTATCAGTAGGAGAGAGGTCTAAATACAGTTAATAATAGATCAGAAATAGGTATTCCCAAATTGGCTTTGATGTCCTCCATTGGTTAAGAATCTAAAGTAAAGAGAAATGATCAATTAAGATCTTTCCAAAACTCCAATTATCTTTTGCAATCAATTCCTAAAATTGGGACTGCTGGATTATATTGGCCATGGTGAGATATGCTGCTAACCTTCCCTCCAGAAAGGCAGTGCCAAATAGGTCTTTCATCAAGACCACACAGAAAAGTCCACTTCTCTATACTCTAATGTAGTTTGGATTTTGTCCATTATCTACTAATCTAATAGAAAAGATTACTTTTTTCTGTTTTTTTTTTGGAGACGGAATCTCACTGTGTCACCCAGGTCAGAGTGCAGTGGCACGATCTCGGCTCACTGCAAACTCTGCCTCCCGGGTTCATGCCATTCTCCAGCTTCAGCCTCCTGAATAGCTGGGAGTACAGGGACCTGCCACCATGCCCAGCTGATTTTTTTTTGTATCTTTAGTAGAGACAGGGTTTCACCACGTTAGCCAGGATGGTCTCGATCTCCTGACCTCGTGATCTGCCCGCCTAGGCCTCCCAAAGTGCTGGGATTACAGGCGTAAGCCACCACGCCCTGTCAAAGATTACAGTCTTACGTATTTCTTTGCTTATTTACTAGATTGGATTTCTTTTTAATGTCCTCTATTGGTTACTTTTTCGTATAAGTTTATAAAAGTTTTTTGCCTACTTAGGGATATTAACCCTTTAGATTTATGATACAAGTTTTTAAAAGCATTTTGTTATGAGCCATTTCTTAAAGCAATTTTCTTGTGATTTTATGATTTTTGTAACACTAATCTTGAAGTATTTGCACTCACTCACTTTCAATTTAAAATAGCATTACTGTAAATAGGGGTCATCTGCTTCAATTCAGTTTTATTTTGGTGAGAAAAGGAAATTCAATTACCTTTTTTCTCATGTGCTTGCCTATTTTTGTTGACAAGTTCTAGAATAACTATTTCAGTCTATTATTATCATATTGGATTTAATTTTAATTTTAAATGACCCGTACTTACTACCAGGCTTCTTATATCACAATTTCTCATTGGCAGTTTTGCTGTTTAAAATTCAAAATTTATCTTTCAGCTGGGTTATGAAGTAAATTTTTCAATAACACCACAGGAATACTGTATTTTCTGAGTTGTTCTAAATATTGCAATGTCTTGTTGCCCCTATAACTAAACATCAGACAAAATTAGTATTTTATTTTGCAATCATACTCTTTTGACTTCCTAAATTTTGGTTACTTGTTGCACCACTGATTTTTGCAGACTAACTTTGCTAAGGAAAAGTCTGAGGCCTGTTATTTTCCTCTTTAGGTGACTTGCTTTAAATTTCTCCCACAAAAAGGCAATACATGAAGTTTTATTCTACTAAAATATTAAAATATTCTACTAAAATTAAAAAGTTTACATATTTGCCAGTAAAATACTGGAAACTGTGCATTCAAACCGTAGCAGTATCCTGCTCCAAATGCCTCCCTACATAATCTTTGGAGTGAAATGACTGAGCAAAGAATGGAAATGATAAATCCTTAGCCCTGTGGTTCAAGTTAAAAGGGAAGAGACAAATGGTATTAGGGAAAGTGGTGGAGAGAGTGTCGGGGACAGCAAAAGTGAAAAAGGTCAAAGAGATTTCACCAAAATATTCTTTGGCAATATTCAAAGCTTTTATGAAGTGTAGATTATTTTTTTCTGATTGACTACGTTGAATGTATATTCTAGCTTCTTCAAATAATTGCTTTAATCTACACTTTATGTAAGTTTTCTTAAATTTGTCTTCCATGTTACTGACTTGATTTTCAGCAAGGTAAGTTCTACATTGGTTTTACTCTTAGCCTTAGTTTCTTGCCTTAGTTCTAAAAGTTACTTCTCTATATATTTTACCATGTTTTTTAGTTTTTGTTCTCTTGTTTTGTGAAGCTGATGCCCTCTTTAACTATTAGCTTCAACCTAACATTTTCTTCTGTTTCTAGCAGTTAGTTTTCCTTCTAAGTGTACTCATCATCTGCCATCTGCACACCATGTATTTTTAATTAAGTATTTGCCCTGAATATTTGCATATGTTCTTTGCTTTTTATTTTTACTTTTCAATGTTTAGCAGTGTTTGAATGACAGTAACTACTTGCCAAAGAATATTTTGGTGAAATCTCTTTGACCTTTTTCACTTTTGCTGTCCCCGACACTCTCTCCACCACTTTCCCTAATACCATTTGTCTCTTCCCTTTTAACTTGAACCACAGGGCTAAGGATTTATCATTTCCATTCTTTGCTCAGTCATTTCACTCCAAAGATTATGTAGGGAGGCATTTGGAGCAGGATACTGCTACGGTTTGAATGCACAGTTTCCAGTATTTTACTGGCAAATATGTAAACTTTTTCTCTGGGAATAAGGGGAGCTGGAACAGGAGAGAGGGGAGAGATGGCTATAGCTGTAACATGAGAGAATGTAGGGAAAGAGAAAGATGATTCACTGTGTTTTAGGAAGTTTGGTATAGTGATGATAGGTGATATACCTATCTATTTTGTCTCACCGAGAATTTGGGTAAAAATATTACATTCTTCTTGCATGTTCTTGACAATGGGGTGCATTTTGATTCTTAAATATGACATGCAGAAATAAGCCTCAAGGCAAGAGCTAAATAGCTCATGGAGGCCCAGTTACCAAAAGGTTATTAAAGATGTCTCAGTGTTATTTTTGTGTTTATATAGTTACTTTCATTTTAGTCCTTATTCTTTTTTAAAAAGATTGAGATGGATCTATAAATAAAGTCAAGGTTACATTAAAATATTTATGATGGATAGCAGCTAAGGGATCATGAGAGATGTACCCAGACATTTAACTGCTTACAGTGAATTTCAGAAATATGTTTTAATGATACTTTAATGTTTCATTTGGTTGGCTGCTTTCATGGAGAGCAATTTTTAATTTTAAGAGGTAGGGAAATGTGCTGATGTCTTCTAACTTATTTAAATAGGCTTATAACTTTGTAGACTGTATGATTTTCACATACTTCTGTCACTTGGTGATAGGATATTTAAACTATATTTCTGTCATTTTGAAAAGCATATAACCCCCATTTACAATAATGCTATTTTAAATTGAAAGTGAGTGACAGATTGCAAATATTTCAGGATTACTATTACAAAAATCATGTAAAAAATCTCAAGAAAATTGTTTTACAAAGAAATGGCTCCTAACATAATATTGATGTTATTTATCCAAAGATGATGTCTTAAAATTTGAGGTCACTTCAGGTGATTTCTACATTAATGAGACAGTCTAAAAAGGTCAACCTGCTATTGAACCTGGCTGTTGTTACACTGCTAACTTCTGCAACACCTTCTGTATCATTTACTGTATCCTAGGCCTTACCCCCTAAAGATTAAAAATATGTTCAGAATTTAGATATTTAACAACAAAGAGAGCCTATAATTTAAAAAAATCATCACACAAAGTATGATACATAGCAAAATTTACAACATGGGAAGAAATAATTCTAAAAAGCACTTATTTGCAATATCTTTTATTTAATATTAATTGTATTTAATATATCTTTTACTTGACATTTAATATAAATACATTATGAACTGTATAAAATGTGTGCCATTTGCATTGTGCTATTTTGCCTAGTATCAAATACCTATTGTTTTGTATTGCAATGATCAATAACATTTGGGGTTACCTGGAAAAGTAATATAACATTTTATGTAAAGACATGATCAGTGGTATCATGGATCAATTCTTACATTAAGAATCAGAATTCCTAACAAACCTTAATTTCTATAAAAATGGTAAAATCATCAGGAGATACTTGCTTAAAAATCTGTGAAATTTTAAATTCACTCATGCTTGTAGAGATGCAGATAGTAAGCGGTATGGCTGATCACAGATCATCCATTTCCAGCAGAGGTTGCTAGCGCTGGAGCTGAGAGTTCGGGAAGAGCCCTGTCAGTATTATTCACCCGTTCTTGATAAACCTTCCCTTCTCGGATTTTTCTTCCAGCCAGGACATTTGTCATATTCCCTTCTCAGTAGCGAGTCATCTTTATGCTATAACATTTGTAAGATTTGTCAGTGATAACCACTGACAGAGTCATTTTCTATTTGTCCGTTATGGTCCACGACACCCTGCTTGTGTCCCAAGGACTGGCCTGCGGAGACCTGATACCAGGATGCTAGTGCATGACATCATCCCCACTCTCCACACGTGATGGCCAATTAGGCTTCCATTCTAAATTAGGGTCATTTTTTAAATGGGTGATTATGAAAAATACCTTTTAGGATATTATGTTGTTGGATATATCTGACAAAAGTTCTAAATAGATGATCTACTATAGAAATAAATGGCCTAAAGAGTGAGATGTACATATATTGTAATTACTGCCTATAAATTCCATCGTATTCACATTTTTAAGCAACATGTACTCAGAGTACTTAGTATAGCATTATTTCTGATGAAAATCACAGGCGGATGGCAAATACTCAAGATTTCCAAAAAAATAAAGTGTATTGGCCATTATCATGACAGGAAACACAACTTACTTTTCTTACAATGAGGGAGAACATCCTTTAAGTTAATGTGCATACTGACAGTTTTATGAATGAAAGAGAAAAGAAGATGGCATATGCTAGAGCTTGCTTTTATCAACAAACTTCTGCTCTTGGTAAGTATTAGTAAGCTGGTTTGCAATACATTTTCTTTATAAAGGAGACTGTTGAGTAGTGCAAAAAGTCATTTATTTGAGAATTTTTGTGTTTCGGAGTCCAGATATATTTCAGCGCATAATATCATAATAAATATTTTGAAGAAATCTTAAATACGTAATCACAATGGTTTACAGATGCAAAACTCGAATTGTTCTTCTACATGTGATTGTAATAGGGAAGTGCTTACTCTTGAACTCCATCGATGTCCTCCGTTAACAAATCAGTGATTTGGGCAACTGAAAGAAAATCCGGAGACAGAATCTTTTCATGCTCCTGGAATTCAGTGTCTCTCTACCAAAACACAATGCAGAGTGAGTTATTGCAATCGTACATTCATATATTAAACCCAATAATATCAAAATTGGTTCTTCTTATGGTCTAGTTGCTGTCAGGACAAACATTTAAAAACAACAACCTTCGAGATGACATTTTTTCTTTTCCATATTATGCAATGGTACCTTTACCTGAAAAGTCAAATGGCTAACAGTCAATCTGTCTTTGGGGCATATGTACAACTGGGCGATGGTTCCCAATTCAACAAATATTTATTATCTGCACATTCCTCATTGAATCTAGGGCTTATGAGGAGGCAAATACAAACAAGAAAGATGTGCTAACCTCAAGAAGCTTAACATCTAGTGAGAGGAACAAGCCTAGGTGATTTTAAAAGAAGAAAAGAACACAAGTAAGCCATAATAAATGCAGCATTCAGTCTAAAAGAAAGGACAAGTATAGGCAAAAGACAAGGAAACTCTACAGAGAGGAGTTCCAGGAATAGGCTTTGGAGGGTTGGGTGTGGCCAATGCCCCATGTGAATGAACCAGCCACACCGAGGTTATGAAGATAGGATAGTCAGGAATGAGTTCTGTAAATATTAGCAATTCACAATGTTACCTAGGTTACATGAGGAGGACTAGTTGGACTTAGGTGGAAGTGGGCATTAGAAAGGTATGGTGGGCGATCTTAAATTTAATGATTCAACAAGTGAGTGTTCACAGAGTACAGGACATTGTGAAGGCATCATAGATATTTTAGACCCTGGCTGGTTGAACAATGGTAGTCTGAGAAGTTTGTTTCTGGTAACACAGCTAGTAGCGCTCAGAACCATGAAGGTTCTGAGCAGGTAAATGACAAGACAAAACTGTGCTTTAAGGAAGGGTAATCTACTGGAGGGTGAAGGAAAGACAGGAGCAGAGGAAGAGTTAAACAAAGAGGTCATTTAAACAGTGCAGGGATGAAGCATTGCACTGCTCTGGTCTCCTTGGCAGTGTGGATGAAAAGAAAGTGGTGAATGTAGTCATGTTATGGGGGCCTAAAAGAGGAGAGAAAGAATGGAGATTCTGAGTTTCTGAAATAGGTGAGTTGGAGAAAATGGTGGTGATACTAATAATACATACGCCACCTTTATGTGCGTTAGACAAAGGTATCCTCTTTGGGTGGAGGAAGTGCTAAAAAGATTTGCCTAAGGCTGACACAGCCCTGTGTCCAAGTGTATTGCCTGTGAATAGAGTCTAGTTTTAGACCCCACTCACCCCTCAGCCACTTGCTTTTGTTCAGAGCACAACCTGCATAACTGTACATGTCAACTTTTTTTTTTTTTTTTTTTTTTTTTTTTTTTTTTTTGAGACGGAGTCTTGTTCTGTCCCCCAGGCTGGAGTGCAGTGGCCCAATCTCGGCCCACTGCAAGCTCCGCCTCCCAGGTTCACGCCATTCTCCTGTCTCAGCCTCCGGAGTAGCTGGGACTACAGGCGCCTGCCACCACGTCCGCCTAATTTTTTTGTATTTTTAGTAGAGATGGGGTTTCACCGTGTTAGCCAGGATGGTCTCGATCTCCTGAATTCATGATCCGCCCGCCTCAGCCTCCCAAAGCGTTGGGATTATAGGTATGAGCCACCGCACTCAGCCAACCCTTTCTATATGCTAGAAATAGAGTGTTGGAAGATGATGCTAATTTTTAAATAGCAAGATGATGAGTTGATTTCAGTGGCTGAGTTTAAGGTGGAATACTAATAGCGAGAAAGAAATGTTTAGAGTTTAGTTAGAAAGGCTGGAGTCACAAAGGTCAAGTTTACAGACGTTGGTTTAGGAGTCAACTGCAACTGTGACAATGGATGAGACTGCTCAAAGCCAGGGCATGCAGAGAAGAGCTGTGAAGGGGAGACGGAAGAGGAGATTGGGAAATAGAGGCAAGACAGCAGCAGCTACACAAAAATAAAAAATTATGAGACTTTGTGGGGAAAGAGGGCAAATGTTTCTCAGTTCAACAAATAGTTATTGAGTGTTCCATGCGACTGAGTTCTGATAGATAAGGGCAGCAAAAAAAAAAAAAAAACAAAAAAAAAAAAAAAAAAAAAAACTGCTTTGCTGTAGTTTACCAGATAACATACCAAATTCTTTTCTTTTCAAGAGTGGAAAAATATCAAACCTACCACTTATTGGTAATGGTAATTGGCTTAATGTTTGTAATTTAATGTTAGGTTATTGTGCTACGTTTTTATCTTTGAAAATCTAATTTAGAAATAAAATATGCTACATTATTAGCCACTTTTTTTGTAAGCTAGGGTGGGTCTAGGTCATATAATTAGGTCATATAATTAGATTATAAACTCATTAAGGAAAAAGTATTTTAGTATGCTGCATCTAGTAGGTACTCAGATACTTACAAATTGAATTAAATGCACCCAGTTTTTGTTTAGGATACTGTTTTGATCTATAATATATGGTTATATATTTGTTTAAATGATTTTGGTTATATACATTTTTATTAGTGGTAAAGTATAATTATTCCTACGGTGTCAATCCCATTAGATTGTAAATTCCTCAGGGACAGTCATTCAGTCTTTCATTTCTTTTTAGAATTCCGCAGTTCTTGATATGTCAACATAGGTTGCTAACTGACTGTCTAAATTCATCTTCATCATCTGATGACATTGTTAGATACTGGAGCATGATGAAAAGCAGGACTTAGGGGAACTCCAGATCTCATGATAGTTTGACTACTGATTAATTTTATGACTCAAGGCAAGTCATTTGAACCTAAATTTGAATTCATATTAAATATCATTTTTATGTGTTTTAATACACACAAGATTACTGTCATATTAATAATGAATAAAGATATACATGAAAAGTGAATTATACAGACATTCAGATCAATTTATCTGATTTGAAAAATCTCTGGATAGGAGGAAAGTAGGCCACACAAGAACTATATGAAAGAGAACCCAATAATCTTAACCTTTTGGACAGTACTAATTCTAGCTAAGATGCCTAATATTAGAGCCTCATTCTTTTACTAAAATTTGCAGGCTTCATATAATCATCTTTTAGGGGAGTTTGCCTCTAGGTTTTTTCTTTTGTTTTAAATTATACTCCTGGACCTATTTTAAACCAGACCGCTTTCTTGTTTGTTTATACAGTGCCTTACATGAGAAGGATATCAGATGGCTAAAAATGTTTAATCTTTCAACACATACATTCTGCTTTGTAAAAATTAAAGATTTAATAGAAAATTCATAAATAAGCTAAAATATGTGCTATGTAATTGTGGCTTTCTCTGTAAAATTACATCTCCAACTAGGAAAATATGTAAGTTAAATGGCATTGTTAATTCATTTTACTCCACCACCTGGTGGATTTTAGGAGTTATTCCAAGAGCAGTAAAACTATAAGCCTGATACTATCTGCCAGATAATGTTTTTCTCTAATTTTTTCCCCTCTCTAATGTCAACTAAACTTTTCACATTTGTATATATTTTTTCTTTCTAGAATGTAAACTTTTAAGGACATCTTTATATCCATCACTGGTGGTGCTTTATATTAAAAAGATTCTTAATAAGTATTCATCAAAAGAAAGATAACAGATTTCACCAAAGATTACTAAGGAGAAGTTTCCTAGTCACAGAGGACATAGACTGGTCTGCAAATTCTAGACTTGGAAGGTGTTTTTGTTTTTGTTGTTGTTATTGTTGTTGTTGTTTTCAAGCCTGAAAGTAAATGAACCAAGGAGCAGGAGCAGTGCTGTGCTAAGTCATATTGGAGCTGAAGCAAAAGGAAAAGTCAGTAATACAGATCTGGTCTTTATTGAAAATGTAATCCACCAGGGATTTTTTGGGGCATTAGGTTTGATGTTTTAAAGTATTGCATTAACATACGACTTATCTTGATTACTGAGTATTTTGGCACTTCTTTCAATTCTGTGCCCAAGGAGAGTGCCTCATTCACCTTACCATAGTCCTGCTATGAAGCTAAAAAGCCAGTATTTTAAAAAACAATAAAATAAAGTGAAAGAAGAATAAGTAAACGCAAGAGCTGATTCCTTAGAATAGTTAATAAAATAGGCAAATTTTTGACAAATGTGACTAAAACGTAAAATAAATTTTGTCACATTCAGGGGCAATATATTAGAAAATTTTAAGAAAGTGGGTGATTTCCTGGGAAAATGTAAGTTCTCAAAATTGATCAAGGGTAGATGACAAAATTGATCTGATCAGAGATGAACTAAACTGGAAGTCTGCTTTCTAAAAAGTCACCACGCCCAGATGGTTTTACACTTGTAGTTTTACTTATTAATCAAAGAACACATAAATTCTACGTTAGAATAATATTTACAGACTATAGAGAGTTCATTTTTAAGAGGCCAGCATAGTCTACACACAAAACCCTGAACTAACAAAAAAAGGAAATTATAAACCAAAATCACAAATCAATGCAGATGCAAAAATTATAATTAAAATACATCTTAGAAAATCTAATCTTAAAATGTACTAAAACAATTACAAGATATACCTATGACCAAATAAGATTAATTTTAGAGATTCAAGGATGGATCATCATTAACAGGTCTAATATAATTTTTATGTCAAATTAAGTGGTACAAATTTTATGATTATTTAAATATATAATAAACATGCACTTACTAAGACTCAGCAGCAAAACTCCCAGTAAAATATGAAAAGACAAAAATGCTAAACACGAAAAAGACTGTTTGGCAAAATCATATTGCAAGCATCATATTGAATAGTGAAATCCTAAGTCCTTCTTACGAAAACAAGGAACTAAAAAAAGGTTATGGATGCTAACATTATTGTAATTCAACACACTATAGATGTTCTAGCTAATACAGTAAGAAAACTAAATATGTAACTTAAATAGCAGAAATGAGGAAATTTAAAAATCCTTATTTGAAGATTACAAGGTTGCATACCTAAGAAAGCTGACGTTGTACTAACAAAAATGTTATTGCTAATAAAAAAATTTGGCAAGATGGTTCTATATAACATAAATATATAAAAGTCAGTTTTCTCCTATATAAGAGGCTAATTAGAAACAGAAATGGTAAAATCTTGATTGAATTATACTTGGTTATAAATATAATGAGAAAGGTAGAGTATCTATATAAATTATAAAACTATCAAAAGTTCAAGAACAAGACTTGATAAAAGAGATTTATTAAAAACTTTCAAATTCAAAGAACTAAGTCCTTCCTACATTATAAATGTAATGTAATGACAATCTCAAACCCCAATGAGATTATTCTGGAACTTTACAAAATAACTTTTTAGTTCCTATGGAAGAAGACATACTTGTCAAAAAAAATAGAATGAACTTTCCAAAGTAGATTTTAAAGATGAATATAAAACGACATGATATTGACACATTAATGGACAAACATGTGAGTGGAAAAGCATAGAGGAT
>NW_016816905.1:613664-620524 GCF_001698545.2 Rhinopithecus bieti
TAATATACACCCATATTTTGGATTTGCTATTCTCTTCTGCTGCCTATTTTGTCCATTCATATATATGTATAATGTGATAGCAACAGTCAGTCTGTTCTCAATAGGAAGAGACAGGATAGTTTATTTAGTAAAGGAAGCTGATATAATCGGTAATTCACTTCTAGAAGGAAATAAAATTAGATCCTCATTTCAAATATAAAAATATTCTAGACTTGCTAAAGACCAAATTCATAGTAAAATACAACTTTAAATATTAGAAAAATTTTGAAGATGATTTGTGCCATCTAGGGAGGAAGACAAAAGGGAGAGGAGAAGCAGAACTTAAATAAGACAGTAAACCCAAAGGCCGACAGTAAGAATGACAAGCCTAAGTGTTTGTCAATATCTCCATGCTGCAGCCAGAATTTGCTACAGGTTCTAAGTGTCTGAAAAATACAACTACCATGTACTCACATTTTGAGTTCCATTAGTACTGTTTTCTCAACAATATTTTAAGTGACGTTTTTGGCGTTTTCCCCATAGCCTGCATAGGTTGATCTGTACTATGTGATCACAATGTGTTCACTTACATTGAATTATTCATAACTTCAAGAAATACTTCTTGAATGACACTGATGTTGCAGGAAACGGATGCTTTTGCTGCTCAATTGAGCCCTGAGTTTTCTCTGTAATGATGGAGTGGGGTCTCTTTTCTAAAATCTTTAGGGACCACCCAATGTGCAGAGAGTTGTCTATGGCCTGCTCCAGGAGATGTTGATGATCTCCTAGACAGGTTACATCATCTTTCCCCTCAAAATTATGTAAGTGTCCTATCCTGATAAAGCCGTGAATGCATTAATTGTCACCTATTGGGTGATGTGGTCATACTGTAAGAGACACTATTCAGAAGAAGCAATTGGGAAATAATCATTTGTGTTTTCTTTTTTTTTTTTTTTTTGAGACGGAGTCTCGCTCTGTCGCCCAGGCTGGAGTGCAGTGGCCGGATCTCAGCTCACTGCAAGCTCCGCCTCCCGGGTTTACGCCATTCTCCTGCCTCAGCCTCCCGAGTAGCTGGGACTACAGGCGCCCGCCACGTTCCCTGGCTAGTTTTTTTGTATTTTTTAGTAGAGACGGGGTTTCAATATGTTAGCCAGGATGATCTCGATCTCCTGACCTCGTGATCCGCCCGTCTCGGCCTCCCAAAGTGCTGGGATTACAGGCTTGAGTCACCGCGCCCGGCCTGTGTTTTCTTTTAGGTCTCTGATGTAAGTTGAAGTATATTCCTTGTAAGTCTACTACTTATGATTCTATTCCCTAGATATTTTTGAAGATATTAAGAAAGTCAGTATATGAACAAATTATTGATACAAGATTGATCACTGAATTCCAAGTACACATTTATAAACTCCTTTCACTTACAGGTCTATTCATAACAAACATTTATTTTCAGATTTTTGTCATTTTTTTCTGTTATGCATTCATACAGATATCTGCCAAAAGTTTAGTTTTACCATGTAAAGGGAGGCATTTCCTCCAGTATTAGTAAAGAACTCAGGATGATGAATTCAGAAAGGCTGGCAAGCAGGACTTATTCAATGTCACAGAAAAAATTAGTTCTCTGGATCTGCACCTCATATCTGCTTGTTCACAGTAACTCACAGAGTAGATTTTAATCTATGATAACCACCTTTCCTGGCATGCCACAGACCATCCATGATTTTAATTAGTCATAATTTACTGAGCGCCTACTATGTGATTGGGATAATTACTTCTATTCTAGGTATTGGCCACAAACAACAAATGGGAAACATGGGACTACTGAAAGCTTATGCTTTCTTTCTGATGCACTTGGCAAGAAAGGAACTAATTCAGTACTGTTTCGCTCAGTCGACTACATGGGCTATTGGCTAAGTCATTTTGGATACAGAATTTATTAGAAATGACACCATAAGTGATTAGCTGTTGGGGGATCAACACTGTAAATAATCTGATCTGAGAAGAACCTTTCAGTATTTACCTAAAAAGTGGTGGCCTTGGGAACAGACCACAAGAGAGAATCTTGCCATCTTTTCTATCTAACATATGACACCCCTAACCAGCACAAGTGGGTGGCAGGCAGGACTTGTTTTAACGAATGGCACAGCTCTGTGGATCAACTATATTCCCCATGAACTACAGGAACTCTGCTTTCATTAAAATGGAAAATGGAGTTTCCACCAAGCAGCGAATTAGTGTGTTATCTTAGTAAATGAGCACTGCTAATTGAGTCTCTGTTTCAACTTGATTTCTTCTGTTTGTTACTAAGTGATTAAGCACATCCTGAATTGCATGTCATGAGAATACCTGCCCCTCCAAGAAGCTGACAAATGTGCAAGCTGACAATCCTAAGAGGGTAGATAATCATGTAAGGCCTGTAACTAGCTCATTCATCTGACTCGACCATTATCAAATGATGTCTTTTCTCCCGTAGCATAGCACTTCTTTACATCTTTTAAAAAATTATGTAATTTTTAAAGTCCAGATTCATTAAAACCCCAAATGATCAGTCTTTTTGGAAGGGACATGATCTACATGGGTGAGCATCTGTATGTGTACACTGACAATTGTGCATTGTCTTAAGCTTGGTATATATTTAAATAACACAATTTAATTGGAAAATTTCCTGTGCTACTTTTGAAATTGTATTACTTACATTAGAGATCACAAGGGAATAATAGGCTTAGTAACCAGTTTATCACATTAAAATGTACTTTAATGTCTGCTAATTTCAAAAGGCTCATATGAGAGTCCGCATGCCTTAGCGGTCTGCATTTGATTTTGGTAGGAATCTCGGCTGGGAACAGCTTACATATCTCTGAGCAAGGCATGGAATTATTGGCTCTCTGTGTTTCCTCATTATAAAATTGTAGCTAACACTTATCTTCTGCACAAAGAATGTTGTTTAGAACAACGAATAATGAAGACAAGCAATGTTAATTAAGACATGATTATTCACCTTTAGAGCCTTGACGGAAGAAAAACAACTTCCTAGGAACAATAATAATAGACTCTGTGTGCAAAGATTTAAACATGTTTTGTTTGTAATATCTGGCACCGCAGATGTGTTCTTACAATCTCAGGATATTAAGTTTATGAGTAAAGTTACTTAAAACCCATTTATTATGGAGAGCTGGTGACGGGAGGGGCCTAAAGATCAACCTTTTGTCACACAGGAGGCCATTGGTGTCCAAGGAGATTAAATACATTCCTTAAAGTCAAGTTGATGAGCAACTAAAGCCATAACGAGAGAAGATTTTCCAGCCAGTGTCCTTTGACCTGTATTTATTTGCTTAGAAAAATGGTAAAATAATGGAAACACCAACCTTCTAATATTAATCAGTCCATCACCAGTAAACAGCTATTATTTCATGACATCTTTTGAGCAATCGCAACTGTAATCATTACAGAATTAGTAGCAATTTCAAAGAGACTGGCTCATTTAAAAATCTGAGATCACTTATTTTACTTAGAATTAAAACAAAACAAAACAAACAAACAAAAAAACACCCAAAAAACAAAAAACAAAACCTGCGGTAGAAGCGCGTGGTTATGAGGGCGTTTGGGCAAGAGCTGTCCAATGGAAGAATTCATACATTTAGACCCGCTGGCACCGTGCACGGCGCGCCGGGGACAGCTGGGGGGCGCCGGGCAGCAGAGGGTGTCCGGGACCCCAGCGCAGCTCCCAGCCCCGCCGCCCTCCTGGGCCGCTCCCCAGCCGGGGCCGGACGTGCGGCGCCTTTTCAGAGACTGGATTTGGCTCGGCCGCGGACTCCGCGGAGGGGTAATGAGCGCTCGGAGGTCTCTGGTACCGGCATTGGGACCCGGAAGGGAAAGGGGCGGCGTACCTCCGATTCGGGCGTTGTTCCCGCCGGGGTCGGCCCCGCTGGGGTCGGCCCCCAGGGAGTCGTCCCCTGCGACATCGCCGCGATCTCGGCCGGCCGAGAGAAGCGGCCCCTCGTCACCTAGGCAACTGGGGTGGGGCCGGCGCCCCTGGGCCTGGGAAGAGATCCCAGCGGAAGGCGGCGCCGGGCCCGAGCCTCCTCCCGCCCGGTACAGGGCTGGGGACCGCGCCGAGGAGCAGGAGGCCGGGAGGGAGGCCGACAGCAGCCCGCTGCGGAGGCTCTGAATCCTCTTGAAGAGACAAGAGTCGTTCCAGTATATAGTAGGAGTGAACGTGGGGAAAAGGCAATTCAAGTAGCAGTAATTTAAATGAAATGATATATGTCAAAGTACCTACTGCTAGCACATTGCAAGTTTCAACAAGTATTAAAGTAAGATATATTATTTGAACTTCAACCACTGATTGATGTTTGATACTAAGCAATCACTGTAAATTCTAAAGTATCATGGTGGTATTGTGGTCATGTTTAGAAGGAAAAATATGTCTTTATCTTTTAGAGATACATGCCTAACAATTTAGTGATGATGAAATGATGTAAAATATGTGATTTATTCCAAAATAATGAGGGAGGGGCACAGGAAATGAGTGGAGGTATAGTAGATGAATCTAGATTAGGTATGTGAATGGAAGGGGTTCCGTCAGTGTACTATTCTTTCTACTTTTGTATATATTTGAAGTGTTACACAACAAAAACATTTAAAAACAATACGAAATATCACATTGCAGCATGAGTATTCTTGACTTCTTTGGATGATCAACGCCTGCTTTGAAAATGAAATGTACTTGGCTTGTATTTACCTGCATGGAGGTTGCTATGCAGGACACTTCCTGTAAAAATCAGACATTATTTAAGTGATTCAGTTTCCTCATCTGAATGAAATAACAGTGTTGGCCTCCAAACATGACTATGAGGATTTAACAGGTTAATATATATATGAAAATGCTTACATCAGCCTTGACACCTAGTAGTGGTCTGTGTTTGATATTATTAGTGTTAGTATTAATATTGTGTTGCTCCTGACGTTAGTCCCTTGTACACAGCTGCCAGGATAATATTTCATCATGAACCTCTCCTTTATGTTAGCCCATTGTCTTTTAGACCAAATTTAACACGTTAGCTTTATATAACCTCATAACTGTGCCTTGCCTTCAAATTGTCTCATAGTTCAAAGTTTACAATTTGTACTGTCAACCTGTGTTTTCAAGTCGTCTCTAGTCTTGTATGGCCCATCTTTTCAAGTGGGTTTTACTGTTTCCCTTGATATTTTCACTACTGAAGGGGCTAGTTTAGTTCTCAGTACAAAGAATGCATGCAACAATACGTTTATGACTTGCAACCTCATTATATAGGATCCCATTATATAGGACATTAATAGGACCATGTTAAAACTTCTTCATTTGGTGAAAATATAGTCACTTTTTAGTGATTGCTAGAGTTAATACAAAAGTCACCACCTTAGAAAGTCATTACAGTGCTTAATTGTTTTCATTACTTCCTTCTGATCGCTGGTCCAAAGAAATTGAAGATAGCTGGTCACCTTCTTCAAAGTAAGGACCCTACCATATTCCTTGAATTTAGTGTTTGGTGACATGATAAAGCATTTATTTCTCTAACGTGGAGTTCCAGTGATCTCAAAGATTTGGTTTACTTTTCAGGCCTTTAATTTTGCTGCCATTTATTGGACAGTTTTTAGGTTTTCTTCTCCTGTTTTTGGTTTTGGACCCCAGAACCAGATGCAAAACTCCATTAAAGATGGAATCAATTCTAACAGTAATAGGAAGGTTACCTCAGGGAGTGGGGAATTGTTTTGTAGGAATTGCAATTTTACTTTAAAAAATTCAATGTTGTAATTTGTTAGAGAAGTCGGTTTTGAGGAGGTAATTTAATTTTATGGGACACAAATGTTTTGCTCAGTAAGAAGTAGTGTTGAAAACCCATTAGCCTGAAGGTTACTTTTAATTTGCACAAGTTGAAGCTGATTTTAGCCTCCCGTTTCTTTTGTAGATAGGTGCCAACAAGAAAGACAAATCTCAGTAGGTGATATGCTTTCTTACGTGGGAAGTCATTTAAGTCTTCCTTCCTAGGTCTCTTTTGAAGATACAGGCCTCTAACCAAAGCCTGCAAAATTCCATTTGTTATCTTAGTCTATTGCTTTAGGACTGGAAGAGAAAAGGAAGCGTATGGGTCTAGTTCACAGTTATTTTTTTAAAAGACCACTGACTTTTACCCCATCACATTGAAATGTGGGGTAGCTTGATATTACTTGATCAATTGAATTCAGGTTTCTGTTCTAAAGAAAGTTTTCCAATCGATGTGTCCATAAACCTGTGAGTAGTACAACACTTTATCAATAAAATCAGGTTCTCTTGAAGAGGGGCATTTTCATAATTTTACCAGTTTAACCAAGTATTGGATGTTTAAAATAAAGCATACTTTTAGGTATCAGGAAAACGCTTAAGAAAGGGCTAGATAATTTTATAATGGATATCGACAGTCCAGTGTGGCAATATTTGGCAATGAATACTGACAGATTTTAACTGTGTTCTTAGGGTGGGTAAACATTTCTACTCCATTCTTCATGGTTCCTGTGTCTCTGGCTCATTTTATTTTTATTTTTATTTTTTTATTTTTTATAATTTAAGTTTTGGGTACATGTGCATAACGTACAGGTTTGTTACATATGTATACTTATGCCATGTTGGTGTGCTGCACCCATCAACTCGTCAGCACCCATCAATTCATCATTTATATCATGTATAACTCCCCAGTGCAATCCCTCCCTCCTCCCCCCTCCCCATGATAGGCCCCAGTGTGTGATGTTCCCCTTCCCGAGTCCAAGTGATCTCATTGTTCAGTTCCCACCTATGAGTGAGAACATGCGGTGTTTGGTTTTCTCTTCTTGTGATAGTTTGCTAAGAATGATGGTTTCCAGCTGCATCC
>NW_016816905.1:622486-626356 GCF_001698545.2 Rhinopithecus bieti
GTATTGGGGTGGGAGTTACCCGATTTTCCAGGTGTTGTGTGTCTCAGTTCCCCTGGCTAGGAAAACGGATTCCCTTCCCCCTTGCGCTTCCAGGTGAGGCGATGCCTCGCCCTGCTTCAGCTCTCGCTGGTCAGGCTGCAGCAGCTGACCAGCACCGATTGTCCGGCACTCCCTAGTGAGATGACCCCAGTACCTCAGTTGAAAATGCAGAAATCACTGGTCTTCTGTGTCGCTCGCGCTGGGAGTTGGAGACTGGAGCTGTTCCTATTCGGCCATCTTGCTCCGCCGGGTCCTCTGGCTCATTTTAAATATGGTGAGGCTCTTCAACAATAAACAAAATAATGCCATTAATGAGATTAATAACATGTTAGTAGTTCAAACACTGTGATTCTTGAGGTCTTCAATCTATTAAGTGATAGATAATGATAATCTTAAGACGATCAGGCAGGAAACAATTCAGTATGCCCCTAAATGGTAATGAGAGATCTCATCATTCTAGAGATCGAATTTAGACAGCGCATTGTTTCTTGCCTTGAGATCCGTGAAACTTGATAGATGTAGAATGAAAAAAGACTGAAAGCAATTTAATTTGTAATTGCCTTCACTCTGGTTACATATTTTATTTTTAGCAAAGAAAGTATTCCAATAGTTAATTTTGAAACGTATTTAAAGTTTTCTTAACCTTTACCTAATACTTAAATCTGGTCTTCTCATTTCAACCAAGTACTATAGTCTGTTCAGGTCATATGTGAGAACACTGTGAAGTCGTACCTTAATAAAACACACTTAGAACGTGATATAGTAAACATGCCATAGTATACATTCTAAGAGTGAGTGATTATTGTAGGGAGGGAAAATGATTTCCAGAAAACAGTTGGTATAATACTATTTTGAGAATATTTATGTAACACTAATACTTGTCTTCAAAACTCTGTCCTTTCCCATTTTGGGTCCATATGTTTGTCCCTCTTTCTCTAGTCATTCCCTTTACAATGGATCCTTCTGCTCTTCAGATGAAACTTAAGTCCTTTTTCCAAACCAGACAATACTATATTTTCCTACTACAGAGATCTCTTTAAGATAGTTTTGTGCCATTTTGCTTTCCTTCCTGATCAAAATATTGAAAAAGTAGTCCTTCTCTTATCATCTCTCCTTACCCACTCCAGCTCTGTAATCAGTCTCTCATCTCCTTAGCTCTCCTAAGCTGACCTCCCCAAAATTGCCACTGGTTCCTGTCTTTCTTAGTATGTGGACACTTTCACTCGCCCCTCATAGCCACTCTCTCCCCATCTCCGCTTGGTCTCGTGCCAACCTTTATGGGCCTCATCAGCTGATTTTGCCACATTCCTTGCCCTCTGACTTGTGGTTGGGTTTTGCCAATGGGAGCATCACCAGGGGTTTGGAAGGTGGAAGAGTGAGATCAGGATATTTATTCTCCCAGTCCCCTCTCTGCAGGATTACAGATTAGAAGTAGCTGAATTCCTACACCAAAAGCCCTGAAGGCCACCTTCTGTCCTTCGGCCCCCTCCACAGCTAGAGCCGTCTTGGGGTTTGGGTAACCATTCCTCCCCTCGCCCCTCCAGGCCTAGAGGTGGTAATGGCTTCCTCCTGCAGCTGTTGATTTTACTTATGGCTGCTCACCTGTTTGTGAACAGTTCCTTTAATAAGCTCTCCTCAGTTACCACATTTGTTCCGCTTCCTGATGGGACTTTGACTGATTTTAGCAAAAACTAACTCCAAAACATTTAATAAGGAAGATGTCTGGCTTGTTCAACACCGTTGTTATTGCCCACTGCTTAGTTGCTGTGCAGCGAGCAGTATTGTCTGTAAGTGATCCTGGCTACTTCTTGTGGATTTCTTGCACAATTATCTAGGTAGGGCTGCACCCCAGCCCACCCCTTTCTCCAGCTGGAGAGGCTGTACCCAATTACCCTCAGGACTGATGGCAGACAGTGGAGACTGTAACTACCTGTGGGACCTGTGTTATCTCTGTCTTGGACAGCCGGCTATCTCAGACAACTTGTATAGATTGCTGATTTCTCAAATCTTAACTTTCCAATGTCAAGCAGACTGTGTAGTATAGTCCCCCTGTTGACAAGACTCATTTAAAATTTGTGCTATAAAAAGTCAAAAGAACAGGTCCTGGGCCCTGGCAAGCCTTTCCATAGATGCTGGGGTGTGTCTGAGAAACAACAGTGCCTTCCTTTTTTGTTCTTGCTGATCCTGGCCTTGAAGCTTTGACCTTTCCCAATAAAACCTGTCCCGTGTCACAGGAGGTTGTCAATTTGGAAGCCAGGAGGATCATACCTGGCAGGGGCTACTGCTTGTGAGAATGCGTGTCGTTCACACATTCACTTGTCCCAGCACATTTAGATTCATAATCTGTATTTGCATGCAAGTCTTGTTAATTATTTCCATTTACAGATTGTTCTTTATGGCAGTATTTACATTAGTATTTTCATCACTCCTTTTATGCTTCATTGAACCACTTTTAGGTCACAGATCCATGTTTGTGAACTGGTAGTTTAATGCAAAAAACAAGTTAACAGTCCTAAGCAGGGACATACGTATTATGTGAAAATACTTCAGCTGAGAAAACACTGCACCCTATTTCCAGAATGTTAGCCAAGGTAGACTTACCCAAATTCCTAAAGCAAAGGCAGGATTTTTAAACAGATGATTTGAGCTAGCTATAAAGAATTTTTGTAAAAATCAAAATTCATCCTGCACTTGAAATTTGCAAAATATGTATGATCAAACGGTTTCACAGATTTTTTCTTTTTTCCTTCTGAAACTGCCTAAAAGTCACTGGGTGCCACTTAATTAATGACAGGGGACTCCATTGCTCTTTGAAGACATTTTTGAGGAAACCTAGGAGATTCTGGGAAGTGCCTCCACTGAACAACTATTGCCCCCTTCTCTGTACTACTTCTTACCCCCCTAACTTTGAAAAATAGCAATTCTAGTTTTACCTGTTTTACATAACACCTTCTTATAAATTTTGTTAGAAGGAAGGATGTTGAGCTTTAAGAAGTTTAAAAGCCACTAGATAATCTCTAAGGAAGCTTCATCTCTGAAAATTCTATTGTGATGTAATTTCCCAAAGAATTCATTGCCTGAGACATTCACCTTGGCAAATACAAAGCATTACTGTTATTAAACATTTCTGGTGTATTTGCACATTTATAATTCCAGGGAAATGAAATAACATGCATTATTTCATCTCATCACCAGACTTGCACTAAGAGGCATATAGTATTATTTTTGTTTTGCAGACAAGGACACTGAGGTTCAGAGGGCCAAGGTAACTGACCTAATGTCTCATGGCTAAGTATGTGGCAGGCAGGCACAGGTATTAATTAGATTTTATGATTCTGCAGCCCGCCCACTCTGCTCGCTATGCGGCACTACCTCAGCTGTGTGCCGTGCTCAAGACCCTGGCCGGGTCGATGAAATTTGTCTCTGGAGCCTTTCCATTTCTCCTTCAGTGCCTCTCCTCTCACCACATACTTCCCACTTCCCCAAGGTCTTCACAATAATTGCTAATCCATTTAGTGTGTTACTCTTGTAGGTTATCAAGCCAGGTGTATAGTCATAACTAAAGTATGAGATGATATGGCTTAGCTCTTACCAGGAGGCATTTGTTTTGTTTTGTACTAGGAGACACTTGAAGATGGAAAATTCTTTTGCAGCTCAAATGAACGAGGTTTTAATAGAGGATTGCCAACTCGTGGGGCTTATATTTTCAAAATAGAAGGTCTTTTCTGGTGCCTTCAAAGACTTCACCTGGGACGGGCGCGGTGGCTCAAGCCTGTAATCCCAGCACTTTGGGAGGCCGAGACGGGCGGATCACGAGGTCAGGAGATCGAG
>NW_016816905.1:629849-645622 GCF_001698545.2 Rhinopithecus bieti
AAAAAAAAAAAAAAAAAAAAAAAAGACTTCACCTGAGAGACAGCTTTATTCCACTTACTAGTATCAGAAGCTGTTACGATGATTTCTTCTACCCTCCACAGAATCTATTACAGTGCTTTGATAAACATCCAGTAAATGGTAGAGCATGATGATGAAAAAAAGCAAATTAATCAGTAGAAAAAATTCTTGTAGCTATGGTTAATCCTGATTCGAGTGCACTACATGGATTTTTTTTTTTTTTCTTTTTTGTGAGACAGGGTCTCACTCTGTTGCCCAAGCTGGAGTACAGTGGTTCAGTCTTGGCTCACTGCAGCCTCCGTCTCCTAGGTTCAAGTGATTCTCCCACTCAGCCTCCTGAATAGCTAGGACTACAGGCACATGCCACCTGTTAGCTTGGCTAACTTTTGTCATTTTTAATAGAGAAGGGGTTTCACCATGTTGGTCAGGCTAGTCTCAAACTCCTGACCTCAAATAATCCGCCCGCTTTGGCCTCCCAAAGTGCTGGAATTATAGGCGTGAGCCACTGAGACCAGCAGGAAAATTTAAATATTATTTTTCTACATTGCTAAAATTCCCATGTGCCTTCTTTTTGAATGAAATGCATTTCATATGCCTCAAAGCTAGGTTAAGCATCTACATGAGAGAAATTCAGGGTGTCACTGTGCAGCTTTCAGAAGATTGTAACAAATCATCACAGGATTTACTAGCCATTTTCTGTTTTATTTTATAATAATAGAAGTCATTAATTTTGGGAGGAAATAGACTGTTTGCCTATGTGTGCTGGAAATCTAGGTCTGTAAAGAGCATGAGAAGATTATATATGATATTTCTGAAGCTAGAAATCATAGCCTCTTGATGGTTAATGGTTGGTCTCCAGCCTGTTATTTTGATGATAGTCTCATCATGCCCCTTATGGTGCCACCTCATGGTCACTGGTACCCAGATAGGCATAGCTTTGGTGCAAGTTAGAATAGTGAATTCGGTTGAGGGATATTTTTGACCAGCTAAGAAACCTTAGGAAAAATTACTCTATCTCCAGGTAACATTGATGATTCTTCTCAGAAAATTTTTAAGCAGTTCCTTATGCTAAGGAATACAAACTTAGAATGTTTGCACAGAAAAACAAAAGTAGACAATTGGAAAAGAGAAAAGAAGGGAAGGTGGATGGCAGAACAGAAGTGATGTTCAGACTTTGGAGAGGGAAAATGGAGTCAAACGGAACATCTAAGTCAAAACCAGCATGACATGAGATCACACAGCTGTCATCAGGAGTCATATGAGATTAGGCCACAGTATTCCAGCAGATTCTGCTTTGCTCAGGAATTAGCCTAGTAATTACTAGGAAGGTCACTAGGACAATGCCCTTTTTGGGACCTGCATCCTCTAGACAAATGACACTCTGAAATGAGTCTTTTTTTCCCTTTTGATCGTTAGACTTAAATTGATGCCATGGCCACAGATGCAAGTTGCATGCCTGATGAAACTTGATTACAATTCAGCAGATGAATTAGGTAGTGGAGATTTGTTTAAACTATAGATTCTTAAAGGCCTGGTGGGTTACTCTTGCCTGGGCAGTCTTCTCCTGAATGTCTGGCTATTCTTGATGTGGCAGCCTTCCCATCAAATCTTGGGCCATACTCAAGAAGAGTCAGACTACTCGATGGGCTCCATAAGTGGGAGAGTCCAGTGGTCACAGGTCCAGGGTCCAAGGACAGCTTAAGATAGCAGAGCAGCGTATGCTTCTGATTTCATGTTGCTGTTGCATCCTCTAAAAACCATTGGCAAAATTGCTGTTCCTTCCTTGACTGGACAAAGAAGGGCCCATTTTTCTTGTGGACACATAATGTTGGAATAATTTTTCTCTGGCAGCAGCATATGCTAGATGAAACATTGTAGACCTCAGCTTCTGTCTTTGCCCAGATAGCTGTCCCTTTCTTCCTTATGCAAACCCTAAATCCTGGGGGATACCAATGAAGCTGACTTGGGTTGTATCCATACATGGAGAGTCAGACTCCTTATTAAGGCCTCGTTTCTAACTCCACCTTTAGTGATTAGTGATTAATTATACTATTGCACTGAGAATCAGGAACAACAAAATGGAGTAAAGAATTTTTTTGAACAATTTAAGACCAGATAAAATTGCTGAAAATGCATACTGAGACATTTTCCTATTATCATGGATTCATCCAATGAATATTTATGGACTACTGTATAAGTATCCGGTACTATTCTAAGCATTTGGTCAACAAAAGAGGCAAAAACTCTGTCCTCTCAGAAATTCTATTCTGATGAGTTGAAAAAATCTACATTCTATCTGAAGATTCACGAACTTGCTAATTATTATTTTGGAAGGCATCCTGTTTTTGTGATTCTGAGAAGTTAAGATGTACAAAGAGCCTAATTACATGTGATTTTTTAAAAACTGGACATCCTATAGGCTGATGGTTAATAGTTTGTTTAGAAAGTGGGAAAAATGGGGCAGACTGAGGAGATCAGAAGTGTGGGGTTAAGAAAATCAAGGTATGTTGCGTCTTGAATAAGACAGTCAGGATATACCTTAGACAAAAGATGAGAATTGAGCAAAGTGTATCATCGCTATTGTCATAACTAGCATTCTGGCTAAGTGCCTTTTGTGTGTTTCTTCCTTAAATCTTGCAACAGATGTGGTCACCGAGGCTTAAAAAGTTAATTATCTACCCAGTATTACACAGCTATTTAGTAGAGACAATAGAATTTTAACTCAGGACTATCTGATTAAGAACCCAAGTTACATACACTGTACTATGTCTCAAAAGAGTAGCTTACAAACTGTATTTGTATTTATAAATACAGATCACCAGGATATTATTAGCTTTTAAAGCATCTATTATTAACCATATTTTCATACTATACTTGAAAGCACATACTTAAATATATTATAGTCAACATATTACCATATTGGAGGGACCCAACTTACTAAACTGTATTAGGTAGGTACTTTTTGCAGATGTGCAAACGTTTTCTTATCTCTATGCATTTGAACAGTATGTAAGTGTTTCCTTGGCTAGGAGTGTTTTGATTTTTCATGATGTAAAAAAAATCAGGCCTTAGCATGCCTGTTTACATAAAATTGCTTAACAGCTCAAGTATAGCATGGAGTAGAATCAAGTATGTCTGGTGGTTACATGTTCACATCGTAGTGGAATCATTGATAGCTCATTAATAAGGGAACCTATAACATATTTATGTAGTGTGATATTAAAAGTATTTCTAGTGTTATTAGGTTTAGGTGCTTTTTGCCCGCCTTATTTTGAGAAAAGCTGGGATACAATTAGTGATTAAAGTTTGATTTTCTTTTAAGCTCTGAATTACCTAACTGAAGCATATCTTGAGACAACTAGGGAAGGTTTTTGTTTCTTTTTCCAAACTATCATTTGTAATTACTTATATAGTTCAAAAATTTATTTTAGTACTATGAAACCAAGTCAGAATATTGAAATAAATTTGATGTTGAGACTGATGTGACTGGAAGAGTCTCATTACACTAGCTTTTACAATGACAAACAAATGTATGTCATAATAAGTAAATATAGGTTTATAGTTATAAGTATATTAAAATATACTGTGGACAGTAATTTATATAAATAATACAACACATTCATTTATTTACCTTTGAAGTTTAATTTTGTAAAAATTAGCAAGGGAGATGAATGGGGTAAAATCCAGTGATGTAAACATGGACATGGATTTCTAAAATGGCCACTACAGCAATCTCTGCTTTCCCATGGTTTTGCCTTTCATACACGTGGTGCAGTGCAACAAGATATTTGGTGTGTGGGGGAGGGGGGAAGAGCGAGAGACCACTTTTATGTAACTTTTATTACAGTATATTGTCATAGTTCTATTTTTTAGTCATTGTTACTTTCTTATTGTGATTAATTTTTAAATTAATCTTCATCATAGGTATGTATATGTAGGAAAAAATGCAGTATTTATAGAGTTCAACACTACTTGCAATTTCAGGCATCCACTGGGAGTCTTGGAATGTATCCCTGAAAATGAGGAGTGTCTGCTGTTCAAAAGGAAATAGAAAACATAGACTGTGCACATACTTTCTTTAACTGAAGCTAAGGAATATTGCACGTTTTGTGAATATAAATAGTCCAATGACCAAAATAATCTGTTTTCTCGGCCGGGCACAGTGGCTCACACCTGTAATCCTAGCACTTTGAGAGACTGAGGTGGCCAGATCACCTGAGGTTGGGAGTTTGAGACGAGCCTGACCAACATGGAGAAACCCCCGCTCTACTAAAAATACAAAATTAGCCAGGCGTGGTGGTGCATGCCTGCAATCCCAGCTACTCGGGGGGCTGAGGCAGGAGAATCACTTGAACCTGGAAGTTGGAGGTCGCGGTGAGCCAAGATTGCATCATTGGACTCCAGCCTGGGCAACAAGAGTGAAACTCTGTCTCAAAAAAAAAAAAAAAAAAAAAAAATTTTTTTCTCTCACCTATTTTAATCTGTATAATTGTACCATTAAAGGAAGTAAAATAATATGAAAACCTTCACAATTTCATTTCTCAGTCATTGACTTTAGATGAGTAAACTTGGGGAAGGGTAATTGCTGAAGTGGTGGGGGTAAAGGAAAATTCACTTGAGTTTAAGATTGCCACTGCTATGTACACAGAACCTGTCCCTTCCATTCACTTGCAGACCTACAACTAAAGGTCTTTCTGTAGAGTTTTTATTAGTTTTGTTCGCTTGCTCGTTAGTTTTTCTTTTTTCTTTCTTTCTTTCTTTCTTTCTTTCTTTCTTTCTTTCTTTCTTTCTTTCTTTCTTTCTTTGCAATCAGTGTTAAGTTGTCATAAGTTTAAAATAATAGGTTATAAGATGTTATTTGCAAGCCTCATGCTAACCTCAAATCAAAAAACCTAGAACAGATACACAAAAAATAAAAAGCAAGATATTAAAACAGACAACCCGAGAAAATCACCTTCACAGAAAGGAAGACAAGAAAGAAAGAATGAAGGAAGAGAAGACCACGGAACAACCAGAAAAACAATAAAATGGCAGGAATAAGTCCTTATTTATCAATAACAACATTGAATGTAAATTGACTAAATTCTCCAATAAAAAAATGTAGAGTTGTTGAATGGGTTAAAAAAAAAGACCCAATGATCTGTTCTTGCAAAAAACATACTTCATCTATAAAGATACAAATATACTGAAAATAAAAGGATGAAAAAAGATGTTCCATGCAAATGGAAACCAAAAAAGAGCAGGAATTGCTATCCTTATGTCAGACAAAATGGATTTCAAGACAAAAAGTATAACAAGAGACAAATCAGGTCATTATATAGTGATTTAAGGGATCAATTCATCAAAAGTATAACAATTGTAAATATATATGCACCCAACACTGGAGCACCCAGAGTATAAAGCAAATATTAGAACTGAAGGACAGATGATTGTATAGACCCCAATACAGTAATAGCTGGAGACCTCGACACCCACTTTCAGCATTGAACAGATCATCCAGACACAAAATTAACAAAGAAACATTGCACTTAATCTGCACTATAGACCAAGTGGACCTAATACATGTTGACAGGACATTTCATTTGATAGCTACAGACTACATATTATTCTCCTCAGCACACAAGTCATTCTCAAGGTTAGCCCATATGTTAGACCACAAAACAAGTCTTAAAAAATTCAGAAACATTGAAATTATATTAAGGATCTTCTCTGACTACCATGGAGAGAAATCCATAAAACTGGAAATCAGTTACAAGAGGAATTTTGGAAACTACACAAACACATGTAAATTAAACAATATGCTTCCTAATGACTAGTGGGCCAATAAAGAAATTAAGAAGAAAATGTAATCATTTCTTGAAACAAATGAAAATGAAAACACAACATACCAAAACTTATGCAATATAGGAAAAGCAGTACTAAAAGGAAAGTTATAGCAGTAAGCACCTACATCAAAAAAGTAGAAAATCTTCAAATAAGCAACCCGTGATGCATCTTAAAGAACTAGAAAAGCAAGAGCAAACCAAACTAAAATTACCAGAAGAAAAGAAATGGCAAATATTAGAGCAGAAATAAACGAAATTGAAACAAAGAAAGCAATAAAAATAATGAACAAACAAAAGTTGTTTTCTGAATAGATTAAAAAAATGACAAATTTTTAGCCAGACTGAGAAAAAATAGGGAAGACCCACATAAATAAAACCAGAGATGGCAAAGGAGACATTACAATTGATACCGCAGAAATTCAAGGATCTTTAGAGGCTACTATGAGCCAGTATATGCCAATAAGTTGGAAAACCTAGAAGAAATGAATAAATTCCTAGACACATGCAATCTATCAAGATTAAACCATGAAGAAACCCAAAACTTGAAGACCAATAACAAGTAATTAGATTGAAACAGTAATAAAAATTCTACTCACAAAAAAGGCCTGAGACCCGATGACTTAGTTGCTGAATATGATCGAACATTCAAAGAACTAATACAGATCCTAAGGAAACTATTCCAAAAACCAGAGGAGGAGGGAATACTTCCAGACTCATTCTATGAGGCCAGTATTACCCTGATACCAAAGCCAGACAACAACATATCAAAAAAGAAAACTACAGGCCAACATCCCTGATAAACGTTGATGCAAAAATCCTCAACGAAATACTAGCAAACCAAATTCAGCAACATATTAAAAAGATAATTAATCATGACCAAGTTGGATTTATCTCAAGGGTGCAAAGATGGTTCAACATATACAAATCAATAAGATACATCATATCAAAAGAATGAAGGACAGAAACCACATGGTCATTTCAATTGATCATATGAAAAAGGATGGGATACAATTCAACATCCCTTCATGATAAAAACCCTAAAAAAAACTGTGTATAAAAGAAACATACCACCAGACAATGAAAGCCATATATGACAGACCCACAGCTAGCATCATGCTGAAAACTGAGAAAAACTGAGAGCATTTTCTCTAAGATCTGGAACAAGAAAAAGATGCCCATTTTCACTACTGTTATTCAACATAGAATGCGAATCCTAACTACAGCAACAAGAGAAAAAAATACAGGGCATACAAGTTGGAAAGGAAGAAGTCAAATTATCCTTGTTTGCACGATACAGTCTTATATTTGGAAAAACAAAGTTTCCACCAAAAGAGTATTAGAGCTGATAAAAAAAATCCGGTGAAGTTGCAGGATACAAAATCAACGTAGAAAAATCAGTGGCATTTCTATATGCCAACAGGGAACAATCTGAAAAAGAAATCAAGAAAGTTATCCCATTTGCGATAGGTACAAATAAAACAAGATGCCTAGGCATAAGCTTAACCAAAGAAATGAACGTTTTCTATAATGAAAGCTATAAAACATTGATGCAAGAAATTGAAAAGGACACAAAGGAAAAGATATTCCATGTTCATAGATTCAAGGAATCAATATTGTTAGAATGTCCATACTACCCAAAGCAATCTACAGATTCAATGCAATCCGTGTCAAAACACCAATCACATTCTTCACAGAAATAGAAATAATAATTCTAAAATGTATATGAAATCGCAAAAGACCCAGAATAGCCACAACCATCCTGAACAAAAGGAACAAAACTGGAGGAATCACATTACCTGACTTCAAATACAGAGGTATAGTAACCAAAACAGCATGCTACCGACATAAAAATAGACACATAGACAAATGGAACAGAATAGAGTACCCAGAAATAAATCCATACATCTACAGTGAACTCATTTCAACAAAGGTGCCAAGAACACACGGGGAAAGGATAGTCTCTTCAAGAAATGGTGCTGGAGAAAACTGAGTATCCATTTGCAGAAGATTGAAACTAGACCTCTATCTCTCACCATATACAAAAATCAAATCAAAATGGATTAAATACTTAAGTCTAAGACCTCAAACTATGAAACTACTAAAAGAAAACATTAGGGAAACTGCAGGACATTGATCTGGGCAAAGATTTCTTGAGTAACACCCTACAAGCATAGACATCCAAAGTAGACAAATGGGATCACGTCAAGTTAAAAAGCTTCTGCAAGCAAAGGAAACAATCAACAAAGTGAAGACTCAGCCCACAGAATGGGAAAAAATATTTGCAAATTGTCCATCTGACAAGGGTTTAATAACCAGGATATATAAGGAGCTCAAACAACTTAAGAGGAAAAAAAAATGTAATAATCCAATTTAAAAATGGACAAAAGTTCAGCCAGGCGTGATGGCTCACGCCTGTAATCCCAGCACTTTGGGAGGCCAAGATGGGCAGATCACAAGGTCAGGAGATCGAGACCATCCTGCCTAACATGGTGAAACATGTCTCTACTAAAAATACAAAAAAAAAAAATTAGCCAGGTGTGGTGGCAAGTGCCTGTAATCCCAGCTACTCGGGAGGCTGAGGCAGGAGAATGGTGTGAACCCCAGAGGCGGAGCTTCCAGTGAGCCGAGATCATGCCACTGCACTCCAGCCTGGGCAACAGAGCAAGACTCTGTCTCAAAAACAATAAAAATAAAAATAAATAAAGACAAAAGTTCTGAGTAGACATTTCTCTAAAGAAGACAAACAAATGGCAAACAGATATAGAAAAAATGCTCAACATCATTGATTGTCAGAGAAATGCAAATCAAAACTAAAATGAGCTATCATCATATTCTAGTTAGAAAGGCTTTTATCCAAAAGACAGACAATAACAAATGCCGGTAAGAATGTCAAGAAAAAGAACCCTTTACACTGTTGGTAGGAATGTAAATTAGTATAACCACTATGGAGAACAGTACATAGGCTCCTCAAAAAACTAAAAATAGAACTACCAGATGATCCAGCAATCCCATTGTTAGGTATATACCCAAAAAGAAAGGAAATTAATATATCAAAGAGATATCTGCACGCCCATGTTTATTGCAGCATTGTTCACAATAACCAAGATTGGAAGCAACCTAAGTGTCTATTGACAGATGAATGGATAAAGAAGGTGCAATAGATACACGTAACGGAACATTGTTCTGCCATAAAAAGAATGGAATTCTGTCATTTGTAACAACATGGATGGAACTGGAGGTTATTATGTTAAATGAAATAAGCCAGGCACAGAAAGACAGACTTCGCATGTTCTCACTCATCTGTGGGAGTTTAAAAATTAAAACAATGGAACTCATGGAGATAGAGAGTGGAATGATAATTACCAGAGGCTGGAAAGGGTGGGGAACAGGGGGGAGGGGGAAAGTGAGGATTGTAATTGGGTGCAAAATATAGTTAAATAGATTAAATAAGATACAATATTTAATAGCACAATAAGGTGATTACAGTAAACAATAACTTACAGTACATTTTAGAATAAAGGAATGCAATTGGAATGTTTTTTGCACAAAGAAACGATAAATGCTTGAGGTGATGGATATTCCGTTTACCTAGATGTGATTATTACACATTGAATGCCTGTATCAAGATATCTCATGTAACCCATAAATACATACACCTGCCATGTACCCATACACATTAAAAATTGTAAAAAGTCCACTTACTTACATAGGTGGAATGTAGTTGTTTTTTGTCAGTGATACAAGGGGTGAGCATTCATAATATTATTTCCATAATTATTACTTTGGCCACTAGACAAAATTGTCTTCAGTGGCCAATTAACATATTGAGGATGGTTTCACTTGTATGGAAATCATGTCTTTTTATTTTTTTAATTGAGACAGGGTCTTGCTGTGTTGCTCAGGCTGAAGGACAGTGGCATGATCATGACTCACTGAAGCCTTGAACACCTGGGCTCAAGTGATCCTCCTGCCTCAGCATCCCAAGTAGCAGAGACTACAGGCACATGCCGCCACACTTGGCTAATTTTTAAGTATTTTGTGGAGACAGGGTCTTGCTATGTTGACCATGCTGGTCTCGAACTTCTGGCCTCAAGTGATCCTCCTTCTTTGGCTTCCCAAAGTGCTGGGATTATAGGCATAAGCCACTGAACCTTTCTAGAAATCATGTCTTGTTATGGGGCAATTAAGGCATAAAAATTTAACCAATTTTTGTATTGCATTAGTGGAATTATTGAAATAAGTATGAGGTAATAAGAAAAAGACAAATCTCCTACCCCTATAGAAAAATAAGAATGTAAGTGAGTGTATCTCAAAAGAAAAGATAATGAAAAGAAAGACATCAAAAGTGTTCAACTTCACGAATGTTGAAAGAAATGCAAGCTAAAACAATCATAGCTCCTCTTGCCTGTCAACATTAGCAAACATGGGGGCAGGACAGTCTCATGCACTTTTTGTGGGCATGTGCATTAGCAGTATTTCTGGATGTTCTTATGACAATATGCGTAAAAATTTATGCATACTCCTTGACAATATGCATAAATTTTTGCATACTCCTTGACTTGGAAATTATATTTCTAGAAATGTGTCTTAAGGACGTAATCATAAATGTCTGCAAATACATCTATAATTTTTAGTCTAACATTGTTTATAATTGTAGTGAAAAAGGGAGAAATAAGGTAATGTCCAGTAATGGGTTAATGATAAAGTAAATCAAGTCAGACTCATAAAATGAAATTTTAGAAGTTTACAAAGTATCATATTTGAGAAGTTGTTAATGATAAATTAAGCGAATACATTACCAAGTAAGATATATACAATATGATGCTCATTTGTGTATCTATCTGTATAATTATAATAATATATGTTTACTTAATGGAAGAACTAGAGGAATGTTGTCTAAAATATTAAATGTCTTTTGGTGATTTTTTCTTGTCATTTGTACTTTGCAAGTTTTCTGCAATATATATGCAACATTATTTTTACTTCTTAATAGAAATTTACAAACTTACACAAGAATAGAGAGAGCAGTATAGTGAACTTCTGTGTAGCTATTCCTCCCATTTCAACAATTATCTACTACACTTCTTTAAAAGAAAATGAAAATATTTTTTAAAAGTACAATTACTCAGAAACCATTGTGCTCAAATCTCCTGGAGCAACTTATTGTAAATCTTTATAAAGAATTTGTTATATTTTCCCTTGAAAAACGTCGTGTTTCCACTGCCAAAGTCCTGGTTTTCAAAGCTTCGGCCTACTCACCAACAATGTTTGTATGAGAAAGCTAAAAGCATTTCAGTGTTGTTGATGAAAAAGGTAAATCAATAATGTGATTTCTTATTTTTTTATTCCAGTAAAAAGCACATAAGTTTTCTGGCAGTTTATTACTATTTCTTTGAACACATAAACAAGAAACTTAAGAACAATAAGATCTAAAAGGTGATGTAGCCAGCCGTGTGTGTGTTTTTGTCATCTCTTTTCATCTAGTTTAGGGATCAGGGCAGAACTTGGTAAAACACATTTCAGTAAAAGGGCTGTCTCTCTGCTCTGCAATCAGTTTTGGGAGCACTTTCATTCTTGAGTTCAGAATTTGAAATATAGTCTGTGCTGTGCAAGCAGATGTTTATAAGGAGCTTCTAGAAGAAGGTAAGAATCAAGGGTGCTCCAAAGGATTATGTGCCTACATGCCAAAAAAAGACTCCTGTGAGTTTAAGTATTTTCCCCATTGAAGCATAAAAGACACAAAAAAGTGCAACAACCACCATTTAGTGTATTTCCAACTAAAAACCTCACCTCTAGATTCCTGTGTTTCTACCGAGCATTAAAGGCACATTTTTCACACTGTGTGTTAGTGGGAGTGTGTGCATTTTGATCGACTAACCCCTTTGGTGAACTTTAATGTGTACTATTTTTAAAAATCCTGGATAACTTACTTTTGGAAAGTGGATATTGTTTATTTCTTTAATTTCCACAAGGTCCAATGCTGTGGTTCCAATACACTGGGTATAACTGGACCATAAAAATAATAAATGCATGACAACATGAGTATAAACATACTAAATGTCCTGCATTCACATGGCAAATTGTCAATATCTATTGACATTTGTTCTTATGGCATCTATTAAGGCCACACTATATTTATTAACTTTGGTTTGATTACACTGCTCCATTAAGTTGGTAATTTCATTATAGTTTAAGAGGGATTTTAGCTGCCGGATTTAGTTTAAATTTTTATGCAAAAGTCCAGAAGTCCTTGGGCAGTGAACACATTTTATATAAATCAAATAAATAATTAATGAATGAGAGCTATTTCAGAGGAGCAGAAAACAACGGAATCAAGATCAGATAACTTTTGAATAACACATACTGAGAAACTGTTCATAGAGATTAGAATCCTAAAGCTGTGTCAGGTATATTCATATACTTGTTAGTCAAATATTGTCATGTAAAAATATCCATGTCAGAGGGAAACATCGCTTTAGTCACAAAATTGGTCTTCAGCTCACATAGACTGAACAACAAAGAGAGATGCTTACATGGGGCAATAGGATGAGTAAATTTGCTTGTTTCTGAACTCGTTTTAAACATGACACGGCAGATATTTGATGAGTAAAATGCTTCCCTGATTAAAAAAAAAAATCCTATAAAAGTTGCCAAAAGAACTGGTTAGGAGTGAATATATTGGGTAAGGGCCTCTTTAGCATGTAGTCAGTCTCATCTGTAAAATATAAAGATGTCATTCCGTGTTATTTTAGTTACTATCTATTGACAAATCATAGATTACACCTAGGTTTGACCTTTCTGTTCTCAGCCCACTTATTTGTTTATTGTTCTCTTTGAAAGCCCTTAGAACAAAAAAGAAAAAAAATGTTTTCAAAGCCTTGAAAACAAATGAGTAAACACATGTTCTACTTATCATTTGTCAGACTGAGCAAAGCTCTTTGGATGTGCTCAACAGCTTTTGGAGGAAGACAAACACTATCAGTGAAATACATGAACAATTTCATTGGGATCAGGAAGTTTCAACAGAAGCTATTAATTTTATGAGCATTAACTCTGACAAAAATCTATGTATCTGTAGGCTCCCCCACCATATTAACATCAAGAATAAAGAATCAGGCAATTCAGATGAAAATTGTAGCATATGGTAGGGTCTTTACAATGGTGGGAAGATAGGCCAAAAATTATGTTTGTAAATTTCTGAAATGATTTCCAGAAACGCATTACAGGCTAAGTGCTTTATACAGTAGGTATTGTTAGCAGGTGTTGTGAGCACTTTATTTCTTACACACAATGCTGACATTTTACTCCTTTATACTCTTTAAGGGAACAAGCAGTATAATTGGAATTCCTTTGAGAATGATTTGTTAGTTATTTTGGACCTTTACAGGGAGTAAATGGTAAATAAGAGCTGAGTTTTTGGACATTAGTGTCTATTGGTTGAGTGGATTATACTGTAAATTTTAAAAAGGAAGGGCAATTTAGGCAATGATACTAACAGCTGCACGGTTATTGTGTAATAGTGGCCCACCTGGGCTGAATTGTGAATTGCAAAACAAAGCTGAATGCTTTCAATTCCATGATGTATTATGCTACAAGGGAAGCTCTCAGCTAAGCAAAATGTAGAGCTACTGTCAGACCATTCCTCTGCCAAATTACTACTGCACTGAAAAATGACTACAGTGATATCACTTGGTGAGATCATCACAGTCTACTTCTCTTAATGTTTCCATAATTTCCGATCCCAATTTTACATCTCAGTAATTTATTTTCAGTAATGAAGTATTTTCGCCTCCTTCACTTTGGTAGAGCATATACTACATTAAAAAAAAAAAACTTATTCAGCTATTTGAGAATGAAAATACATGCAGTTTCCTCCCTCCATCATGAGCAATGTAATAAGTGAACAATGTCTAGCTAATGAGTTACTTGTTATGATTTATACTGGTAATGTGCAATTATTTTAAACATAGAGGAATGTTCTTATAAGTGGGTTAAACGTAGCGGACATAAGCCTTCTTGTACTTAAGTATTTACTACCAAATGATGTGACTGATTAGCTTTGTTCAAGTTCACTCAGAAAAAAAAAAAAAGATTCCTGCATCTCCATCAAGATCCTGACTTTTCATTTCTCTAATTTTCCTCCATACTCTATAGTGTTGAAGAGAATAATGGAGGCTTCTCGAAACATGAATTCTTAGAAAAGGAAGGAGTTGAGACATAGGGAAACCATGTGGTCTTGCTGTGAATCATTACAGATATGAGCCAAAGAAAAGTTGGGCATGATATCAAGCATTGTTTTCTTTCCAGGTTTTTCTAAATCTGGCTGAGTTTTACAAACACTTCAGGGGAAGTTCAGAGTTCTGCATTTTATTCCTAGATCTTTCATATGACCCTGAGAAGTCACTTAAGCTTACAGATGTGGGGGAGATGGATTTTAAGCCACCTTTCAAAATCGATCTGTAATAAAAGATATTCCTTTGGATGCTTTCTCTTCGTACACACTCAGGCGAATGCATGGAAACAGTGATATTGTATTTTGATGCAAAGAATAACTCAATTTTTAATAAAGTGAATGGCTGCCTGCATACATTTGTTAATCAGTTTTCTCTTTACTTGTTTTCTTCCAGTAATGTGGTTTCCATTATACATTTCAATTCTGCTTCATTGCTGGTAAGCATCTGTTTTAAAATACAGTTAAAAATTGGTACTCTTGGTCCAATTCCAAGGGGCAAAATCAGCAGGAATAAGTAATCCCACAGCCTTAAGAAGAACCTTCTTAACCATGGAAAGAAAAGCAATAAGTACTAAACTTTGAATAAAAGAGCCATAAATGAGTCTGGAAGCCTCATTTACATTGTAATGTGCATACCAGCATGATGTCATTATCAATTAGTGTGAGTATTTTCTAACAGCCATCTATTCGGAGTATGTAGTCATTTCGTTTATGGTTATGATTGTGGTGTGTGTGTGTTGGTATCAGAGAGAGAACACTAAAGCAGCAATGTCCATGGCAAGTAGTAATACTGAAAAAATTTATGCCGGTCATGAATCAGTCCTCCTTCATTTAATATTATTTATTGATAGGAGGTAGGTAGAGTACCTCAATAATCCATGTGTGTTGAATAGAATAATAAAAATCCAGATGTAATTTAATCTTTCTACTGTATGAGTTAAAGCAATAAATAAATATATGTATATTCTTTTTTTGTCAGTCCTATCACAGTGTAATTTTTTTTCTTTGGGATTTTGGAAAGCTATAGTTATTGTTGAAACTAATATTTCATTCTCTGTGTTTTGTCTTGCTCGAACAATTTCATTATGTTTCAAGACTACTGGTGCATGGCTTAGTGTAGTCTGAGGTGTGAGGTGAGACTGTTCTCTTGAGTTTTGGGTTTATTCTTTATAACGCTGTGAGAATAAAGGGCATTTGCATGGACATTCATGTAGAGGTGTGCAGCGATTTTGATGGAGCAACTATGCATCCTAGGCCTGGTTTCTTGCTTTTAGACTGTCTTTTAAAATTAAATTTCCTTTATTTCTACTTCCTTCTGTACACATGCTCTGAAATATTCCATAGATTTTTAAAAAAATCCTGTTCTTTATTGCATTTCCACATATAAATTCATCCCAATGATTATTAAATATTTTCTGATTTGTGAATTCAGAATACAAATATGGCTGAGACTCACGAATGAAAGGTATCCACGTCATTCATATATTTGTGGAGAGTATTTCTCAATGATATTATTGAGAGATATAAAGGGGTTATCTGAGAAATGTGCATGTTGCTTAAGAAAAAGAAAATGCTGGAAATGGTGCTTGGTTTACCTGTACAGTAAAGTACAAAATAGTAAACAAAACAAAGCAAAACAACAACACCTTGTTTCTGGACTCTGCTGTAAGCAGGCTTTTTTTTTTTTTTTTTTTTTT
>NW_016816905.1:646460-649635 GCF_001698545.2 Rhinopithecus bieti
CCACCTCGCCAGGCTAGTTTTTTGTATTTTTTAGTAGAGACGGGGTTTCACCGTGTTAGCCAGGATGGTCTCGATCTCGTGACCTCGTGATCCACCCGTCCTCGCCAGGCTAGTTTTTTGTATTTTTTAGTAGAGACGGGGTTTCACCGTGTTAGCCAGGATGGTCTCGATCTCGTGACCTCGTGATCCACCCGTCCTCGCCAGGCTAGTTTTTTGTATTTTTTAGTAGAGACGGGGTTTCACCGTGTTAGCCAGGATGGTCTCGATCTCGTGACCTCGTGATCCACCCGTCCTCGCCCGGCTAGTTTTTTGTATTTTTTAGTAGAGACGGGGTTTCACCGTGTTAGCCAGGATGGTCTCGATCTCGTGACCTCGTGATCCACCCGTCTCGGCCTCCCAAAGTGCTGGGATTACAGGCTTGAGCCACCGCGCCCGGCCGATCCAGCCTTCTCTTTAAGCAATTAACTTAGGTTTATTCATTCCTTCCTAGCCAAACTTCTCAAAAGAGCTGACTACTTGATGTCACCTCCCAACTCCCGTATAATTCAAAAATAACCAGTGATATGGCAGAGTGAATATAAAGATACAAAGCGGTCTGTGCAGCATTTAGTGATCAATTGCAAATTGAGTGTGAATGAGGAAAAAGATGCTGCCTCTCTAAGTCATCCTCCCAGTATTTACATTGTGAGTCTGGATCGTTAGTCATTGCCTTGCATACTGTGGGGGATGCCAAGAGAGGCAAGGCATGGTGTCTATCTCCAAGCTGCTTATGAACTGCTTGCAGAGAGGACCCCATACATAGCAAGAAAATTGAGAATGAAAAGGAGTATCAGGTGGGCGGTCCAGGCAATGTAAGTCATGGAGTCAAGTGAAACAGGCTCCTTAGTGCATACGGAGGCACATTTGAAACTGAGGTCAACGAGGACCATGAAGACAATGACTCCCGAGGTTAAAAGGCAAACAGACACCCCTTGTTTGGGAGGGGAATAGTGGCAATATTGGAGCTAGGTTTAAAGGTTGGGTCCTTTAAATGTGACAAGGTTGAGGATACAGTTCCGGGGGAGGGAATAGTATGTAAATATGGTAAATGATTTAATATGGTAAAATGTTTTCAGTAGTCAGAGAGGAACAATCTGGTTAAGAAAGAAAATTCTTATGGGCGGGTAATGCAAGTCAGCACAAAAGTAGTACCTAATGCTCACGTATTCAATAAATACGTTCCTGGAAAGTGAAATAAATAAAGATTAATGTATTTTGCTCTTTAGAAATCATGACACCTGGCTCTCTTGCCAGTGAGTGAATGCTCAATCAGGCTGTCATTGTGGCCAGTCTTACCTTTACATAAATTAAGCAATTGCATTAACTCTTTCAGGTTTTATGGGACTCTATCATTTGCTATGTGAATAATTAACAAATGCCAGTTAATACACTTGATGTATTAATAATGGATGCTACCTACAATAGAGAGTGTTACTGACTTCCTGGATGTAATTTCAATAAATATTTGAATGTGATTAATGTCAGTGCATTTTTTACTATTAAGTATCTCAAGAAATTATTGAGTTATATGGTACTCTGTGGGGCAAATTTAGGAAGGAATTATATTATGCTTATTAATTACCAGATACTTCACAGGTCCTAAGTCATTTTTAAATTCCACTAAGTTCATTATGCTCATAAGGATAGGGCTAAAAGGGCTCAATTAGCCCCACTTTTCCCAGAATGTAACTTACTCCTCAAAGCGACTCATCAGATTTTACATGGCCAGAGGTTCAATTAATAAAAAACTTTTTCTGTTAATTAGAAATGACACAAGATACCTGACATTGTTCTTGTGGCTTCCAGTCACCCACAGACTTAATGTGCTTATTTATTGCTTAATGGCAATATTTTATTGGTATCTATGTATCAGTTTGTCAGATTGGGTTATTCTGTGTAATGTTGCAAAATATTCCTTATTTTCTTTTCCTTCTGAAAGTTTGTGTTCCTCTAAAGAGGTTCTGTGGAATAACATTCCGTTAGTAATTTTGAGGGGTGCTGCCAGTGGGGTCTAGAGCTATGGGAAGTAGAAGGTGTAAACAGAATGCATTTGCTTGTTTATATACAACCTGGTGGATGTCTAAAGAAAATTGAGTATTATTATGATTGAAAACATTAAATCAGGTCATCAAAGGAATTAAATCAGGTCACAAAAGGAATGTCTAATTATAACATACAGTAGATGATTTTAGTCTCCTATTCAAAGACTACACCTGTAACCTCACATAGTGTTGCTGTGAAATCTTCCCCCGACAAGGCTCACTAGACACTAAGAGCTGAAAGGGAAGTTAAGTATTGTTCAGTTCAAATGCTCAACATGACTAATCATCAGGGTTTTAGTCTCATTAAAACGACAGTGAGATATCAACTCATACCTGTTAGAATGGCTTGTATCAGAATGACGAAAGATAACCAGTGTTGGTGAGGATGTGGAGAAAAGACGCCCCTTGCACACTGTTGGGGGGAATGTAGTACACACATTATGGAAAACACCATGAAGGTTGCTCAAAACATTAAAGATAGGACTATCATATGATTCAGCAGTCCCTCTACTGGATACATATCCAAAGAAAATGAATCAGTATCTCAAAAAGATACCTGCACTCCTGTGTTCATTGCAGCAGCATTCACAGTAGTCAAGATACGGAATCAACCTCAGTGTCCACCAGTGAATGAATGGATAAAGAAAATGTGGTATATGTACATAGTGGAATACTATTTGTCCTTTCAAACAATGAAATTCAGTCATTTGTGAAACATGGATAAACCTGGAGGACATTATATTAACTGAAATAAGCCAGGCATGGAAAGATAAATATCACATGATCTCACTTATATGTAAAATCTAAAAAATTAAACTCATAGAAACAATGAATAGAATGGTGGTGGGTGGTGGGGAATTGGGGAGACATTGGTCAAAGGATACCAACTTTCAGTTAGACAAGAAAAATAACTTCAAGAGCTCTATTGTACAACACGCTAACTGTAGTCAATAACAATGCATTGCATGCTTGAAAATAGCTTAGAGAGTAGATTTTCGGCCGGGCGCGGTGGCTCAAGCCTGTAATCCCAGCACTTTGGGAGGCCGAGACGGGCGGATCACGAGGTCAGGAGATCGAGACCATCCTGGCTAACA
>NW_016816905.1:651985-659482 GCF_001698545.2 Rhinopithecus bieti
AAAAAAAAAAAAAAAAAAAAAGTAGATTTTAAATGTTCTTACCACAAAACAATTTTTTGGTAAGAAAGTGTGGTATGTGAAGTGAGACATATGTCAATTAGTTTGATTTAGCCATTCTACAATGTATATATATTTTGAAACATCATATTATACAACATAAATATACACAACTTCTATTTATCAATTGAAAGATAAATTAGTAAAACAAACAAAAAGGATTATTTAGTTTGCCAGGCTATTTGCCAAGTGAGGAGCCTGAGGCCCAGAAGGTGGCTGAATTACCCAACTTCTTGCATCTAGACCACATCTCTTCCTTGTACCACTCTGCCACTTACATGAGGGCCCTGGATTCTGAAAGTTCTCTGAGATTCTATGGTTCATTATTTTGTTGTGCTTTGGAATCAAGTGGTTCTTTATTTTTCTTGTGAGTGCAGGACATATTTCCATAGTAATACAAACCACTTTTTGTAGATTAGTAAATGAAAAATATTTACATGACTGGGCGCAGTGGCTAACGCCTGTAATCCTAACACTTTGGGAGGCCAAGGTGGGTGGATCACCTAAGGTCAGGAGTTCGAGACCAGCCTGGCCAACATGGCGAAACCCCATCTCTGCTAAAAATACAAAAATTAGCCAGGTGTAGTGGCACACGCTTGTAATCCCAGTTACTTGGGAGGCTGAGGAAGGAGAATCGCTTGAACCCAGGAGACGGAGGTTGCAGTGAGCCAAGATTGTGCCACTGCAATCCAGCCTGAGTGATGGGAGCTAGACTCAATCTCAGAAAAAAAAAAAAAAAAAAAAAAAAAAGAAAAAAAGAAAGAAAGAAAAGTATTTACATACATGGAGGATGTAGTAAAATTACTTTTCATTTACTAAGGTTGGGATACATGGTGGGTTCAGAGGCTGAGCTTTGCTGTCTGACCGGCGTGGATCGAAGTACTGACTGTGCCACTTCTTCAGTGACATTTGATAAGTTACTTAACCAAAACCTCAGTTTCTTCATGAGCAAAATAGCATTTTTTTGGTTATATGAGCATAGTGAATAGTCAATAAATATTGCCCTCATTATCATTCAATCAGTACTTATTGATCAGTTGAATCTGGAAACAAAATTCAAGGGCTTCATTACTACCTTTAAAAATGTTTCTCATTCCATATTTTTAAAAAAGTGATAGTGATAGTATTTAGAGATAAAATTTGTGAATTTGTTCAAGTATGTTCCTTATTGGTGATATTTCTAGATTTATGAACTTCATGACCTATGGGTGCTGAACTTGTCTGAATGACACAGAACAAAAACAATCCAAAAGGTAATTTATTGACTTACTGGTGAGTCAGAGGTAGGTCAGATTTCAGGCCAGGTTTGATCCAGAAATTGAAACCATGTTACCAAAGATTCCATTTACTTTCTGACTATCCTCTTTGCCTTCCCAAGTGTCTACTTCATCCAAGAAAGGCTCAGTTTCTGGGAACTGAATGCTTCCTAATTCAAATTAAGCAGTGAAAGAGAGAAAATCTCTTTTGGTAGCTGTCAAAGAAGCGTATAGAAATTTATTTTTTAAAGAAACTCTCAGCAAAGATCTTCTTGTGTTTCATTGACCCCCCACTAGGCTCTGGTTGTTATGTCAGAGACTGAATGTGTTAACTGGTTTGCCAGAATCCATTTCTGATGTGGAGAATGGAGTCAGCTTTTCCTGAACTAAATACTGTGTTGGAGAAGCAAGGACACTCAAAAGAAAATTAGAAAATGCTTACTAAGAGAGGACAATGGATAAGGGTAGGCCAAAATATGCACTACATATTCCCAAAGCTACTGGTGTGTCCCAAATTTGAGGTCTAGTGTTAGCTGTGACCACAGCTCTCTATTTTATATAACATCGAATTCTTTGCCCGTACACTGATTAAAATAGGCATTATGAACATAGCATATTAGCATGGACGTATTTAAAGAATTACATCTATTTGTACTCAAGCTTTCTCAATCTCTTCTCAAAGCAGTGACCCACAGAAGAGTTTGCTATTCTTAGACAGGAGGTCTAGATTAATTATAATAAATATAGCACATTCTGAGCAATTCTGAATCTGGAGTGTGGTATTTGAAGCTTTGAAACCAAAGACAAATTACTGGCATTATTTTGTATTATCATGTAACTGAATTTTCATCTTCAGAAAAACGTCTTATTAAGCAAGATAGAAATGAGGTTGGAATGGATTCATTGGAATCATTTTGGCCAAAAACATATTTTCTACTTTTAGCAAATTACAGCATTATCAACATGTAATCCTTCTTATTTTCCCACATGTTATTTAACAAAATATTAGTCAAGTTGGAAATTATTTTTTTGTTGCTATCAAGGAAATGTATGCTCCCAGTTCTGGCATCCTTCAAGCATTTACAGATGATGCTTCAAAAATGTCTGAGGATACAGTGTTTATCCAAGCTGCAGTAGACTAAAAATAATCATGGCTCCAAAGTGGTTTGCATCCCCATGGAGAATATATACCTCACTGACAGGAAAATTATCACAGAACTAAACGATACCAAGCACAACAAAGTGATGCAACCATAAACTCTCAGAGAATTTTCAGAATACAGCATTATTTTGGACTTTGTGGCTTTTGAGTGCACCAATGAGCCTCATGATAGTGGCTGAGCTTCCCGGAAGAATGGCAGTATTTTGGACAGTCTGTTAGTACTTGGAGCCATGGATTTTTTTGAGTCAGATGAAAGACACAAATGCTCATACCAGAAAACGTCTTTTCCACCCCAAATTTCATATAGAGCTTTGGGGGGTTCATGTACTCCCTAAAGCCAATTTTTAGACCTAAGTAAATATAAACCATTTTTTTTTATCAGAATGCAAAATGAAGCCCGACTTCCTTGAATTTTAAAATTTAATATCTGGCTTCTTACTGGCAAAGATGTAGTGATTTGAAAGACTTGAGTTCAGTGTTCCCCAAAATATATTTCTAGTAGTTTAATCTAACAGGAATAAGAACCTCTGAAGGAGTAAGGAAAATGTAGCATCAATGGATTCTTCTAATGCCTTACACTTAGTAGGTACAATGAATCTTATATAACTTAATGAAAAGTCAGTCTTAAAATTATGCAGAGCTAGCAGCTCAATTCCAATGCTATAAAAGTAATAATGGGCAAGTATTATTAAATGATTCCCAGTTATTTTGGTCGTACACAAACTACTTCATTATTGTACAATTTTTAGGCTTCTAAATAAGGTTTTCTTAATATGTGAATTCATTAGAATATGCAAAGTAGTTAAAGTGCCTGGCTAGTTTCCTTCAATTTTTTGCTTTTATAACTTCAGCGAATTTTTTTTAATGAATAATATATTATGTTTATGCTGGTATACAGACAATTCCATGAAGATATTTCTTACATTCTAGATTTTAGAGTCGATTTTACTTCTGTCTTTTGATTTTTATAATTGCTAATAGGCTGAGTGTTTTCTAAAATCAGTGTTCTCACCGGAGAGATCCGAAACATCGACTCAAATGACTGAAAAAACACGACTGGTCCTAACACTGAGCAAAACTATGTGGAAAATTTGTAATGATTTGTAAACATTTCACACTTATTATGATTCAGATATGGACTGTGGCCCAGAAAAGATTTGGATTTATTTTGATTATCCCTGTAATTAGCTCAGCAATGTTTTTCTAAGTTATGATTTCATGCTGACTATTAGAAGTTGCACATTGTTGAGATGCCACATGTAAAGAAGGTATGGGATTATATGGCAATAATTAAACACACTATAAGGTAAATTGAACAGGACTGCAAACCAAGAAAACATGAAGTAAACGTAACATAAATAGACTTAAGAAGGCAGACTGATATCTTGTTCGATGTTTTAGATAAAATTCTAAGCACATAACCCAATTCAATTTTGTACAAGCAGAGGAAAACTACAGTGCTAATGAGAAATATGGGCTTTACTACTATATTGTTACCCTCAGTGTGGAGATCAAGGCACCACATGTTGGCCCACATGCTATACCACGGATATCTTTTCTCCTGGGATGAATGACAGCAGGACTGGCTACTAGTTTGTGGGGCCCAGTGAGAAACGGAAATGCAGGACCCCTTGATCACCATTCATTAAGGATTTCAAGATGACAACCAAAAGTTTTAGACCCTGCATGGAGCCCCACCCGAGGACCTGTCTTGGTAAAAAGAGAAGAAGGGAGTTATAGAGGTGCTTCTGAATTCTATCTGTCCATCTCTCCCACTCCTCCTGGGCTCTGCGGAGATGTTCAGAACAGGACGAAGGAAAGAGCCAGCTCTCTGTTTGGTACAAGGTTTGAAGGCAAGTAAGATGACAAGGGCTGCTCCTTTCTAAAATCTATCCCCAAGATAGGCTGTGAGGATTAATGAGTTAATATCAGAAATTGCTACAGGGTAAATCTTCACTTGCCTAAAAGAGCATAAAATTTTTATTTTGTCTTTTATGCTTTCTGACAATCCCTTCAGTCTGCCACTAGGCTTTTAGTGGAGCGTGTGGAGAATTTAGGACAAGATGATGAATCTTACTCAAGGGCATCTTGAGAGCTTTGCAAACTTAATGCAATAATGTAGGTCTTGGGCCCTGTGTCATGAAGTAAACAAAGACAGCTGAAATTTCAGATAAAAGAGGCTATAGCTCATCTATTGTCATTATTTAGGAGACAAATTACAGCAATGAGTATTTTTTTCCCTTAAAATCCCTTTTATTATTGCATGTCTAGTTAATTTTATTTTTGAACAACTAGAAAGCTACAAAGATACTCTGTGAATGTTTAAAGGCTGTAATTTATTATTATTTATTTATTTATTTATTTTATTTTATTTATTTATTATATTTATTTTTGGAGACGAGTCTCGCTCTGTAGCCCGGGCTGGAGGCAGCGGATCTCAGCTCACTGCAAGCTCGCCTCCCGGGTTCCCGCATTTCCTGCCTCAGCCTCCGATGTAGCTGGGGACTACATGCGCCCGCCACCTCGCCGGCTAGATTTGTATTTTTTTAGTAGAGAACGGGTTTCACGCGTGTTAGCCAGATCTGTCTCGATCTCCTGACCTCGTGATCCGCCCGTCTCGGCCTCCCAAAGTGCTGGGATTACAGGCTTGAGCCACCGCGCCCGGCCTAAAGCTGTAATTTATTTTAAACAGTGCATATAAAATATATTTTGGCCTTGAAAAGTTAAAAAAAAAAAAAGGTAGGTTGTACAACTTGGAAGCTGGGTAAAGCCCCAAATGAAGGCTGTTGGAAGAACTAGGACAGAAGGAAAGTGGCAGTCTTCTTGGGTTTTGCACAAATGTGAGAGTCCAGAGTCCAGAGTCCACATGGGTTCCTGCTCTATTGCCACAACCTGGGCTGTGCCTTTGGTCTTAGGAGCCACTTGAGGGCATCTACTCTTCTGAGTAGCTAAAAAAAAAAGTGCTAATGAAGTATTTAACACTTGTACTGGGTTGAGCTAAGAAAGAGGCTGCCTATAAGCAGGGAAAATAGCCAGAGGCAGTCAAAGATAAGAAGGGAAGGGCAGGGATGCCAGCATACATCTAACAGTTTAGGACAGTAACTGGTTCAACTGTATTTATGTATTTATTTATTTATTTATTTATTTATTTATTTCTGAGATGGACTCTCTCTCTGTTGCCCAGGCTGGACTGCAGTGGCTCGATCCTCCTGGATTCAAGCGATTCTCTTGCCTCAGCCTCCCCTGTAGCTGGGACTACAGGCACATGCCACCACACCCAGCTAATTTTTGTATTCATTTTTATTTTTATTATTATTATTTTTTAGTAGAAACACAGTTTCATCATGTGGGCCAGGCTGGTTTCAAACTCCTGACTTCAAGTGATCTGCCTGCCTTGGCCTTCCAAAGTGCTGGGATTACAGGAGTGAGCCACTGTGCCTGGCCTGGTTCAACATTTAGACTTGGAGGCTTCTTTTTCTTTTGTCCAGTGCCTGTAAACCAGTTCCTGCCTTCAAGGAGCTTTCAGACTTGCAGTAGAGATCAGGTTATCAATAAGTGTGGAAAATACTGATAACCTTGGGAAGGATTTGAAGAGAATAAGAGAAAGAGAGAGAAAAGGAAAACTTTACTAAAGATGATGCTTTCAGGAGTCAAACCTTGAGGGCTGTTGATGGGGAAAATGGGCAGAAATGGGAAGGCAACAGGGACTGTACTCTGAAGAGAACATTATGGAATACCAACCGTACCTGGATGGAGCAGAACACTTTTCATGTATCTGTCTCCTGCAGTCTTCACAATAGCGCCGTGAGACCAACTGCTAATTAGCTTGTTTTTGAGACAAAAAAGGCCTTTATTTCATTAGAGACCCACCCCTGCCTCCCAAAATGGAACATGATTAAGATCCTTAGAATAGCTAAACACCAAAAAGATTATGGTAACCCCCCTATATAATTCAAAATAAAAATAATTCAAAACACAATACATTCATGTGTATGCTAGAATTAAAACATTAGCTTATGTTCTGAGTTTTTCTCAGGTCTATGTCCTGGGTAAGTTAATTGAGTATGGGCCTGCATCAGGTTTGAGTAACTCTTCAGCTGCTGCACCCTGGTGAGGTGCTCTTAGCTAACTTACTGTCTGAAACAATACTGCACCCAAGGGTGACAGAGCCAGTAAGCGGCAGAGGAAGGATTCAAACTTAGGTCTAGCTGACCTTTGATAATATGGCTTTTAAGAATGTGGCTTTCCCAGTGAGCCATGCCTGGGGTAAGTCTAACTCCTGTGTGTCTGCTTACCTCAGGGGGACCTGCTTGTCACTTAGGCGCAGACAAAGAGGTCTTAACAGAACATCTGTGAAGAGGTAAAAGGCTTCCTGGGACTCTCTGTAAAACTTTGTCAAAGGATTTTTCAGTGACATAAACTTCCTCTTATCTATGTTGTATTGTTACGTGAGAAAAGCATGCTACAGAGAAATATATATATATAGCAGGACCCCATGTTCTCCTAACAAAATGCTCCTATATTTACATTTATAGATGCTGTCATATGTTTGTGGGGTTACCTTAGGTACTTGGGGGAGAAAAGGATAAAAAAGCTGGGGAAAAATGATAGGTTCCTAGTGTGATGTGAATGGAACATATGACTATATCGCAGTCAGGCCTCCAGCATTGCCACAAATAGGTCATCTTTGACTGTTCCTATGAACATGGTTTCAAGGTAACCTGGTTAAAAGAGAGCACTGGGCTGGGTGCGGTAGCTCACACCTATAATCCCAGCACTTTGGGAGGCCGAGGTGGGCAGATCACCTGGGGTCAGAGGTTCGAGACCAGCCTGACCAATGTAGTGAAACCCCCATCTCTACTAGAAATACAAAAATTAACCGGACATGGTGGGGTACACTTGTAATCCCAGCTACTCAGGAGGCTGAGGCAGGAGAATTGCTTGAATCCAGGAGGTGAAGGATGCAATTGTGCCATTGCACTCCAGCCTGGGTGACAAAAGTGAAACTCCTTCTCAAAAAAA
>NW_016816905.1:659776-689406 GCF_001698545.2 Rhinopithecus bieti
AAAAAAAAAAAAAAAAAAAAAAAAGCACTTATTTGTTTAGATGCTGGGGCTATGGTCAGTTTTGGTCGTGGATTTCTTTTGTTATTTGAGTTTAGCTTTTTCTCTAAGATAAAATAATAAAACAAACAAAGAATTACCCCAATCTGTGGACATTTGTGCTTCTAGGTGTACAGCCAGCAATGACACACCTTGTAGCATGAAAGGCAACTTCACCAGGCCTCTTGACTCCTCTCTGTGCTTCTATATAACTTTGTTTTCTTTATTTTATATATAACTTTTTTTAAAAGACTGGGTCTCACTATGTTGTCTGACTGGCCTTGAACTCCTGGGCTCAAGTGATCCTCCGACCTCAGTCTCCCTCCCAGCAAGTAACTAGAGCTACATGTGCACACCACTGCACCCCGCTCCCCTCTGTGTTTCTAAAGGGGGGCTACCCACTCTGTTCTCATGGGCCACATGCTGGCAGTGACTGAAAGTCCCTAACCACACAGCCCTCCCTGCAGTCAACAGTAACAGAGGTAGTCCTCTGGGAAGTTGGTAAATAGCAATGCGCATGACCTGTCTAAAAGGGGCAGGCGAGGCTCCCCTCTTGGAGGCTGTTGCCTTTCAGGGTGGTGAGGCCGGTATCTTCAGATCTTCCAGTTCTTCTCCAAAAGTACAAAATTCAGATTAGAGGTGAGCACTCTTTGTTTTTAATGAGTGGCACTGAATCGGATCTGAAAAAATGCTATGCAAGCCAAATTGGATACATTTGCAATCACATGCCATTGTGCCTTGAAGGGGAAAGGGCCTATTTCAATCCTTTAACAAGAGCTCAGGAAAGTTCAAGTATATGGCTTTTGGATGGGGTGCCATATAATGTGGGTGAAGTGGTGGAGTGTGGTCATTAGGTTGGGGAAAACAGAGCATATATGAGAGATTTCACAAAGTCACACACTGAGGAAGAAGGGTAGCCATGGTCCCATAAAAAGATATTGTTGATTCTTTTGCTGATTTTCAGTTTTGCTAATTATCTATCTTTTTCCAATTATTTTCTCTGTCTTAGACCAATTGTGAAAGTTGAACTCTGGAGCTCAAACTCCAACAGTGTCACACTACTTCCATAAGGAGGGAAGACGTTCTCACTGCAATGCGCGCGCGCGCGCGCGCGCGCACACACACACACACACACACACACACAGCCCACACAGCCCACACAGCCCAAGCATGAAGAAACGTAAAATGTTGTTTTTCTCTTTTGATTACTTAAGAGTGAGGGGTAGGAATGGACTGAAGTAAATACTATCGTGCGTCATGGCATGTTCTGAATTCCAGCATAATTCAAACACCTCCCACAAAGATTTGTCATTCTGCCTCTAGGCAGGACTGTTCTTAAATTGTGCTTGACGTATTTAAATTGTCCTTGACCTGTGGTATTCATTAAGCCCTCCTGGGAATCAACTGTCCTTAGAAATTCTCAGAAAGTATCTTTCTAAAAAATGAAATTCTCTATCTCTATCAAAAAGATAAAGGTATTGCCTTCACTCTGCTGTATCTTAAAGGGCAAAAAAATGTAGGTTATCGTGTAGACAGTAGAATTAAGTCAGTGCCAGCAAGAATTCAAGAGGTATGCCTTATATAGTTCATGACTTAATATCGGCAAAAGCCTCCTCCCCAGTCTGTCTTCAGAAAAGAGGCACAAGAATTCTGGAACATCATACTCTATTAATTTTTAAACAGTGCTGGAAAACTACTGCTTTTAAAACATGGAAATATTAAGAATTGTTCTGTGCCCAAAACAGATATTCTTATTTTAGAAAGTGCTTCTTCACCAACTATCATAACATTCTTTTGCAAAGAGCTAGTTAAAAAGGAGTAAAATTTTTTCTGCATTGCAAGTCTGTCTTCTCTGTTCCGTTTCAAGCCAATAGCTCATTTTATGCAGGCACAAACCAAGAATTTTGAAATTTCTGAGTCATCATCAGAATAGCATATTCTCCATGATCCTGAAGACACATTTCTTGATAACACTTTGATTACTATATCCCTAGATGGATATCTCTGGTACATTGTCTGTCTAGCAGCCATATATTCCCACCTATTTGTCTTGGTAATTTCAGGCTCCAGAAGAACATATGGGCCATATTCACAACTTCTACCATTTTCAGTGTTTATCTTTATTCCATCAAATTTCCTAAGAGTTCTTTCCATTTCCCTTCTGTCTCTCTGTTCTCTTCATTGTTTTGAGTGTGCTGATCAGTAATCCATCTTTGTAGAGCTCTAGTTTGTGGGATAGGGAAGTTCAGTGTTAAGAAAATGGCAAATCCACAGGCTAAGGTTTTAGTCCTGGCTCTGTCATTGTTTAACATTAATAATTCTTATAGGTCGTTTAGCACTTCTATGTCTTAGATTCGCCACTTACCAAATGCAGTGACAGCAGTTTCCTCCTACCAGCTAAGCAGGACTATAGTGGCAATGAATAATGTACATGAATTACTTTGAGATTCTTTAGAAAAATCTTGAGTTCTTGACCTCACTCTGCCAGCAGCTCTGTTTGCAGCCTGTGGAAGTTGCTTTGACTGTTCCTTGCTTTGGTTTCTCCACCTGAACAATCTGAGTGATAATTACTTTATCTACTTTATAGAGATGCCTGAGTTTCCATAGGCAATTGTGCTACTTTGAAAAGAATTTAAAGCAGTATGGCCTAGCTTCTGGAATAGAAAGAGTAGTGCACTATGGCTATCAATGGCGTGTTATGTGTAGACACCTGCACTTTATGTTAATTACATGATCTCTCATAACCTTTTACCATCTCTGCCACTGTTTATAATAATCTCTATTTTTCATGCAGATGAGAAAACAGGCTTGGTATGTGAAAAACTGGTCCAAGGCCACAAAACCTAGTAAGAGGCAAAACCAGAATTTGAATCTAGTTTGTCTCATTTTGAGTGTTTTCAACTTAAATAAGTTATGGCTGGTATGTTTTATTAATTTTTTTTTTTGAGATGGAGTTTCACTCTTGTTGCCCAGGCTGGAGTGCAATGGTATGATCTTGGCTCACTGCAACCTGTGCCTCCCTGGTTCAAGCAATTCTCCTGCCTCAGCTTCCTGAATAGCTGGGAATACAGGCATGCACCACCATGCCTGGCTAAGTTTGTATTTTTAGGAGAGGTGGGGTTTCTCCATGTTGGTCAGGCTGGTCTCAAACTCCCGACTTCAGGTGATCTGTCCACCTTGGTTTCCCAAAGTGCTGGGATTACAGGCGTAAGCCACTGCGCTTGGCCTATTTTTATTAATTTATATGCCCATTGGCATAATTAGCCTTTATTATAAAAATTTTGGAATATATAGAATTTTGATCTAAACTTCTGAATATCACCTGTTCCTGCATCAAAGACAATGGCAACTTTAGAAATGACTTTAGGGACAAAGTAGCTGAGTATGATTTCTGATAAGAGTTTAACTATAGATGTCACAAGGAAGTATATACTGTATTAAATCTATAATGACAGAAAGCAGATCATTTATTGCCAGAGAACAGAGTTGGTGGGAGGCAACTTTGGAAATGGCAAAGGGAACCCTCTGGGTTGATGAAAATAGTCTATATTTTAATTGTGTTTACCCAGGTTCATAGATTTGTCAAAATCTGTCTTCACACTTAAAATGAGAACATCTTACTGTGAATAAATTTTACGTCAATAGGCTTGATTTATAAATTACAGATATTATCATTCAATTGCATCTGATCGGGCAAGTGACTTAACTGTCCTGTTTCATATTCCTTCTGTGTACACATGGACACTGACTGTACCCACCTAAAAAACTGGGGGAAGTATTCAATAAGGTAATCCATCTAGAGAACTTACCCTCATATTTGTCCATAGTAGGCACTCAACACATGCTTATTCAGCAAAAATATGTATCAGACATTGTTCTCAGTAGTAAATAAGACGAAATGCCTGCCCTCACTGGGCTTATATTCTAGACTTGGGGAGGCAGAGAGTAAGCAGCAGGGAGACAAAGAAATGACCAAGATACTGTCAAACAGCAGTGAGGGCTGTGAAGCCAGGCAAGCGGGGATACTATAATGACTGAGGATGGCGACCATTTCTCTGAGTGGTCCCTGTGAGGAAATGTCCTTTCCAGTGAGACCCAGATAATATCAAGGAGACAGCCACAGGGAAATCAGGCTAGTGTTCCAGGCAGAGGGAACAGAATGTGGAAAGGACCCAAGGTAGGAGCTGGAAGTAAGAGGAGTAAGCCAGAAGTTAAGAGAAGCAAGCCAGAAGTAAGAGGAGTAAGAGGTGAGTTTGGGAAGCAAAGCAGCAGGACAACTCAGCTCATCTACGCAATGGGAGGATGATGGAGATCTGATAGTAAGTAGTGAATCTAAGATGTAAGTGTGTTAAATGACCTATAAGAAATATTAACCTTAATGGGAAGGATGTGATCTGATTTACATTTAAACAAATTTCTTTGGCTGCTGCGTAAGGTATGGATTCTGAAAGTGTGAGAGAAGAAGCCGGGAGACAAGGAAAGAAATGCTGCCTCATGGCCTAGGGTAGTAGGAATAGAGATGGTGAGACGTGGCCAGATTTGGAATCTATTTTGAAGCGGAGAAAATAGGAATGCCAACAGTTTTGATGTAGCAAAGAAAAAGGCATTTTTTTTTTTTTCTTTTGGCTTGAACAACTAGTTGTAATATTGTTGCTGTTTAAACACTGGCTTGACATTCACTGATTATATTTTAATAATTTTTACCGAAAAGCCATTTAGTGAGCTATTAGGCATTATATCATCAAGTGTTTCTGGGCTAACTACTGATAGAAAGTGTGTGTGTGCTAAGTATTAGCTTGGGGTCAAATCCTTAGCTTTAGATTTTAAGCTCCCTATTTGTAACGTAAATGGTTGTGCTGGAACCATTTCCTAAATCAGAGGGGCAATTGTGATTGCATGTGAGTGTGCATGTGTAAGTGCGAATGTGTGTGTATGTGCAGTGTGTTATCGAGGCTCCAGAGTTCTGCTTTCAAGAGTGACATTAGAAGGTAGAGCCTAGAATTTCATACCAACAGGGGTTTTGAAGTTTCCCCTTGCTCACTTCACTTGTATTTTTCTACAACTCTGCATAATCTTTATGGAGCTGAGATTTTGCCCAACTGTGGTTCTCTCATTATTTCTCTCTGTTTCTAAAGCAATGAGAATTCTACCAGTCATCCCCAGTATCTCTGGAGTGGCAAGTGGGCAAATGTCTAGGAGATTCCTCTAGTTTCCTGTCCTAGCTTAAAGTTCAATGGCTGAAGCTTAATTGTAGCACTTTGGTGGACAGGTTCAAAGTCAACATCACAGTAGTTGATGAGTACAGCTTTCCCTCAAACCTTTACTTTCTTCCTCACAGATTATTCTTCTTGCTTCCCTCTGCTTGGCTCTCCCCTTGAAAAGTCACTGGAAGTTTTACTCAGTATGAAGGACTACTCTGGGATAAATCATTGAACCACATTTCCCAGGGGAAAACTGATAGCAGGTGGAAGCTTTAATTCAATAATAATAATAATAATAAGTAAACAGTCTTTTCAGGCTGTTGAGCACATTCTACCTGCCAGTGCTTTATAGGAATTCTCTTTCTTAATCCTTCTAGCTAACTCAAAAGTTCTCTTGTGCAAACTTGTAAAGCATTTTTTCCCCCTACTTCTAATAGTGGGTTACACAGGCACAGAGAGTAAGATAATTTGCCCAAGGCCACACAGCCAGTAAATGACAGAATTGAGACTTAAACTCAGGTCTGTATGGGTCCACATTCCAAATTTATAACTACTAAACTATCAGACCTCAATCCATCTCAACTGTTGAAAATGGTATGCTATAGCAAGATTTCCCAGAATCTTGGCTGGTAGTTTCTTGGCTGCATATTAAATCAACTACTGTGATGCTGATCGTGGCATGTAGAGAACAGTACCATGAACATGGTGGCTACTGCCCTCATTAAAACCAGATTTTGGTGTTGCTTATATGGATGCCTCCACTTACACGGATGCATCTTTTTGTTATGGTTTTGGCCTTCCATCAAGACATGGAAAATAGCATCACCTTCATATTCAGACTCAAAGTTTCCTGATTTTACGTGGGCCAGTCTATGTTTTTATGTTTTTTTAAGTACACCTTTAACCCCTAGGTGTTAATTCACTAAGAATCTGTTCATTAATATGATGATTAATATATTATTAATCATGAAATTGTATATGCCTTGAAATCTCAGTCAGACCAAATACTTACAATACTTCCTGTCCCTATATAAGGAAATTCAGATATGTGATGTTTAGCAAGTTAGTTCAGATATTGGCATTGATGACTGACAAAAGCACAAAGACTATTTTCAGATTCATGTTGCTTTAAGTTCTGGCCAGAATATGTGAACAGAAACAACACACACGAGAGGGAGGGTGAGAGAGACAGAGAAAGAGAGAGAGAGACAGAGAGAGGTGGCGGGGGGGAAACACAAACAGAATGTATTCACATGATATTGCTGGCCTGTTTAAAAGCAGGAAATGCTGGAAATATGTTTGAAAGCATGATCTCATGGGATTTCTACGCCACTTCAGAGGAATGAAGTATTTGGTTTACATACATAATCAAACACTGGGAGTTGGCACTAGAACCAGCCCAAACAAAACCTGCAACTCTTCCATTGCTACTTGCAAACTTTATTTGCTGGAATTGGAAACCCAAAACTATTCACCCTCTTATGACAATTTATTATTCAGAGATGATGTCTTTATGTGACTCAGATGTACTTCATTTGAGTGATGGAAAAATGGAGGTCTGAATCACAGAATACTAACAAAGCGATGCAGATGAATCTATTAAAGTATATCTCCTCACTGTTTTGTTTTTGACTTTCAATTGGCACTTTTTCTTGCCTCTCAGCTTTGAAACTTGAGAATAAAATGCCTCTGGAAACAAAGCAAAGCAAGCTGGAGTGTGTGTGTTATACAGAATACTGAGAGAGATCTTTGTGCTGTTCACAGCTACAGCTGTCACCGATTTTTCATCTACAGTAAGGTCAGCCAGACAAAAAGACCCAAGACAACACATTCAGTAGCGTCTTTGTTCCCATCTCAGCCTAAAAGAGATAACTTCTTGTGGTAACTTCCAATTATGGTCATAGTGATTTTACAGCACATCATTGGTTTGGATTAATTGTTGGTCATATGGAAGAGTCCTTTCAAATTTCTAAAATAAAACAAATGTAGTCTGTGTTAATGATGCTAACCCCAAAGCTTCAGAGATAAATTCCCTAACTTTCCATGCTGGAACCTCCACTTTGTTTTGTGGGGAAAAGGATTCATTATTAATTCAAAATGAATGTTAAACATAAAGAACCTACTCTGTTATTCAATGTTTGATAATATAAATTACTATTGAGATCCTTTCTCCAATTTGCTGTTTTCCTTCAGAACTTTTTCTCCATCCTTTTTCACCTCTAATGGCTAGATAGGATCAATCTTCTACTTATTAGGTACTTAAGGAACAGTTAGTAAACTAAGGTTTAAGGATTATTCAACTATCAATGGAATCCATCTTCTAGTTATTCATGGCTATTAAAATGTAAAGTTTTTGCACGTATCTTCTTTCTATTCATATTAAGCATAACAGAAGGTAAATTTTAAAAAGCCAAGGAACTTTTATTCCTAGTCTTCCATATTTTTTATTTCAAAGATATGATTTAGAAATAATTTTTGTTGGCCGGGCACGGTGGCTCAAGCCTGTAATCCCAGCACTTTGGAGCCGAGACGGGTGATCACTAGGTCCGGAGATCGAGACCATCCTGGCTAACACGGTGAACCCACGTCTTTACTAAAAAATACAAAAAAAACTAGCAGGGCGACGTCGGCGGGCGCCTGTAGTCCAGCTACCCGGAGGCTAGGCACGAGAATGCGTAAAACCCAGGGCAGAGTGTGCAGTGAGCTGAGCATCCGCACTGCACTACAGGCCTGGGCGGGCAGAGTGGAGAGTCCTCTCAAAAAAAAAAAAAAAAAAAAAAAAAAAAAAATAATATAATAATAATTTTGTCTTTGTTGAAACATTTGTATATATAAGATGTTTGTTTTGAGGATTAAAACAGAATTAAGAGTAACCAACTTTAATGTGTCCGGTAGGGCTTCTTTTTTTAATGTTGAACTTCAGCTTGAATGGAGATTCAGTTTCTTCTTTGTTTCTTCCCAAAAGTGTCTGATGTTCTCTCGCTCCAGAACTTCATTTTTATAAGAAAATTTCCAAGTGAAGGAATTTCACTGTACCCAGACCTGGCGAAACCAGCATTTTCCTTGTGTTTCTCTTTACTTCTCTGGTACTAACGTGGGCTACATACTGAATAGAAAGATGTAAACACAAGCCTTCACAGACCATCAATATCTATTAAGATTAAGAAACTGTATCGGACAAGGTTTTTTCCTACGACAAATAAAAGGACACTTAAAGAAAAGCCAAAAGGGCAAAATTGTTCCTTCTCTTCTTCGTGGAAGAACACAGGGAGGTGAGTTTTTTTTTTTTTTTTTTTTTTTTTTTTTTTTTTTTGGTAAGTCCTTACAATGAGTACACTGTTGACTTGGCATGCAGATCAAAAGACTGACAGATTTAATTCATGTTTCCATGCTATACAAACAATGACATGTACAAGCCAATCTGGGCTGCTTTCAGCAAGTAATTGAAGGTAGTGCAAACACAGACTTTAAAAGATCAGTGGTGCACAACTGAACTGTTCGACAAAAAGAGATCCGACAGCGCATATTCTTTTTACTGTTTCGCTGAGATTCCTCTTTGCCTGCCCTCTGCCCTGCCCTTACCCTCCTGGAATTAATAGCGACTGATAGCCTGTGCATTGTGTCAACGGAAATGGACACACGCACGCTGTGTATTAACTCGCTTGTCTGCTGCTGGGTGAAGAGATAAGCTCTGAGAGTGCACAAGAATAATCTGAAGACGCCTGGAAGTTAACCACGAGAAATCAATGTTTGCATAAGCTTCCATTACACAGGCAGTACTTTTGCTCTATAATGAGGATGGTCTGGGTAATAAGGTAATAAATTCATCCACAAATATATAAAGGATGACCCTGCAGGATTTTGACATGACATTTTCTGTGGATCTAACTTGGTTGGAAAATACAGGAAGCATTTTTTTCCAGTAATTTGTGTACTTGATGTATTTTTTTTTTTTTCAAATTGCATGGTACCAGCAATTTGGTTTTTAAGTACAATAGTCTTTGAAAAGTACTGAAGAAAATGAATAGAAAATCACCAGCATCATAGCAAATTATCTCAGGTCAACACATAATGCCTTCATTTTCTAGATGTCTCAATTTAGGCAGCTACTTTGGGCATTTTCGTGTAAGGATGCTTGTAAGTATTCCGTGTTTAATAATACATTTTCTGTTGTGTGTTACTGTAGGCTAACACCATTGTATGTGTATCTTCCACATTAAGGTTTCACAAGAAATGGATTTAAAACAATGTAGCCAGAGGCAGTGCTTTTGCCTAAATGTTTCAGATGAATTATTTTTTCAAAATTCTTGCCTTTACTCTAGGGTCATAGATAATTTCTCATGATTTCTCCACAATTATAAAACAATCACTGCTTTATACAAAAAAGTTTTAACATGTGGTTTCCAAGTTTTTTTAATGCCGAGAATTTGAACATTTGGAAGTTATCTATCCCATAACAATTAATTGGCAAATCTGTTTAAGAAGAGTTGGTCTTGCTTATGACTGCCTTAAAAAGATTTACATAAACATTGCTAGCTTAGTGTAGAAAAAATTCTAAATAAGCAGAAACAACAAAAAGAAAGTATCTATTAATATAATACTTTTACCCCAGAATAATTATTATCATCATTTGAGTCATATCCTTTCAAACTGTATGTCCATTCTGTTAGGAAATAAATAGGAAGCTTGAGTCATTAATCATTTTGGGTATATACATGAAAGTTAATGTGTTTTGTTTTGTTTTTGAGACAAGACCTCACTCTGTGGTCCAGGCTGGAATGCAGTGGCACCATCTGCAACCTCCGCCTCCCAGGCTCAAGTGTTCTCCTGCCTTAGCCTCCTGAGTAGCTGGGATCACAGACACATGCCACCACCGCCTGGCTAATTTTTGCATTTTTAGTAGAAACAGGGTTTCACCATATTGGCCAGGCTGGTCTCGAACTCCTGACCTCAAATGATCCTCCCACCTCGGCCTCCCAAAGTGCTGGGATTACAGGGGTGAGCCACTGCACCTGGTCAAAATTTAATGTTTTTTTTTTTCTCCCATGGAGTTGTGCAGAGTGCTTTGCCTGATTCATCTTTTTCTCTACATTGAGTTTCTTTTATGGATTTCTTAGAATCTAGAGTTTTTGAGTAGGAAGGATCAGCCTATGCAGGTCTGTTATAAGGTGGGAAATGGTAAAGTAGTATTTTCTGAATCACATGGACTGATTAGTGGCAGGGAGAGAAACTGGTAAAGATAAGTGATTCCTAAAAACTCTGAGCACAGAAGTGAAATCTTTGAGAATTATGAATGTGAGGGACAGCCAAAGAAATTGGGCAGGCTTAGTCTGGAGAAAGAGCTTCAGAGAAATTTAATTGTCTTTTTATTAGAATGGTTACCATGTGGAAATCTTTATGTCTTAGTAGTAGCTGCTATAACCAAAGTACCATAGATTGGGTGGCTTAAACAACCAATGTTTATTTATCACAGTTCTGGAGTCTGGAAGTTGCAGATCAGGGGGCCAGCATGGTTGAGTTCTTGGGGAAGATCGTCTTTCAGATTTACAGTTGGCCAACTTGTCTCCTTCTTTGGTGAAGAGGGGTGGGTGGGGAGACGGAGGGAGAGAAAACGAGGGAAATGGAGGGAGTCAAGGGAGAGGGACAGGGAGGGATAGAGAGCACAAACTCTAGTCTTTTCTTATAAGGACTACTAATCTCATCACGAGGGTTCCACTCTCATGACCTAATTACCTCCCAAGGGCCCTGTCTCCAAATACCATACCATACCATCACATTGGAGGTAAGGGTTTCAACACAAGAATTTTGAGAAACACAAACATTCAGTCTATAACAAGTGCTGCAGAAGAAAGAAAAGTAAAACTACAATACAGCTTGGAAATTACCACAAGGAGACTTGAAATCCTATTGACAAGGAAGAAGGGATCAGCAATTGGAAATTTTTTCACAGCAGTATCAGCTGCATTTAAAGTACTGAACTCTTAGTCATTGAAGGTAACTGGGGGATGCAGAACAGCTTTCAGTCAGGGTTGCTGGATGTGGGTTTGCTTCGTGGGGAAAAAAGTTGGACTATGTGAGAAACCTCCTTCTTCTTCAGAACCATGTTTCCTTCATGCCAGGCAGCCCAAAGGGCCCAATACCGTAAGAGTAAGGTTGCATGTATATATCATGTTGAAACCTAAATGGCAACTGCACAAAAACTGTGAGCAGTAACAAAATCAGTTCTGGTTTATATGGTTGTTTGAATAAAACCTCCAATTATCAAAATATCAACAGCTCTTTCACTATGCCAGATGTAAGACATAATTTTAATTCTAGAAACATAGGATTTACAATCTTCAAAGTAATCAATAGGAATTAGAGCTTTTACTTCAGTGGTATGGATTCTATATCTCACCTCAAAATGGATGTCATGAGGAAACCTAAGAAAACAGGGACTGATGTGTAACACATTTGATTAAGTGAACTGTGTTCATTTTGTTTTGCGCAAAATCTAATCAGTCTGCATATGAAAGCACTGCAATAGCATAGTCGAGAAGCAAGCAAATATAAATCACCACTTTGGCAACCAACCAAACCAGCAGGGGACAAGCTATAGAGATAATTCTTAGGTAGTAGAATAATCGCATAACCCACATGACTATGTTATTCCAGAGACAGAACAGGCTTCAGCATTATTCCTAAATACTGTGCAATATCTGATAATTGTAAATTAGGATGTTACAAAGAGAAGGTGAGATGATCATTGTAAATTAGGATATTACAAAGAGAAGAAAAGAGCTATAGCTAGAGACAGATGCTCCAATTAGCACGATATCCACTTCCAAATTATTATGTTTTCAAATAAATTCTGACATGCAATTTTGGAACATTGGAAAATAATACTAAACCAGCCTGAGTAGAAACAGGAAGTAAATCTTGGCAGAGCTGTAAGCCTTCAGCGTATTCCCAATAATTCATTGCATGGTTGAGTAGGGGCTGGTGCACAGAATGATTTTCAAAACCAGTCTTTAACTTGAGATGGTTTCCCCAAGCTTGGAGTTATAAATTGAAACTTGCAAAGTCAGAAAAAAAAAATCCTGTTATTACTAAATCAGGTAGTTCATCTGGATAGTTTCAATTGATCCGTAAAGACCCTCATGTTCCAAAGTACCAAATACAGCTGAAAAGCCTTATGAGCTTACCTTTACCCTTTGGTCCATGGTATGCATCATTACACAGCTCAGCAAATCTGTACTGATGTTACTCACAGGCATCAAGTTCTGTTTTATTTTCATTAAGTCGATTCATACCATATAGTTGTGACCATTGTACATCCATAAAAGTATTAACCCCATTCCCATCCCCCCAACCACTAATGCATAAAAACCAGTTTTTTCATAGAGAAGAGGACATGAGATGCATGTGTTGAGTTCAGAAAGCTCCTTTCTTAATAGAAGGGGAAAGAAGAGAAGGGCAGTGTGATCCACAGGTGGCCTATGTCAGAATCAGCCGTATGCTTCCTACTAAACAAAGCAACTTCTAGGCCCATCCCAGGCCTATGAAATCAGATTCTGTGTGGGTTGCAGTAGCATTTAAAATATGCTCACTAGGGATTTTATTGCATTAACATTTGTGTATCATAGGCTTGAGGAGAAGTGTTAGGGTTCTTTTCTCCAGCACTCTCCACAACCTAGAGAATTTGTGGGTGATATAGAATTGGTATTAAGTAATGAGTACTGGAAATAAAAAAGAAAATAAGGCCAAGGGAAATGAGATGAGGAAGAAAACCATGAGGAATGACAAGTTGGAAGATCAAATAATTTGAAGTCTGAATGTCTGAGTACAGACTAATGTATGATATATGTAGACATAAGCTATTGAAATCAAAAGCAATGGTTGGGGGATAGAGTTTGAGAAGGATATAAAATGGCTGTGTACTTAAGCTGTCATTTATGTCAGCTTCTTGCCTGTCATTGGAAATAAGCTGAGAACCCCCTTTGTATAACACAGTGATGAATCTTGGAAAATCTTACAAGCATGTTTAAGTGCCATTTGAAACTCAGCTGAATCTTTTCTCTTTGAGTTAAGTTGATACAGCTGTTGCCAATGTGATGCTAGTAATGATGTTTTATGCTAGGCAGTATTCTAAACCCATTAGATATATTATTTCAATTAATCTTTACAATACTTTTCTCCAGTAAGTGCTGTTAATCTTCCTGTTTTACAGATAAAGGCACTGAGGCCCAGAGAAGTTGAATACTTTTTCAAAGTTTCAGTTACTTGGCAGCAGAACTAGGCTTTAAACATTGAATACTGACTTCAGAGCCCATGCTTTAAGCGAGGATGCTGTTCTGCCTCAAACTCTGGGACTATGTTATATAGCAGGGGCCAGCAAATGTGTTCTGTGAAAGGCCAGATAGTAAATATTTTAGGTTTTGTGGGCCATAAAATCTCTGCCATTACAGCATGAAAACCATAGACAAACTGTAAATGAATAGACGTGGCCATGTTCCAATAAAACTTTATTTATAAAAACAGATGGCAGGCTGTGGTTTGTGGACCACTGTTCTATAGTATTTTAAAAATGTCTACTCTTCATGGTGATGTAAAAGAACTACGAGTTTCTATTTTTAAGGTAAGACTTCTGTGAGCAAAGATTTTGTATTCTCTACTGATGTATTTGAAAGATTCTACCCCTTATTTGTGCCAAGAGGCAAAAGGGCATGTGCGTAGTAGAGGAGCTTCCAGAAGTGATGATGGGCCTGCTTTGAGGTCTTCACACTGCCTCACTTAGTTGCCCCTGTGATCAGAAACACAGATTCATGAAACAGCCAGCTGGGCTCAGGGGTGGGGCTTTCTAGAAGAGAAACAGATTTTACACATGGAGAGTGTAACTCACCTGGAAGAGGGTCTCACCTGTGATCCAGGCTTCTTTCTCTCCATGCTTTCATCTCATGGGATGACCAAACCAGGCAAGATCAATGAGTCTGAGGACTACACTGGTATATGTGCTATATGTGCTGTAAGCTTTTTTGCTTTCCAAATGCATATTCCAACTGAACACTGCAAACATTTGCTTCCTGTTTCATCAAAATGAGAGGACCTTTCCAGGCTATACTCTTTCAGATGGCCTGTTAATGAGTGACTTGCAAAGAGTAAATATTATTGATAGTGGCTCTCGGAAATTCTCTATAGCTCTACAATTTCATTTTTCTCCATCTGTGAATGGGGCTATGACAGCTGCCATACTTCACAGAACTGGGAAGATGGTATGAGGAAATAGACACCAAAAAGCCTTGATAAGTTCCAGAGGGCCAAAATAGTAACTCTTGTTGGCAAGGGTATCCTATAAATCATTTGGGGTCAGGTAATTATACCCACTGCCTATGTGTGTACAGGGGCTTGGTAAGTTGATGGCAGCAAAGTAGAATTTTCACTATAAAATAGCACTGGACAAGGTTCTCAGTTATAAGTGGAAGCTAAGCATCGGGTACACACAGATATAAAGATTGAAACAACAGACACTGGGAACTACTAGAGCGGGGAGAGAGAAAGAGAGGGGCAAGGACTGAAAAACTACCTATTGGGTACTATGCTCACTATCAGGATGCTGGGATCATTCATACCCCAAACCTCAGCATCATGCCATAACAAACCTGCACACATATTCTCTGAATCCAAAATAAAACTTTAAATTAAAAAAAGCACTGGATAATATTTTCAATTGTTGAACTAATATTTTCGATTGCTGTTATAGTTATGGTAGAATATTCTGCAACTGTTTGAGAGTATGTCAATATGTACTGCAAAAGGGGAATGATGGCCTTCAGGTACACTGTGATGATATATGGCAAGAGTGAATGTTGGCTTTGAATTCAAATGGCTTACAGTGATAACTGGCATTTTTTGTTTGTTTTGTTTTAGAAAAAAAAGTGAAAGAATAAGTCGTCATTCTAACAAAACTGGAAGAAGTGGAGCTGGGACATCAGATACTGCTCAACACTCTCTCAACAACACTCTATAGAGTGATTCATTTCCCTTGCTTTTTGTAGGCTGTGCATTTGGAAGCTTTAGCATTTATATAGCCAACAGCATGGACTGTCTCAGTGGCCAGCAATTACTTGGTGACATAGGGGAGACTGATATTCACATAAAGGAAATAAACCAGATGGACTCTACACAACTCCTCAATGTGTCCACCAATCAAGTTTAAAGCTAAGAACTTGAGGATAACTTATTTGATTTTTCATTTCTTTTCTTTTTTTTTCTTTTGGAAGGAGTTTGGATTGATGAAGGTGAAATAAGTGTAATTAGGAAGAACAGCAGAAAGGGCAATATGGCCACAGTTGCTCGATAGTAAACCTGCTAAAGTTGTTGATAAAGTTCTAATTTTTATTGTAAGTGCTCCCTGTTTATTGAGCACTTAACTGTCAGTAACTGAGAAAAGAACTTAAACTGTTTCTGACCGGGCGTGGTGTTCACGCCTATAATCCCGGCACTTTGGGAGGCAGAAGCGGGCCGATCACCTGAGGTCAGGAGTTTGAGACTAGCCTAGCCAACATGGTGAAACCCCATCTCTACTAGAAATACAAAAAAATTAACTGGGCGTGGTGGTGGGTGCCTGTAGTTCCAGCTACTGAGGAGGCTGAGGCAGGAGAATCTCTCGAATCTGGGGGGCGGAGGTTGCAGTGAGCAGATATCATGCCACTGCACTTCAGCCTAGGTGATAGAGCAAGACTCTGTCTCAAAATAATGATAATAAAAAAAAGAGCTTAAAATATCTCATTTATCTCCATGATATCTCTATGAAGCAGGAGATTTTATTGTCCACATTTTTTTACAGATGAAGAAAATGGCCAGAGACACACAGCTAGGAAGTGGGATTTCAACCCAGATCTGTCTGAGGCCAAAAAATAGAGCATGTAGTCACTAGTTAGAAAAATACAGGGATCACTGTGAACTGAGCTTGGTTCATATGGAATATATAGTTCTATTCTACAAGAATGGAATTTATAAGTGACTTTGAGGATATGATGAAAGAAGGGGGAAAGACAACATTTAAAAAGTTTTATTAATTTTAAAATTTTTTTTGGAGAAGGAACACAAGAAGTCACAGTGGAAGACATCTCAGCTGAAGTTCCCAAACCAGTGTAAGTATCCCTTCCTCAGCCCTTCCCCGGCCACGCAATGGAGGGGCGTGCCTGCTCATTACTTTTACTCTCAGCATTCTATTTGTTTTTTCACCATATGAACTGGCAGAATGTGAAATGATTATATTTACATATTTTATGTTATGTTTATTTCACTCCACAAGTGCTTGTTCTTATTCATCATTGTATTCCCGGCACCTCCTATTCACAGGCACACATTAAGCACCTAAAATTCCGTAGTAATAATCTTTACTGAGCACTTACTGAGTGCTAGGTGTGCTTCCAAACACTTCACGTGTATTATCTCCTTTAATCTTCACCATAGCTGTCTGAGGGAGGTGCCCATTATTAGACTCAGGGGGAGGATGTGACTGTATTCTCTGTGGACTGTTTTATTCATCATGGCTCATTTTCATTCCTTGCCCTGCAGCTCCACTGCCTGCCATTTAAATGTGTTTTCTTTCTTACGTCCATAACAAATTGCTATATTTGTTTATTTATATTTGATTGCTTGCTTATAATTTTATATGATGTGTAATACATTGTATTTAATACACACATATACACACATGCAGACACACATAGAGATTTACCTTGTTTTTTATGAAGTTGGGTTACACTTGCTGGACAAATCTCTAATAATACCCACCCATAAAGCTTAATTAAAGTCACTTTCATATACCAGCTAAAAAAGAGCGAGGAGCTGTTTCCAGAAAGAAATAACATCCAGAAAGGGAAGGAATAAAGTCTATTTAAATGTGTATCTATTGAGTTTCTGTTTTGTGTTCCATTTATATCCCTGTGCTTCTGAGGAATACAAGTGAAATTCAAGACCCAGTCACACCATAAGGAAGTTTACAGCTCTTAAAATCGTGAAGGTATGGGCCTTCTTGAGAAAACTTTTGGGAAGAACAAATTTACCTTGAAGTTTACACAAAGCTCTTAACTTGCACATTAAATTGGCTTGCTGGTAAAAGGATTTATAAAGAACTATAGAGCATAACTTAGTAAATATCTACCCCAAACAACTACTCAGTGTACACGTGGGTGGGGAAAAAGCTTCTATGCCTAACAGCCAATGTTTAATAAAATGTTATAGTAGCTTAGAATAAAATGAGAAAATAGGAGTTGAGCAGAACTCTAGGTTGGAAAATCCAGGAGGGATAAGAAAAAAAGGCAAAAATCAGCTAAACATGAGATAAAGCTGAACTAGTTCAAGTACAGAAGGTGAAATTATTAATAAATTCATGTACATAGTAAATATTCAATAAACATTTGTTTTGAATGATTTGATTTCAAAAATACTTATGAGAAGTAATGCCCTCTCTCTCCACCCACATGTCAGTACAAGTCTTTCACTCAAGCAGAAGGAAAGATTAGCTATTTATTTTTAATCATCCTTGAGAACAAGGCTTATGCAAGAAATTGCTTTATTCTCTTATCTTCCTGCACCATCCCACACTTTGACTATCATAAATCATTCTCCCTCCCTTCCTCTGTTCTCTGCCCATGGGACCTGTGACTTTGATTTTGGACACATTTGTGCCATATGGGTAAAAGAACAAAGTAAGTTCTTTATCTGTTTCTATAAACAGCCCAGGAACAGGAGGCTGGATCGAGGGAAGTTTATACAGGAAAAGGCATGATGTATTTGTGTTGTCAAGGGAGGTTAAAGAGAGGGGTGTGACCTAAGGAGATTAGAGGTGTCACCTTAAAGGACAACTTAAAGGGAGAGTGTTGTTGTTAAGAGGCAATCATCGCAATTTGTTTAAGATTTAAATTAGTCTGCTTTACCTTTTTTTTCCTTATTTAAAGAGCACTTGTTAAAGGCATAGCCATTAACCTGTAAAAGGCATGAATCTAAGCATTAAAATCCTTTCACTGAAAATGTTCAGGGGTCATTGGTAGATGACCTGCAAAAAAGATATTCTACATCATGTTTCTGTCATGCTGAGACTGGGGAACTCCCTGGCACAGGCCCGACACACTAGAGCCAATCTCTCTGTCTTCTCAACTTGGAAATCTGGAATGGTAGCTTTTGGAAGAGTTTGATTTATTGAAATATGTGTAATGGTACAAGAAGCAATATCTTTGATCACTGGTTCCCAAATCATCTAAACAGGGCTGTTCAAACTGGCTAAAGAACAAATAGACAAGTAGGCATATGGTCATAGCCTGTATAGGTTCACCAACCTGAACATTTGCCCCAAGGCACACACCCTCCACTCTGTACCATAGAACAGGTGGAGGAAAGGAAGTGAACTAACTCCATGGAGAAGATCTGACAAAGGGAATCATTTGCCTGCTTTACTTTCTTGATAGTTGTGGTTTCATATAGGTTATCTAGAATAATGTGTCTCCCTCTCCCCTCTCCCTTCTTTCCCTTCTCCCCTCCCTCTCCCTGTCTCTCTCTTTCTTCTTTCTCTTATTCTCCTCTGTCCTCTCCAGAAAAGTTATCAAAGCTCTGTAACTCTACAATGTATATCTATATGTGTCCCTCCATTCCTCCCAATTTGCCCCCCCCTTTTTTGGGGTTAGCAACTGACAAGATTTATGCACATTTGGCACGTGTAAGCTTGTAATAAAACATTCAACTATTTTTGGAAATTGAACAGGGCCTAAAAGATATGTAGATATATAACAAACACTTTGGAAAGAGTGAGAAAAATATGGGACTAAGTGGATTTATAAATTAGGCATCTATCAATGTTGCAATTTAGTTTTGGTAGGTAACTGTTGGAACAAGAATGCTTTCCTGAGTAGTTGGCTCCTTTAATAGCCTGGGAAGGGAACTGGCATTTTTTGGGGTGGGGGTAGTGTTTTGTTACTTTACTTTAGAATCACTTTGTGATTTCCCTAATCAGGGAAAAGAGATTAAGCTTATATATATAGGCTTCTTTGTTGGACAGAAGAAATTATTAGGAATTCCTTTTATTGACTCTGTAATATTTTCTAGAGCATATTGCAGTGCCTCAGTAATTTCAGAGTGATAGAGCTAAAGAGAGAGAGCAGAGGCTCTGAGTGCCTGGGTGCCTCACCCAAGGGCATGCTCCCAGGGATGCCACGCTCCACACGGGAAGAGGTCTAGATCTGAACTGTGGACCAGGAAGAAGTTCAGCCTTGGCTAGTGCTGTGCTCTCACATGAAATTTCTACTCTCTCTGATTCTCTATTTCCTCTTGAGCAAAACAGGAGGTTCTAGTAAGGCTGTGGCGAGGATGATCAAGAAGCTCTGTAAATTTTGGAGCATTGTGTATACACAAAGTATGCAGATGGGAACTTAAGTGATGGGATGTGTACTTCGAACCTACTTGTCTTTTATTGTTAATTTTTTCTAGAGTGAAATGGTATTCAGCCAGGATCTGCTGAATTCACTGTTGGAATTTTGAATCCTTTTGGGGTCATGACTTCTACGAGAAGCTGATTCAAGCAATGGAGCCTTGCCTCAGAGAAATGTGCCTGTATGCATGCTCACACATTTTGCAAGCATATATAATGTTATACTCTGCCTCTGTCAATTCCAGCAGGGCATAGTGGAGTAAGCATAGACTCTGGAGACTGACAGACACGGGTTCATTTTCTAACCCTGCTACTTGACAGGTTCATGATTTTAAATAAGCTAGCTAATAGTTAACATTTTGGAACTTCACTTTAGTTTTTTCAGCTATAATACAAACATAACACCCACCTGACACATCTTGGCTTATAAGGTGGGCTTATGTATTGGGCTCCCAATAAGTGATATAAGTGGTAGTTATTTTTGCTTTTTTTTTTCTGTCTACATTTGACATGATATACACCTCACAAGATCCTGCTGTTGCGGAACTTTGAGTGATGTATTGATCAAAATGGCCCCAGGGAGATTTCCAATATTGTCAAATTAGAGAAAAAGAACATTTTAACAAATATTTAAACTCACTATTGAAAATGTTCTCAACTTGGGAACATTTAGTAGCCGTAACCACCATAAATGTTTTTACTGGAAAGGGTAGAGAAAGATGTACAACAGATGGACAAATGCAGTTGTAAATCTAATTGAACATTTTAAAGACAGAACTCTTGTCTGGGTGATGTCTATCATTTAGACTATCATGGAGATATAAATTTGTATTATAGATAGAATAAAATACTTTGAAGTCAATTAGGCTAACATAAGGGTTGTATTAATGGGATAGTTCACGTTCCTGGCTTTGTCAGTTTCCTTGACTTTAGCATCTTTTAATTTCCTTTATGTTGAATAATACGCTCTGGTTTATAGCAACCAGTCTTTCCGTATGGGCCATTTCTGTCTTGTTTTTTCTGTCAAATGGTTTCTTTTCCCAAGTTTCTGATGTTAGTCAGTGTAACATCTAACATAATTTGGATTCCCCTTTATGCATTTGGTTTTAAACAATCACATCCAGATGTTGTTTTCATTATAGCCTGATTCCATTCAATAAAGCTTGGGTATGTCAGAATGTTTTACTATCAACAGCTTCCTTCACTTGCCTTTCAGTTCACAGTGATTTAGATTTTCCCACAATCTTTTTATTTCCAGTATAGGGTAATATCGCTAAAAAGTACTTTAGAGGTCATTTAGCCCAATCCCTGTGTTACAGATGAGGAAAAATCCCTTGAGAGCCTGCGCCCAATGCTAGTCATATAGCCAGTATTTGGCAAATCTGAGAATAAATGATGGATCTCACTTCCCTCTGGTTACTCCAAGCTTGAGCACTACATGATTGACCACTAAAATATTTTTAAACTTAAAAAAAAGTTTCTCTCATTTATGGAACTATATTCTAAATTCAACCCAGAAAGATACTTAGAAATCCCTAAGAATGGCTGGCTGCACATTAGAGATGTTTCATTTTTTGCTTTTCTTTAAATATGTAATTTTTAAAGCAAATCACTACTTTTGTGTCTATGAATTTGGAACAAATTTGTACTTCCAAATTCTATATTCTTTGATTTTTTTTTTTTTTTTTTTTTTTTTTTCTTGAGACAGTTTTGCTTTTGTTGCCCAGGCTGGAGTGCAGTGGCGCGATCTCGGCTCACTGCAACCTCTGCCTCCTGGGTTCAAGCGATTCTGCTGCTTCAGCCTCCCGAGTAGGTGGGATTACAGGCGCCTGCCACCATGCCCAGCTAATTTTTTGTATTTTTAGTAGAGATGGGGTTTCATTTCATTTCAAGCTGGTCTCGAATGCCTGGCCTCAGGTGATCCACCCACCTCGGCCTCTCAAAGTGCTGGGATTACAGGCGTGAGCCATCGCACCTGGCCTATTCTTTGCATACTTTAAACAAATAGATCAGTTTTTAGGCAGTAATTCTCCATTTAAGAACTATCCAAATGTAAAGTCTGCAAATGAGGAGCAGTGAAGTCATCAGTAGATCATATGTCATTTAGGGCTGTAGGGGTATGTGTAGAACTACAATATTTTCCTCACTAGAGAAAGAAAAGTTTAAAATCTAATTCATGTGGAAGGGAAAAACCAAGAAGAACTAAACCTTTCATTAAACAATACCAAAAATAATATGATTTAGAAAACGTATACTGTAAATGCTAGGGCATAAAATATCTCCATTTTAATCACAATCCACTTTTGATTTAACTAGTATTGAAACGAGGAATGCAAAGGCAAGTTTAAAGTCTTTTTTATTTTTTAATGGGAGATCTGCCAACTACTAGCAATTGAGTAATTATTTTTCCTCACAGGGCACTTTGGGCTCATTGGAATGTGGCTTAAGATAATAATCAGATTCAAAGACATTCTGATGCCAGTGGAACATGGAATTTGGTTACGATGCTCTTTTCAGGAATATATTAAACTTTTTTTAGATAACTGAATTTCTATTCTGTTTTAGTAGGATGTATGTGAGGTAGGCAAAGTCTTCATTTCTGCCACTAACTTAAAAACCCCCAAAGACTTAACCTATAGGCTTAGAAGACTCTGATTTAATCATTTATCCTTCATTTTTAGTAATACACATCTTTGGCCAGGTGCAGTGGCTCACGCCTATAATCCCAGCACTTTGGGAGGCCAAGGTGGGCAGATCATGAGATCAAGAGATTGAGACCATCCTGGCCAACATAGCGAAACACTGTCTCTACTTACACAAAAATTAGCCGGGCATGGTAGTGGGCACCTGTAGTCCCAGTTACTCGGGAGGCTGAGGCAGGAGAATGTTGAATCCGGGAGATGGAGGTTGCATGAGCCGAGATTGCACCATTGCACTCCAGCTTGGCAACACAGAGAGACTCCATCACAGAAAAAAAGATAATAAAATAAAATAAAATAAAACATCTTTTACACACCCATCATATAAAGGGTACTGTGCTTGATGCTTAGGATTAGAAGTTAATTTTGTTTAAATCAGTGTTACCCCCACATATGAGTTTAGTAGAATACTAATTTTTTTAGAAAATAAAATATGCATAAAACCACTAATAGTGAATATTTAGACATACCATGTACAAACACTGTATTAAATACTTTATGCATATGATACATAACATTTCACTTAGTCCTCACAAAAACCCTATGAAATAGGTACCATTGTATTTCATTTTTCAGAAGGATCATTGAGGATTAGGAAAGTTAACTAAGATGTTCCAGGTCTTATAGCTAATACAAACTGAAGCTGTACTTGAATATGTTCTGATTTCGGACTTGATACTTTCAACCCTCTGACACAACAGTGCCTCTGGAGGACTTCAATGGCTATTTCCCAAGATGGGCCAGTTCAGTTAATGCTAAGATTTAACGTTAAAGTTGAATTATTTATATTCATTTTTGGAATCATTTGATGCAAATTTTAATGTACCTAAGATTTAATGTCTTGTAGGTATATATTATTATGTCTGAGCTAACTGCAGCATCCAGAATTATGACGATTAATTTTCAATTCAAGTTCTGTGATTCTTTTGTCAAAAGGCTTGAGTGATAAGGGGTTTACCAAAAAATCTTGGAAGCTGAAGGCAAAAGGATGGTTCATAGAATAGCACTTAAAGGCTGGCATCCCATGATTCACAGGGCAGTTTTCAGGCAAGGTGATGATGAAATTTCTAGGTATGTACATTGAACTTGTTCCACATGTCTGTGCTATGAATATGCAATATACTCTGAAAGACTAGAATGACTTGGAGCACTGGAGTTGTGAAGCATGGATCTCTGGTTTGCTCAATCAAAACTATATACTCTAGGCTCACAAGACTTAGCTCCTTGAATATGTGAAAAGGAAAAGCTTTATAAATTAAGTAGCATTAAAATTTTGCAAAATCTAATATGCAACTCAAACCTTGCATCATTGGTCTGGACCATGGGTTGTTCTGAACAACAGACATAATTTTAAGCAAATGGAAGTGTGAGAAATTTGAAAAAAAATTGAGCAAGTCTATTATTAGTTCCTTGACTCCAAATTAAAACATTAGTACTGGTATAAGACTGGACTGATCACAGAAAGACAAGTTATTCTCATCAACAAAATGATGGGCTGTGTTTTACAGAATGATCTTGCCTCCTTGCTGTTTATATTACCTAATACACAGCATGTACATGAAAACAATCTTTTATGATAATGTATCCTTCATCTTGGAGATTCATCTTGTATTTTTACATAGTTAAGGTGCTGAAAAGTCTTCCAGTCTTTTCTAACTCACAGTTTCTCAGTCTTATTTCACCACATAATACCATTTTCCAGCACCAACAGGGAACTATTATTGTGTATAAGATGACAGTGTTCACCTGGGAATAACCATTCTGATTCAAAATGTCTCCTTTCCCAATAGCTCATGGATTTCTTTTGTTTCTTTTATTTTGTAAATTTTCAAAATTTCAAACATACATAGGAAGAAAAGTATAATAAGTCCTATATACAACATACATATGACAACCATTTAGATTTTTCCGTCTATTTTTTGAGGTGGTTTAAAGCGAATCTCAGACATTATAACATTTTATCCTTAGATATTTTGGGATGCTTTCATAAAAAACAGATTTCCTTACACATTTACCATGTCATTATCCCTTCTAACAAAATTAACAATGCTTCTCTAATGATGTCTGACACACATGTGATATGCAAGTTTTCTAAATTATTCCCCATATGTCTTCTTTTTAGAGTGCCTAATCCAATGGCTTTCCATGTATTCACAGAATTATGCCTTCATCCCACATCAATTTTAAAACATTTTTATTACTCCCCAAAAGAAACCCCACTCCCCTGAGCCATCATCCCCAAATGCCCACATTCTCCCCAGCCTTAGGTAACTATGAATCCACTTTCTATTTTCAGAGGTTTGACTATTCTGGATATGTCATACAAATAAAATCATACAATATGTGGTCTTTCTTACACTTCCATACATTTTCAAGGTTGTCAATACTGTAGCATGTATTATTACTTCATTTCTTTTTATAGCCAAGTAATATTCAATTGTGTGGATATACTACGTGTTATTTATCCATTTGTCAGTTGATGGACATTTGGGTTGTTTCCATTTTCTCACGATGTCTTAATTATAAAAACCTTTATTGTGAAAAAATTTCAAAGATATGTAAAAAAAAGGGACTATAATAAACTCTCAAGGGGTGTCTCACAGTTTCTACATTGTCAATTCCTGGCCCAGTATAAACTGGGTTTCATCTATACTTCAGAACTTTCTTGCTTTTCACATTGTTGAAGAAAACATCAGACATCATATTATTTCATGTGTAATATTTAACATATGTTTATAAATGACATGAGCTTCTTTTCCTAAAAAAATGACATCACTTTCAAACAGAATAAAGAAATCATGAGCTTGAAGACAGGCTATTTGAAAATACACAGAAGAGATGAAAGAAAAAAAAAGAGAGAAAAAGCAGGCCTACAAGATCTAGAAAATAGCCTCAAAATGGCAAATCTAAGAGTTATTGACTTGAAAGAGGAGTTAGAGATTGGGGTAGAACGTTTATTCAAAGAGATAATACCAGAGAACTTTCCAAACGTATAGAATGATACCAATATTCAAATACAGGAGGTTTATAGAACACCAAGCAGATTTAACCCAAATAAGACTATCTCAAGGCATTTATTAATCAAACTCCCAAAGGTCAAGGATAAAGAAAGGATATGAAGAGCAGTCAGATAAAAGAAACAATGACTATACAAAGGAGTTCTGATACGTTTGACAGCAGACTTTTCAGCTAAAACCTTACAGGCCGAGAGAGAGTGGCATGACATATTTAAAGTACTGAAGGAAGAAAACTTTTACCCTAGAATGATGGTATATCCAGAGAAAATATACATCAAGCATGAAGGAGAAATGACTTTCTTAGAAAAAACAAAAGCTGAGGGATTTCATGAACACCAGACCTGCCCTACAAGAAATGCAAAAGGGAGCTCTCCAATCTGAAAGAGAAGGATGTTAAGGAGCAATAGGTGCAAAACTCACTGGTAATAGTCTATAGAAAAACACAGAATGTTATCACAATGCAACTGTGGTGTGTAAACTACTTATATCTTGAGTAAAAAGACTAAAAGATTCACCTATAAAAAATAACTACAAGAACTTTTCAACACATAAACAGTGAAATAAGATATAAATAGAAACAACAAAAAGTTAAAGTGTGTATGGTGGGGATGAATTTGAAGTGCAGAGTGTTTATAAGTTCCCTCTTTGCTTGTTTGTTAGTATATCTGTTTGTTTTTACAATCAGCGTTAAGTTGCCATTAGTTGTAAGATATTATTTGTAAGCCTCATGGTAACCTCGAATAAAAAAATATACAACAGGTACACAAAAAAATAAAAAACAAGACATTAAAACATAAAACCAAAGAAAATCAACTTCACATGAAGAAGATATGAAGGAAAGAAGGAAGACCACAAAACAGTCAGAAAACAAATGACAAAATGGCAGGAGTAAGTCCTAAATAATCAATAATAACACTGAATGTAAACAGACTAAACTCTCATATCAAAAGACATAGAGTGGCTAAATTGATAAAAGAGAAAAGATCCAATGATCTGCTGTCTACAAGAAACTCACTTCGCCTATAAAGACACACATAGACTGAAAATAAAGAGATAGACAAAGCTGCTCCATGCAAATGGAAACTAAAAAAAGAGCTGGGGTAGCTATACTACATCAGGCAAAATAGATTTCAAGACAAAAACTATAAAAAGAGACAAAAAAGGTCATAATACAATGACAAAAGGGTCAATTTAGCAAAAGGATATAACAATTTAAAATATAAAGCAAATATTACTAGAACTAAAGAGAGAAATAGACCCCAATGCAATAATAGCTGGAGACTTCAAAACTCCACTTTCAGCATTGGACAGATCATCCAGACACAAAATCAATAAAGAAACATTGGACTTAATGTGTACTACAAGTCAAATGAACCTAATAGATATTTAAAGAATGTTTCACCCAATGACTTCTGAATACACAGTCTTCTCTTCAGCACATGAGTCATTCTCAAGGACAGACCATATATTAGGCCACAAGTCAAATCTTACACACTTCAAAAAAATTGAAATTATATCAAGTATCTTCACTAACTACAATGGAAAAAAAGTAGAATCCATACAAGAAGATTTTTGAAAACTATGCAAGCACATGAAAATTAAAAAATATTCTCCTGAATGACCAGTGGTTTGATGAAGAAATTAAGAAGGATTTTTAAAAATTTCTTCAAACAAATGAAAATGGAAGCATAACATTCCAAAACCTATGCAATACAGCAAAGGCAGTACTAAGAGGAAAGTTAATAGCAATAAGTGCTTACATCAAAAAGTATAAAACAAAACAAAACAAAAAACAAACAAAAAAACCTTCAAATAAGTAACCTAATAATGCATCTTAAAAAACTAGAAAAGCAAGAGCAAACCAAACTCAAAATTAGCAGAAGAAAAGAAATAGTGATGATTAGAACAGAAATAAATGAAATTGCAACACATAAAAAACAATACAAAAGGTTAATGAAACAAAAAGTTGATTTTTTAAAAGGATAAATGAAATTGAGAAACATTTAGTCAGACAAAACTAAGAAAAATAGAGAGAAAATTAAAATAAAATCAGAGATGAAAAAGGAGACATTATGACTGATACCACAGAAATTAAATGGTTAGAGACTATTATGAGCAACTATATACCAATAACTTGGAAGATCTAGAAGAAATGGATAAATTCTTAGATACCTATAAGCCTAATAAGATTGAACCATGAAGAAGTCCAAAGCCTGAATAGACCAATAGCAAGAAATGAGATTGAAGCATTAAGAAAAAGTCTACCAGCAAAGGAAAGCCCAGAACCATTGGTTTCACTGTTGAATTTTACCAAGTATTTAAAGAACTAAAACCACTCCTACTGAATCTATCCCAAAAAATAGAGGAAGAGGGACTATTCCAAACTCATTCCACATAAGGGCAGTATTATTCTGATACCAAAATTGGACAAAGACATCAAAAAAGAAAACTACAGGCCAATATTCCTGATGAATATTGATGCAAAAATCCTCAACAAAATACTAGCAAACCAAATTCAGCAAAATATTAAAAAGATCATTCTTCATGACCAAGTAGGGGATTTATCCCAGGGACGTAAGCATGGTTCAACATATACAAATCAACGTGATACATCATATCAATGAAGTGAAATACAAAAGCCATATGGGACTCAGGCTGAAAAAGCACTGTGTAAGATTCAGCATCCTTTCATGATAAAAACCCTCAAAAAACTTGGTATAAAAGGAACATACCTAAATGGAATAAAAGCCATATAAGACAGGCCCACAGCTTGTATCATACTGAAAACTGAGAAAAACTGAGAGTCTTTCCTCTAAGATCTGGAATAAGACAAGGATGCCAGGTCAGGCATGGTGGGTCACACCTGTAATCCTAGTAGTTGAGGAGGCCCAGGTGGGTGGATGGCTTGAGGCCTGGAGTTGGAGACCAGCCTGGGCAACATGGCAAAACCCAGTCTCCACAAAAAAACACAAAAAATTAGCCAGGCCATCCCTGTATTTCCTGAATTTGAATGTTGGCCTGCCTTGCTAGGTTGGGGAAGTTCTCCTGGATAATACCCTGCAGAGTGTTTTCTAACTTAGTTCCATTCTCCCTGTCACTTTCAGGCACACCAATCAGATGTAGATTTGATCTTTTCACATAATCCCGTCTTTCTTGGAGGCTTTGTTCATTTCTTTTTACTCTTTTTTCTCTAAACTTCCCTTCTCACTTCATTTCATTCATTTGATCTTCAATCACTGATACTCTTTCTTTCAGTTGATCGAGTCAGTTACTGAAGCTTGTGCATTTGTCATGTAGTTCTACTGTCATGGTTTTCATCTCTATCAGTTCGTTTACGGACTTCTCTGCATTGGTTATTCTATCAGGAAATACAGAAAATGCCACAAAGATACTCCTGGAGAAGAGCAACTCCAAGACACATAATTATCAGATTCACCAAAGTTGAAATGAAGGAAAAAATGTTAAGGGCAGCCAGAGAGGAAGGTCGGGTTACCCACAAAGGGAAGCCCATCAGATTAACAGCAGATCTCTCAGCAGAAACTCTACAAGCCAGAAGAGAGTGGGGGCCAATATTCAACATTCTTAAAGAAAAGAATTTTCAACCCAAAATTTCACATCCAGCCAAACTAAGTTTCATAAGTGAAGGAGAAATAAAATCCTTTACAGACAAGCTACTGCTTAGAGATTTTGTCACCAACAGGCCTGCCCTACAAGAGCTCCTGAAGGAAGCATTAAACATGGAAAGGAACAACTGGTACCAGCCATTGCAAAAACATGTCAAAATGTAAAGTCCATCGATGCTAGGAAGAAACTGCATCAACTAATGAGCAAAATAACCAGCTAATATCATAATGACAAGATCAAGTTCACACATAACAATATTAACCTTAAATGTAAATGGACTAAATGGTCCAATTAAATGACACAGACTGGCAAATTGGATAAAGAGTCAAGACCCATCAGTTTGCTGTATTCAGGAGACCCATCTCACATGCAGAGACACACATAGGCTCAAAATAAAGGGATGGAGGAAGATCTACCAAGCAAATGGAGAACAAAAAAGCAGGGGTTGCAATCCTAGTCTCTGATAAAACAGACTTTAAACCATCAAAGATCAAGAGAGACAAAGAAGACCATCACATAATGGTAAAGGGATCAATTCAACAAGAAGAACCAACTATTCTAAATATATAGGCACCCAATACAGGAGCACCCAGATTCATAAAGCAAGTCCTTAGAGACTTACAAAGAGACTTAGATTCCCATA
>NW_016816905.1:691856-732689 GCF_001698545.2 Rhinopithecus bieti
ATATACCCAAAGGATTATAAATCATGCTGCTATAAAGACACATGCACATGTATGTTTATTGCGGCACTATTCACAATAGCAAAGACTTGGAATCAACCCAAATGCCCATCAATGACAGACTGGATTAAGAAAATGTGGCACATATACACCATGGAATACTATGCAGTCGTAAAAAAGGATGACTTTGTGTCCTTTGTGGGGACATGGATGCAGCTGGAAACCATCATTCTCAGCAAAGTATCGCAAGAACAGAAAACCAAACACTGCATGTTCTCACTTATAGGTGGGAATTGAACAATGAGATCACTTGGACACAGGAAGGGGAACATCACACACCAGGGCCTATTGTGGGGAGGGAGGAGGGGGGAGGGATAGCATTAGGAGATATACCTAATGTAAATGATGAGTTAATGGGTGCAGCACACCAACATGGCACATGTATACATATGTAACAAACTTGCACATTGTGCACATGTACCCTAGAACTTAAAGTATAATAATAAAAAAAAATTAGCCAGACCTGGTGACAAGCATGTAGTTCTCGCTTCAGGAGGCTGAAGTGGGAGGCTCACCTGAGTCCAGGGAAGTCGAGGCTGCAGTGAGCCATGATCACATGAGTATGCTGACTTTTACTACTGTTATTCAAAATAGCATTATACATCTTAACTAGAGCAATCAGACCAGAGAAGGAAATGAAGGGCATCCAAATTGAAAAGGAAGACATCAAATTATCTTTGTTTACAGATGATATGATTGTATATTTAGAAACACCTAAGGACTCCACTAAAAAACTATTAAAACTGAGAAACAAATTTAGTAAAGTTGCAGGATACAAAATCATCACATAAAAATCAGTAGCAGTTCTATGCCAACGTTGAACAATCCGAGAAAGAAATCAAGAAAATAATCTCATTTACAATAGCTGCAAATAAAATAAGATACCAAGAAATAAACCTAATCAAAAAAGTGAAAGTTTTCTACAATGACAACTATGAAACATTGATGAAACAAATTGAAGAGGACACAAAGATATGGAAAAATATCCTTGTTCATGGAATGGAAGAATCAGTATTGTTAAAATGTCTATACTACTTAAAGCAATCTACAGATTCAATGCACCCTATCAAAATAAATACCAATTACATTCTTCATGGAAATAGAAAAAATAATTTTAAAATTTATATGAAACCACAAAAGATCCAGAATAGCCAAAGTCACCTTGAGCAAAAGGAGCAAAACTTAAGGAATCACATTTCCTGACTTTAAATTATGCTATAGAGCTATAGTAACTAAAGCAGCATGCTACTAGCCTAAAAATGGATTCATAGATTAATGAAACAGAGTGAACAACCCAGAAACAAATCCATACATCTATAGTGAACTCATTTTCAACAAATGTGCCAAGAACATATAATGGGGATAGGATAGTTTCTTTAATAAATAGTGCTGGGAAAACTGGATATCCATATGGAGAAGTATAAAACTAGACCCTTATCTCTCAGCAGATACAAAAATCAAATCAAAATCGATTAAATACTTAAAACTAAGACCTCAAACTATGAGTCTATTGAAAGAAAACTTTGGGAAAGCTCTCCAGGACATTGGAGTGGGCAAAGATATCTTCAGTAATATCCCACAAGCATAGGCAACCAAAGCAAAAATGGACAAATGAGATCACATTAAGTTAAAAAGCTTCTGCATAGTAGAGGAAACAATTAGCAAAGTTAAGAGTCAGCCTACACAATGGGAGAAAATATTTGCAAACTGTCCATCTGACAAGGGGTTAATAACCAGAATAAATAAAGAGCTCAAACAATTCCATAGGAAAAAAATCTAATTTGATTAAAAAATAAGTGACAGTTCTGAATGGACATTTCTCAAAAGCAGACATACAAAGGGTAAGCAAATATATGAAAAGGTGCTCAACATCACTGATTAAAAAAAAGCAAAGCTACAATGAGATATCTCACTCCAGTAAAACTAGCCTTTATCCAAAAAGCAGGCAATAATGAATGCTGGCAAGGATATGGATAAAGGGAAACCCCTGTACACTGTTGTGGGAATGTAAATTAGTACAGTCAGTTTGGAGAACAGGTTAGAGGTTCCTCAAAAAAACTAAAAATAGAACTACCATATGATCCAGGAATTCCACTATTGAGTATTTATCCAAAGAAAATGAAATCAGTGTGTCAAAGAGATATCTGCACTCTCATGTTTATCACAGCACTATTCACAACAACCATAATTTGGAAGCAACGTAAGTGCCCATCAACAGATGAATGGATAAAGAAAATAGTACATTTTCAGCCATAAAGAATGAGATGTTGTCATCTGCAACAACATGGATGGAACTGGAGTACATTATGTTAAGTGAAATAAGCCAGGCACAGAAAGACAGAGTTCACTTGTTGTATTAGTCTGTTTTCACGCTGCTGATAAAGACATACATGAGAATGGGTAATTTGTAAAGAAAAAGAAGTTTAACAGACTCATAGTTCCACATGGCTGTGGAGGTCTCAATCATGGCGCAGGGAGAAAGGTACGTCTTACATAGTAGCAGACAAGAGAGAAATGAGAGCCAAGAGAAAGAGGTTTTCACTTATAAAACCATGGGATCTTGTGAGACTTATTCACTACAATGAGAACAGTATGGGGAAACTGCCCCATGATTCAATTATCTCCCACCTGGTTTCTCCCACAACACATGGGAATTATGGGAGCTACAATTCAAGAAGAGATTTGGGTGGGGACACAGTCAAACCATATCACTTGTTCTCACTTATTTGTGGAAGTTAAAAATTAAAACAATTGAACTGATGGAGATAGAGAGTGGAATGATGGTTATCAGAGGCTGGGAAGGGTAGAGGAGGTGGAGGTGTTTGGATGGTTAATGGGCACAAAAATGTAGTTAGGGAGAATGAGTAAGATCTAGCATTTGATAGCACAACAAGGTGAGTAGGGTCAACAATAATTTATTGTATATTTAAAAACAAGTACAAGAGTATAATTGTAATATTTGTAACATAAATAAATGATAAATGCTTGAGGTGATGGGTACCCCATTTATCATGATGTGATTATTATGCATTTTATTCCTGTATCAAATATCTCATGTACCGTGTAAGTATATATACCTACTATGAATCTATACAAATTAAAAATGAAAAAAATTAAGTAAAAAAATTACATGACTATTATTACACCTAAAAATAAATAATAATTTGATAACATTATCAGTTATATGTTTCATTGATATGTTAATGTTCAAGATGTTTGTCTTCATATATTTGATTTACCTAATGAATATCAAAATGTCAATGCCAATTGATTTATATACAGGATCATTTGATATACTAGAGGAAAATTCTTCTTTCCTTGGAACTGCTAAACATGAAAACTATTCCTGGTGAGGGTTATCATATGCAGAATGTACCTGCCACTCCTGGGTTCCCCAAATGCCATTCCCTAGTTTTATAAAGTACATGAGGCTAGAGCTCAGAGAGATCAGCAACGCTGTCATTCTGAGATCTGGAAGAGACCAGCTGGGCCAATGCTCCATGAACTGTAGCATTGTGATACTGATCTGCTGCAGAAACAATGATCTGCCAGCCAGGAATCCCTTCATGTCCAGGTCATTGGTTGGAGTCTAGACCAAGACCAGAGCCATGAAGGTGAAAGCAGTACCAGAAATGAGCTGGGGAAAATTAATGGAAGTGAAGGTTCCAGGTAAAATATAATCTGCTCTTTCAGACAAAATGTCTGGGACTCAGTGATTTTATCAATGTATAATTATGCTAATTTTTTTCTTTCTTCTCTCCCTGGAGACACATTGTACTATTTGTTATTTAACTTAGCCTTTAAAATATTTTAAAGACTTCTAAAATTCTTTTGAATTGCAATAGTTTGTGTTTATATAGCCCATACAAAAAAAGAGAACCACTCTTCTACTTTTCTGCTGAGTATTTATAATTTTGAGAAAGTGCATTTTTTCCCCACAATAAAGTGATGAATGGCAGTGAACTTTGCAAATGGTGTGTGTGTGTGTGTGTGTGTGTGTATGTGAGAGAGAGAGAGAGAGAGAGCAAGAGAGAGAGACAGGAGAGACCCAAATCAGTGTTCTCATCTCTCAATTCAGTGTTCTCAACACTCAATTGGTAACGCTGATGAATAAAATGTTAAAGTGAATGCTGAAGATGGAAAAAGTATGACACTGCCTTGGTGTATACCATCGGCAGCTAACTGATTAGTCTTTAGCTAATTACTTAGGTCTTTAATCTAGAGCAGTGGTTCTTAAGCCATGTGTCCTTGGGTAAATTTTAGAAACACTTGAAAACCCTTGAAGTAGCATGTAAACATTTGTGTATTTGTCTGGATTTAGGTGTCTTTTTGTTGTTGGTGATGTTGTTTTTGAAGGTTTACAACTTTCAACAATTTCTCTACAGATTCTGTGTCCCTTCTCCTCTATAAGGTTACAAACCAGTCGTTTGAGAGTTTGACAAGACGAGCCAGTGAATTTCTTTAACAGCAATATTATTTTCTCATAGTTTCTCGTCTGATTAGAAACTTTAAAAGGCCAGGTACAGATCAATATTTGTTGAATAAATGAATGAATAAGTGAACAAAAACTTGCTGCTTTTACTTTACTCAAGTCTTTCAAATTTCGGTCAGATTAAACAGCGGTCATTTATTGATTGCTCCACTGAAAACCCCAGTAACACCTTAAGTGTGCAATAGGAGGTCTTGGTGTAAAGAAATCCGTATGTTTCATGTGGAACTCAACACTCTAGAGTTCCCATATCCTTTTAGACCATTACTAATATAGAAGCGCTAAGTGGTAGATTTTACAGTCGAGTTTAAGGATACAATTCAGTGGTTCAGTTTCTGTATCCAAGGAATATGCTGGAATTATTAACATTCAAATAAAAAGATGTGTTTAATATGCTGGGTGCAGTCTGGATCCACTTTTCCTCTTTCCGTTAACCTTCTTAGAGAGATGAACCTTTGCATATGCAAAGTATTTTGCCTCCTAATAAGCTATTATTTAAACTCAGACTAGAGTCAAACTCTGGAGTTGGCAAAATCTTTGAGAATGTGGCTGTTTGTGTAATTCTGTGCTTTATTGACTCTGGACCCTTCACTCATTAGGGAGAAGTAAATTTCTCTCCCCCCAAAACAAAATGTGATATCGTTAAAGATGGCAGAATCTAGATGATATCAAGAGATTAACACTGGCTGTCTCAGGGGATTGACGAGACTTTTCACATTCACACCGAAAATGCATCTGAACCATAATCCCTTTACCTCTTATCAATAACAATTGTGCCTAGGGTGTCCAGCTTTCAGATAAAGCTGTTTACACAGTTGCAGAGGTCTTACTATATACAACACTATCCTGAAAAAAGCTGTAACTGCAAATTAAAGCAGGAAGTGAGGACTGTTAAGTCTAATTCAAACCATAGGGCAGTTTTCATTAGCTATAGTGCTAGCATTCAGTCGGAACAGAACAAGTGACCTGGTTCTTAAAGGCCCTTATGAGTGGCAAGATAGATCTACATCTTATTTGAAAAAGACAGTCTGAAAACCAAGGAGCAATCTTTCTTGAGCTCCTGCCTCAATCTGCATTTTGGAACCAAGAGAAGGAAAATTCATTTAAAATAGATTACCTGATGACAGGGAGTCAGACTTATGAAAAGAATATTTAAGCTTTATACTAATGAAAGGAAGAATAAAATACCTTTCTTACTGGAGCATAATCTTTGTGAAATTAAACATGTTTAATGATTATACTCCAAAAATGTCAAGAAGCCCTGTAATAACAATGAGGTCATCATCAGAACAGACACAAAATATTATCTCATCAAAGGGGATATATGACTATATAAACACATGTTTAGAATATATATATTTATATATATTCATATATATCTAACACATTTAGATATATATATATATCTAAAACATGTGTATAGATATATATTCTAAAAACATGTGTTTAGAATATATATATATATATATGTCACACACACACATATACTTCAGAAAATGTTTTGCCCTACTAAATTAATAGAGTTATTGTATTATCATACAGACAAGTAAGATTAATGCTAGGGAAACAGTAGTTCCAAATTACTCCTAAATGAAATCAGGTAAAATATTTAGTTTAGCTATGCTGTGAATTTCACAGTTGTATAATGAATATCTTGATGAAATGATGATTAAATACGCCTTGATCAATTTTGGGGAAGTTCAGATGTTTTGTTTTCTTTTGTGACTAAATTCAGTCCCTAACATTCTGTTTCTTGTTTATGTTTAGATATGTCTTCATGAATGAAGCTGCCCCAGAGAAAATATATTAGACACAAATATCAAATCAAGTATAGTGTATTGTAAAAAAACAGGTGACTAGGAGTTAGGCATCCTAGATATGTATTCTTCCTCTACAGCTAAACTAGTGATGTGACCTTGGGCAGGTAGCTTAATCCCTCTGAACTTTGTCTGAGCTATACTGTGAGTAAGTAGGACTAGATTTTTTTAAATGTCCTTTTGGTTCCAATAAAAATAAAATTCTAAATTGCTCTGTGAGCTAAATCAACATTGCCAGTCTGGTTAATTCTGAGCCTCCAGTCCCTTTAAAAGGAGAAGAGTTTATGTGAATTATACAAAAAAATTGATTCATCTCTTCTCCACTCCACTTTGCCTTTGAACACACAGTCTCAGATATTTAGTCTGTATGGTGGCATTGTGGGTCTATTTATTTTTGCAAAGACCTTTTTACTCTGATGATTTGATAAGAAACAGTATTTTTTTTTTCAAATGTATTGAGTTATTCCCTTGGTTTGTATTAGGGTAGATAAGTCCTTCGAGTTTTTAAATGAGTTTACATTTTCATTCCTTCTTTTTGATTCAAGTTTGAAGGGATTCTATTTTGGCTATTTTATCTCTCTGCCCCTAGGAAAACCAGACTTTAAGTTATCCCCAAGGTATCACTGGCAGCATTCCACACCATCTGCAATGTATAAATATATTCAGTTATTCAGTATATTCCAACTTAGCTAGCTCTAGTAATTTTATATTATTGGGGTCTTTGAGGAGAAAGGCATTCATTGTCTCCTGATTTATTCCTTATTACTAGTTCTGAACATTCGATTCAGCTGACAAGTAATCTAATACAGAAACAAAACCTTAAGATTTTTCACAATGAATTAAGTAACGGAAAGTTCTGGAGCCCATTCATTGTCTTTATTACAGTTGACTGGCTGAACACATTTGAGCACCCTTGACAGATTCCAGATTTGAATTGAAGAGACTTAAGGCAGGTCAAATAACTCGCAATAAAGGGTACTTGTCTTTGGAACTTGTCACTTGATACAGCCTTCTGCTTAGCTTCCCAACATGGTATCAAATTGGTTTCTTTGACAATTAATTCTCTAAAAATTCCTCTTTCTTTCCTTTTTCTATCACTGTGATAAAAGAAAACACACCTTTCTCCCATTAGTGCATGTTTCCAAAAATTTGCTTTTTAAATTTAAATATTAATATAGCCTTTTTTGGACTTTCATACATACAACTGTATCTTCATGAGAGCTCGTAAGTATAGGAACGCTTGGTCACTATAGATACCCCTTATAGTGTGAGCTCTTGGTGAGGGAAGAAGCACAATGGAGAATGAAGTCGGAAAAAGCTTCTATGATGGTAAAATAGATGAGAGTTCTAATCCCAGCATTCTCATTACTAGTTGTATGACCTTGAGAATGTCTTAACCTTTCTCAGCATCAGTTATTGTTATCTGTAAAACATGACATCTTTTATAAAGCCTAAATTATGATAATCTGCAGGATTTACTGTGCAGGGTAGGCCTTCAATAATGGGAACTCATTTTTAAGAACCTCTTGCGTACTTAACACTGTATTTGTCTTTGGATAGAATACAGAAAGCTCACAAGTATGACTGTCCTGGGGAGTTTAAAATTTAGTTGAAGTTTAAGGTTAGCTGAGATATATTGCAGTAGATTTCATACTGCAATCACTTATTCTTTCACTCATTTATTAACCCATTCATTCAATAAATGTTTCTTATATGCCAAATACTACTTGTAGGGCCTGAAGGGTAAATTAGTGAGCATAAGTACACAGCTAGAGTCTGTGAAAATATACAATTTTAACTGACTAATTTTTTTGCTTCCTACACATAGTATCCTTAGTGAATTAGAGTGGTTATAAAGACATTCTGGCTCCAGACTGCCTGGGTTCAGATCTCAACTCTGTCAGGAACTATGTGAGTAATTCTGGTCATGTTATTTTTAACTACTTTGATCCTCGATTTCCTCATCTGCCAAATGACATAATAATCATATATATCTGCATGTGAAGATTAAATGAGTTAGTATAAATAAAGTGTATAGAATAACTTCCTGACATACAAGACCAACAAAATGTTAATATTATTGTTATTATTATTTACTATTTTCCAGGCATCAGATTCTTAATTTTCTTTCAAGAAATAACCTCCTTTGTTTTCTCAGTCCATTATTTGGCCTGTAGCTTAAGCTTAAGCTAATTAGCATGGTTCATTTTTCTCAGCCATGGTGCTTTGTTGAGTTAGGACAAAAGCCAGTCAATCAAGTTCAATCAAAGTCCTTTCTAGGGCTTTTGCTTGAGTGTCCAGGAAGATGCATTCTCTCTTTTCTAATAGAATTGAACCTTAGCTGATACAGTTCTAGAGTTTCTGGCAACTTTCGTATCACTATATGGATCCAGATAATGACAGCATCATGGAAGAAGACAGAACAAAAAGACGGGGAGAAACCAAACGCTAATGATAATATATAAGCCTCTAGATAGAATGATGACAAAGATATTACTACTGAATTTTTCAGTTATAGGTGCGAACAGATTACAATTTTTCTATCCCTTTTATTTTAGTGTTTGGCTAAGTTAGCCAGATTTGGTTTCTGTTGCTTACAGTAAAGAAACGTAACCGATAAATAACTGGGTTACTTAGAGGTTGTAACCCAGTTACAACTCTAGAAACTCCAGAAATGCAAGTTTCTGATTATGAAATCTCTTTTCTTTTTCTTTCTCTTTTTCTTTCTCCTTCCATCTAATATAGTCCATCTTATACCACTTTATCAATATTTGTAGAAGTTTTCTTTTTTGAGTAGAAACCTGTGATTGTTTTTTCTAAGACTAGAATATTTCCTGAATCTACTAGGGGTGACCAGAGTGTAGTCAGGAAGAAATGACAAAGTAAAGAAAGCTATAGATTGATTCAATTATAGGTAAATGGTGTGTTTTTGTGCTTGGTAAAATGAAAAATTAAATAGTACAAGTTTGTCAATGTGTATGCAGCAGTATAAGAGATCTAGCAGTATAAGAGATCTAGCAGTATAAGAGATCCAGATAAGATGTTCTAAAAAGCTACGTCAAGATTAAAGAAGGATAATCAATTAGGCTATGAAAATAAATATGTGGCTACAAATGTTGATAAGCACTATGAGGGAAAATATTGGGTGCAAATATTAAATAACCAGAATATCACTGAAAATCAAAATCTTCACTAATAGTATAGCTGATATTTATTGAGCACTTAAGCATACAAGTACTTGCCAAGTACTTCGCCTTTGCAACCTAGCAGCCCACTAGGGTACCCTGTCCTTTGGCATTCACATAAAATTCACCTGAGTTCTCATTTCATATATAGATGTAAAACTCAAGGATCCCTTCTAATGTCCCCCCAGATTCTTGGGTTGAGGGCTTAGGTTTTTCTGGCTCTAATTGTTTTCTTCTACAGAATTAGGTTTTTTTTCTTTTCTTTTCTTTTCTTTTTTTTTAATTTTAGTATCTGTCTCTGGGCTTGTTGTCACTAATTTGCCTTCCCAACACTACATTCACTTTGGTACCTTATTCTTCAAAGGACCAGTGATACAAAGTGAAATTTATAAGAGATTTGTACAAAAGTTGGGTATGGGTGTGGAATTGAACCAGGTACATACAACAGTTCACATTGTGTTACTGCATGATCAATATCTTCAATGGGGGCATACAGCATTGAAATATCTGTATGTGTTACTGCATGATCAATATCTTCAATGGGGACACACAGAAATTGTCCAGGGACAATTTCTCAATTATTGACCATTGTCCCTTCTGTTGCTAAGGCCTCCATCTCTCCATCTTGTTAGGCTTCTTCTCTTTACTCCACTCTGGGCACCTTCCTCTCCTGAGTTGTTTACTAAAACTTTACTTTTTTAATTTAATACTTGCAGCCACATTATGAACTGTGTTATTAATGCCATATAAATAAATTAGCCTCACTCAAATAATTTGGGGTTAGGAATTGCCAGTGCAGTTTGAGGCTAGAGAAATTCCTTGGTATAATATATCAAATTCTGACAGAAGAAGCGAGAAGACTGTACCTTCATGACTCTTAAATGAGCTGTGAGAAATCCAGCAGGTGTGTATGAGGAACAGGGATCAGTGGGGTAGAAAGAAGTAGGGGTTACCAAAAATCCAAGACAATTTTTAAAAAACTTTGGAGTTTTCATAAAGTATGATTTCTGAGTTTATAAGTAGAAGGGGTTAATTAGTAGGGAAAATAATTGAAAGCCTGGGAACAGATGCCAAGGCATAGGGAGAAAATTGTTCTTCCTTTTTCTCCTTCACCTTTTCTCTTCATAGCAGAATCACATAGCTCACAAATGTCTTTTTTATGACTATGCAGTCAAAGTGTATTGCTTTGTTGTAAGACAATTAGTTCTTATTTGTTTGAGCGAATGTTCTATTATTTATATGGAAAGGATGGAAGAATTTATCCTACCAAATTTTTTCCTATCTTTCATTAAATTGTAATGTTCACATTAAAAGTGGAATGTCCAGTTCCTTCAAATTTATTCCCCAAATGGTGATCACAGCTGAGAGTTTATCTGTAATATTTATGATGATGATCGTAGTAATGGGAAATATTTATGGAGCTTTTATTGTACGGCAGGCATTGGGGTTTCATTTAAGTCTCCAGCAATCCTGTGCGGCAAATACTGTTATTACCTCCATTTTATGTTTCAGAAAAAGAAAACAGACTTGGAACAGTTCAATGACACACTCAACGTCACGTCAAGCAAATAAGTGGTTAAACTACATTTGTGTAGGGAAGGTTAGCATCGTGATGATTTTTTCCCTCGGATACTTCATGGTTGCTTGGATGCTTACAATCATCATTGGATGCTTTCATGGCTGATTCTGTCGCAATTTGACATTTATATTATCAATTGGTGAGCTGGTCACTGCTGAATCTTTTCTATTCCATAAATAATGATTTCATTTTGAAGAAATGAGATGGATACAAATAAGGGGAAAAAAACCTGTCACTACAAGCACACAATCATAGAAATTTTAGAATTAAAAGTTTTCTTAAGGATGATTAAGAAAACATTAAGGAATCTGAGGCACAGAGGCATCAACTGACTTGGTCAAGGTCGAACAGCTAGTTACATAATGACATTTTCCTTTGCCAAGGAAGTAAAGTGTTTTAAGTAATTTATTTTAATGTTGAGAGATCTTTATAAATCCTCCTGCATTACTTAGATAAATAATTCTACACTACAATTGTTTTTCAGTAATTTTGTTTGGCTATTTGAGTATGTGTTTTTCATAATCTCTAACCCTGAATTTCTCATCAATTCAGCCCTCCAGATTTTATTAGGTTTTGCATGCTCAGGAAATAACACCATCAAAGCAGAGTTATCTCCACATACGCAGGACAATTATATTGATATATCATGTGCTGTATTTTAATTTCAAAATTATTGCCTCATTGTTTTTTCCTGGAGCCCAGTTTTATTTCTTTCCTCTCATCATTAAAGGTACAGCAACAACTAATTCACCCTTAAAAGAAGAAGAGAAAAGAAAATATTTGCTTAAAAAAATGTAGCTAGAAAAATCTCCCACAGAGTGAATTCCCACAGTGTCATGGAGGATGTAAATTTAGCCCAGTGTGATTCAAACAATCAAGTTAGGAATTTTAATTTAATGGTTTGTTCCTTTGAATTGTTAGAAGCTCACCTCGTTGTAGAAGTTGTGTTTGAATTGGAGAAAATTGAACTGAAATGTGTTGAACTTGCCCCAATCAGGTTGTTCTAGGAGGTCTGATTCAGAGGACTAGAAAGAATGAATCAACATATCCAACAAAAGGAGGCTTGAATGATTTCACTTTAATAATAATGATTCTATTATCCCCCAATATTTTAGAATTTAAATATTTGGTTTCTGTGGTGGCTATATTGTCTTAGTAGTTTTAATAGGGCTAGGGAATTATCTCCTTTTCATTTCAACATAACCCAGAGTCCCATTATTTGGTCTGTTGGTCAGAAACCTCAGTGTCTCACAGTTTAGAGGGCTTGTGAATCAGCTTGGTGGTGGCCAATAAAATGCTGGAGGAGACTGAAAAAAATGTTGGAAGAAACTGCAGATAAGAAAAGGGAGCAAATATCTTTTGTGATATCTTAGGGAATAGTTTAACAGATCTAATGGGTCTAGAGAATCATGGCTCATGTTTGAAATTATAATAGTAAAATTTGGTAAAATGTAGTACTTTTCTTAGAAAGCAAGAAAACATACAAAAAAGCCCATCAAGAGGAAAGTAACTTGGTTATAAGCCTTTTTACATGTTTACCCGTAAAGAAAGAAATGTTAATAAAGTGAACTCTTTGACAGTAAAATGGAGTTCTTACCACTTAGAGGCTTTAAAAGTTAGGTCGGGTAGGAGCTTCATAGCCACATATATTATTCAATTTCACCTCAAATACATTGAGACTAAGGTTCCAGGATAGTGTGTTATGCCAAGGATCACACTGATACTGAGTTACAAAAGTATTTCCTTTCCCTTCATGCCATGATGTCTTCCTGCCTTCTCTCAGGAGTGCTTGTGACTCAAATAACTGTCATTGCTCCTGAGTCCCTTTCTTTGAATATAATGTTGGTGTTAGTTTATGGTGTGCATGTCTGTCATTTTCAAGGGCCACAGTCATGTCACACATATGGTGGCATAATTATTCCAACCACAAATACTAACTGTATAGTGGCTCAGGACCTCTTCACTGCTTGGTGATTCTGAAAGACCCAAGCCCTTTTCAGGCAGATCCAGTTCCTGCATTATGGTAACTGAGTTCCTCTTGCCGTGAGAGATGACATATTCACAGGTTCCTGGGATTGAGACCTAGACATCTTTGGGGAGTCATTATTCTATGTACTACTCATAGTTCATCACTTTTGGTCATTTAATTGCTAACTCACCTTAACTACTTTCACACACAGATATCCATTGTACACAATGTCTTCCTTACTTCCCCAAATAGGAAATCTAGATGTAGTTATCCCTTTTGTCTGGAAGACGCAGTGGAGCTTCAGAAAGATTACATTAGTTGTCCATGAACATAAAAAGGGGCAGGGGAGCTGGGATTCAAACCCTGTGTGTCTGATTTGAAGTCTGGAGTTTTAACGTATTTACTATAAAGTCCTCAGCCTTCATTCACAATAAGGCAGTGATTTTTCAAATTCACTTTAGCAGCAAAACCTTATGTTAAATGAAATCTTACACATGTAACCAATATGTCCCACTTCACCACGTAGGAGTTCAAAACAAGGTCATCTCTGTTTTCATATTCAAATTAAATGATGCTAAGTCCCATCGTGGTGTCATGAAAATGTCTCTCTCTTCTCCTTGGACCTTTCCTTCCCATAACAAGTCCAACAATGCTAAAAGTGTATATTTAGTTCATGACATATAAGACATCACATGAAGAAAAAATCCAAAATAATCTAATGCACTTCCCAGGAGCCAAGACCTCCACTGCTGTCGTTGCTGTTGCCGCCACATGGTGTCACTGGTGGAGACTGTAGTACCAAAGCCACGGCACTGTGTGTCCGTGGAAGACCACAGCAGAGACCTATCTGCACACACTGCCATTTTTGGCTGGTGGTAGACTGCAGATGTGAGGGGTGAATGGAGACTTCTTTTGCTCTGTGTTAGGCAGAGCTATGGTCATCCGTGCTCCTGCTCATATGGCTCTACCATTTAGGTAATTGCCCTTTCAAAATGCAATATACAGCCATTTGTCCAAAGCATTCTCACCCATAGTGTCTGTCTGGGAAGCTAGGGCATGAGGGTTTTCCTGTCTCAGAAACGGTTCATATCCCAAACCAGCCTCCCTTATACATCAACATCCTAACCCATGATATTAGAGAAAATCCTTTTTTGGGGCCCACGGTCTGTCCCAATCAATGCATCCAAATGAGTGATATTTCTTTAGGCATGCTAGAACTAGATTAGGCTGCAAGGAACAGAAAAAAATTAAATCACCAAATGAATAAGACACAGGTTGATTTCTTTCTCATATTGTATCTTGGTGCTCCACCATGTGTTCCTTACTTTCCAAAGGTCCAGGTACTCTCAAAACCTGAAAGCTATAAGCATCCCATCCAATATTTCAGTCAGAAGGAAGCAGGAAAGGGCAGGAGAGAGAATGACACCTCCTTTAAGGATACTTTACATCCTATTTTCTATAACTTAGGTGGTCAGGTGACCACACTTACCTGCAAGGAAGCATGGGCAATGTGAATTGTATTCCGAGTGCCCACATGTCCTGCTAAAATTGGAGGATGCTGTTCTTAAGGAAAAAAAAAAAAATCACAACCAGCAGTATCCATTTTAAGAGGGAACATCCTTCCTTATCACATAGTCACCCCAGTTTACAAAACAGTTGGGAGCAGATTGCCCTGGTTGAAGCAACAGTAGTTTCTAAAGTCCTGGCCACTCAGCCTTCTATACCTCTGCTCTGGTCCTTGAGGCAGCGATAAGAAATATGGGACTGCAGAACTCAGCTGGAAAACCATTGTACAGGGATGACAGCTTGCAGCTCAAAGGGTTATCTGCTTCCTGCTTTTAACAAACACATTTACCTATTTTTCTTGATAAATGTAAAACTTATGGAAAAATTAAGGAATAGTATAATAACAATATGCCTGCAACCCAGATTCACCCTCATCACATAAGGTACCAGTGTTGTTTAAAAAATAAAAGGGATTTTGGATTCTGCTAGAATTCCTTTGAACCACCACACAGACTCACTGTCCACTTTCTTCAAGTCTGTGGCCAACATGGTTCTCCCCAACTTGTATCATAATACTGGTAGGTATCCTTCTAGATCATTTTTTCCCCAATTAGCTAGAGTCCATACTTTATTTTTATTTCCTTTGTTCTTACCTAATGTCCTTTTTCAGTGCCAGGATTCCATACAGGGATGTCACATGATATTTAGGAGTTTAGTAGTCATGTCTCCTTTGAGTCCTCTTGTGGTGACAGATACTCATATTTTGCTCGTTTTTGATGGCTTTCATAATTCTGGTTAGGCATTTTATAGGATGCCTCTCTACTTGGATTTGTCTGATGTCTTTATCACGACTAGGGTTATGGAAAATTTTGGTGGAGGAAGACCACAGAGGTAAAGTGCCATTTTTATTATGTCATACCAAGGGTCCATTTTATCGACATGATTTATGACTGTTGATACTCACCTTAATCACCTGGCTGAGGTAGTGTTTGCCAGATTTCTCCATTGTAAAGTTACTCTTTTATCCTCCTCTTTCCATGCTGTAGTCTTTGGAAGGAAATCAGTAAGCCTGGCTCACACTTAAGCAGTAGGGAATGAAGCTCCTCTGCCCCCCATTTGAGGGAGGAATATCTTCTACATCTAGGATATAGCACTTGGAATGCTTCTGCATGAGGGATTTATCACTTCTCTCCCATTTGTTTATCCAACCATTTATTTATGTCAGTATGGATTCATGGTTATTTATTTTATAATTTAGGTCCAATTCTACTTTATTTGTTTTTGCTCAAATTGCTCCAGCTTAGAACATTGGGAGCTATTTCAGATAACTGCTATATCCCTTTGACACACCCCTAACCTCCCAGGGTCATTTTATTTAATTATTTACTTTAGCAATTCTTTATTTTCTGGTACTACAAGATGCCCCCAGGCTCATTATGTCCCAGCCAGAGAATCAGCCATCTATTCAAGAAGCCCTGATTTCTTTTATTGGAGGATGATATAAATTACTATTTCTTTTATTGGAGGGTGTCTATACACACATATACATATATATACACACACATACATGTATATACATAAATACATATATATGTAGAGGATTTTCATTTTAACAGGATTTGGTTGTGAGCTAACAGCAACACAGTTCCAATTGTGCCATTTTTTAGCATTCAAGGAACAGGTGATGGAATATGTAGGGGGTGGTCCTTGGGGCTACTGGCCCCTACCACCGTCACGTTGTGAAAGTAGTCACTTATTCAAATAGGTGACTTCAAACCTTTAAACTTTCTTTGAGTCATAAACACCTTTTGGAAAGCTGCAAGAAGGTTAACAAACCTTTTGCCCAGGAAAAGAAAAAGCATAAGCAAACACACACAGAATCTGCTCAGGATTCCTAATGTTCATAGGCTCCTTGAAGTTCTGACCTAGAGCAGCCGGTGACTCCTGGACAGGGGACCATGGTGTAGCGGAACGGCCAGGATGGCCACGTGCCTTGGTTCTTGGTTGCTGTTTTTCTCAAGCTTTATTTTCATTGTGACCTCTTTTCTGGCCCAGGAAATGGAGTCATTTAACAAATAAATAAATAAAAGCCTGATTTAACATCATAGTTTCTTCATTGGTTGATTACAAACATTTTATTTTAAGCTGCTTCTTTTATGTACAATCATGATGGAGTTGTTTTGGGTTCTTTTTTGGTTTGTATGATTTAAAGAAAAAAAATCAGAGGTAATTTGCATGGTTTCTTTAATTCATATCTCTTTGAATTTTGTTTGAGTCACTTCCTCTTTGCATCAATGGTTCCTATTTAAAACCGGTACAGTGAGAAGAAGTGTATATTTAGCACAAAGTTGTGCCTGTGAGAGCCGACATCAGTGCAGGACTGAAGGAGTTAACTAAGTTAAATCTCAGTACATTTTTCTGAAGCTGTGTTTAACACTGATTATTTCAAGGTGGTTTTTATAATCACTTCCAAATGTTTTAATGAGGCTGTTTTTCATTTTTCACTAGACTTCTTTAAAATTTTTTTCCTTTCCATATTGATTTTCCAGCCACTTTCCTTAATGCCACCATTGGCAGGCCCCTCCACGCACTTTTACAGTTTGTTCCGGAAACTCCCCTCCACCTCCTGGCCCCACCTCTCTTCCTGTCTCCTGGGTGCTCTTCATCGGAGGAGGATGCTCTTCTGGTCTGATTCCTCCTGGTTTCTCTTGCAGCCTGAGTCCTAGGCCATGTGCAGTTTTTATTTCAATCTATCCATCTTAGCTACCTCCTGTTGTCATTTTAGTTTTTAAAGATCCCTCTGGAATAGAATCTATAAGACTTTGTGATTTTATTGAGTTTTCGATTATAAGCATTGGAAGATCTGTTTAATCATATGTACCTTCCTTTGATTTCAGACATGGCCTCAGAAGCACTTGCTTTCCTTTCCCTATCTAGGTTTCCCTGGCCTGGCACGGGGCCCGTCCCTACTATATCAGGTAGCAATAGTTAATTAGGCTGCCCAAAGAAGGCAGGGCTGTGACACTTGTCACATGCCAGAGCTTTTAGACAGTTCTGTGTAAACACACGTTACCAACCAGCCCAGGCTGATGTCAGAGATTAGAGTCAGAATGCGCCTGCCATTCCTTCAGACAGAGGTCCTGTTAGGTCATGATAAACAGTCACAAGATTTATGGTTTCCCAAAGAGGAAAACCAATTCCCCAGACTATCTCTGAGAGTGATATCTGTATGCTGGACACTCTTCTCCTTGCAAACATCATGACGCAGAAACGAGATCACTCATCAAATGTGGTGTTGTATCTTGCTGCAAGAGTGTTGGGTGTTTTCTAAAAGGTAATGATAATAAATGGTCCCGTTTTCCCTATTTTCTTTTCCTTACTCTTCTATTTGAATCCAGGGCCTATTCTCAATTTAGTTAAAATCTTTATAAATACAGCTTCCCACTCTTCCAAACTAAATTACTTACATAAGCTTATTGAGAGATGCTACATTTTTCTTTTGAAATCAAAGTAGTATATTTATTTTTAATGGAGAAAGAAGGTGTGTCTCAGGTTGACGTCATGGTCTCTGTCAAGGTTATCAGAACTAAAAGCATGAATATAGTGTCCTTTATGTATGTGCTTGGGTATTTAAGCTTGCTAATTGACTGTTCCCCCCAAAATGAGAAACTATTTATATATGAATATTAAAGTAGTTCTACCACTCAGTGGGGGAGAAGGCAAATTAGGTACTTTGTTTTTTTAAAAAAAAGCTTTTTAAAACTTGGATTGTTGTACAAATTTAATGTTAATTTTCAAGACCAAATTGTTATTTTTCAATGTAGTGGTAATACTAAAATAACAATAAATTAAGGACACATAATAAGAACCCACATTTTCCTAGGAACATTTAGATGGAACAATATGAATTGTCAAATCATTTGGATAAATACAGTCCCCCAAACCCAAATGTTTTCTTTTCACATATCTAAACATGTGAGTATTTGGAAATGTCAATATAGGGTTGATATTTTTCTTCTTTCAAGCAGATGTTTGGCACCCTGTGAACAGGACAGTGTGTGTGGCTAAAAATTATGTGTTAAATGCATTGAAGGTTGAAGCACAAAGGCCCATTTGAAAAGAATCTTTGGAAAATCACAGTATCAGGGTCTCTGTACCATGAACTGGGTTCCCAGATAATATCCTTTCATGATTTCTTCATGAATGCCCACAGAAGTGATTGATCTGACTGTAGTCCTAGTCAGCTTGAGCTATCCAAACTCAAGAAAAAAGTGTTACTTGAATCTGGGATCTTTTATGAATAAGATTAATTGGCATAAAATTTAACAGTTGAGAAAGGATACCAAAAAGTAAGATAAAATAGGGGTTCAAATGAGAAACAGATACCTATCCCCAAGGAAATAAATGTGAGCGCAGATGTAATGTTAATACAAAGAAAAGGGGAAAATGTGTAGTTGCTGTGCATAGTGGCGAGCTCCCTCCTAGGGCTATGTCCTGGCTTCCAATTCTGTTCCCCCTATTATCTCCAACTCAAAGATTCTGCTTTTGGAGCTGAAATTCTCCATGCTTTGCTCTACCCTAAGGGAATGCATTCAGTTTTTCTGGAGGTTTGTATTTTGTGAAAGCTAAATCTCTTTGCTTTTATCTCGGCAATGATGTATTTTAACAAACGCAGGGCTGGCAGTCCCAGCAACAATTAGTCCAGCCTCTGCCTGGTCCTGCAAGGGGATGGGAAGCACCAGCTCTCTCCCACTGGCATCCGTATCCTCATTAATGTTTTTTCTTTTTTGACATGCTTTTCTTTTTTGGTTCTTTTAACTGTGACCAATCACAGGGTCAGCTTGAGTTCTGCTTGTTCCATAAAGACTTTCTTAGGGATTCTGGCCTCCTTGTTCTCTCTTTCCTTGGATGCTGAATGACACTGGCTCCTGATTGAGCCCTTGGTTATATACTATCTTCTACTTCTTTCTCTCTCTCTCACCTCACATATGTTAGCTTCAGTCTTATCAGCTAGACTGTAGGCAGCTTGAGAGACAAGAGACTCATCTTCCAGGAGGTCTCTTCATAACCACACTCATGATGAGGGGCATGTAATTTTTACTATTTGCCACATCTCCACTGTGGGCTTGATGGACTTGGGTAACACGGAGTTTCCCTTTTCTTGAGAGGAAGGAGGCCCTGAAGAACGTATTGGAAAATATTCTCTAATTATATCATTAATGGATTATAAGAGATGATTGGGGTTTCTGAGAAAGATATCACAAGTTATTAACTGTCCACTGTTGTGAATAAATTTCAAATTCCTGGGATCGATTATTTTGGGCAAAATTAGCCTAACATTATTGTTTCAGCAAAGTATCTGACAATGCTATCTTTTTGTAATCTTTTGGGACATGCAAACTGAGCTAGCTCAGTGCTTTACAGATTGTTTTTCCATGTGCTAAAATCAGTTACACTTGCATTTTTAAAATGTGGCTTAAAAAATTCATAATGCTGTTTTCCCAACTGGCACATATCCCTTATGGCACTAAACCACATTTCTGGGGTAAGGTGGATGAGATGTTTTAGGGAGATGCACCAATGGACATTTTTAAATGAAAACATTTATTTTATAGATTCAGGCAGGGTGTACATGTGCAGATTTGTTATGTAGATATATTGCATAGTGTTGGAGTTTAGGCTTCTAGTGTACCCATCACCTGAATAATGAACATCATACTCAATGGTTAAGTTTTCAACTTACATCCCTCAACTCACCTTTCCCCCTTTTGGAGACCCTCAGTCTCTGTTATTTCTCTCTGTATGTCCATGTGTGCCCATTGTTTAGCTCCCAACTTACAAATGAGAACATGTGATATTTGGTTTTCTGTTCCTGAGTTATTTCACTTAGGATAATGGCCTCCAGCTCCACCCATGCTGCTGCAAAAAACATGATTTCATTCTCTTTATGGCTGTGTAATATTTCATGGTATTACATATATATAATATATAATATATATAATCTCTATTAAATATAATATATAATTATATATTATATAATCCATAATCTATATTATATATTATATATAATCTCTCTCTCTCTCTATATATATATGTGTATATATATAGAGAGAGAGAGAGACAGAGGGAGAGAGAGAGAGAGAAAGAGAGAGAGAGAGAGCATCATATTTTCTTTATCCAATCATCTACTGATGGATACATAGGTTGATTCCATGATTTCACTATTACAAATACTGATGCAATAAAAAATGCATGCAGATGTCTTTTTGATATAATTTCTTGTCCTTTGGGTAGATACCCAGTAGTTGGGTAGATACCCAGTAGTGGGGTTACTGCGTCAAATGGTAATTCTAGTGTTAGCTTTCTGAGAAATCTCCACGCCGCTTCCCATAGAAGTTGTACTAATTTATATTCCCACCAACAGCAAGTAAGTGTTCCAGTTTCTCTGCATCCTCAACATCTGTTGTTTTTTGTCTTTTTATTAGTAGCAATTTTGACTAGTACAAGATGGTATCTCGTTGTGATTTCCATTTACATTTCTCTGATGATTAGTAATGTTGAGCATTATTTCATATCTTTGTTGCCACTTGTGTATCTTTTTTCGAAAAATGTCTGTCACTTTTAAATGGGGTTAGTTGGTTTTCTTTCTTGTTAAGTTGTCTGAGTTCATTGTAGATTCTGGATATTAGTCTTTTGTTGGATGCATAGTTTGCAAATATTTCCCCCATTCTTTAGGTTGTCTGTTTATTTCTTTTGCTGTGTGAAAGCTTTTTTTAAAGTACCGTCTATTTTGTTTTGTTGCATTTTTTAGATCTTAGTCATAAATTCATTGCCTAGGTCAATGTCCCGAAGAATTCTCCCTAGGTTTTCTTCTAAGATTTTTATAGTTTCACGTTTTACATTTAAGTTTCTAATCCATCTTGAGTTAATTTTTGTATATAGTAAAGGATAGGGTCCAGTTTCATTTCTCTGCAAGTGGCTATCCAATTTTCCCAGCACCATGTATTGAAAGGTATCTTTTCCTCAATGTATATTTTTGTCAATTTTGTTGAAGATCAGTTTGTGGTAGCTATGTAGCTTCATTTATTGGTTCTCTATTCTGTTCCATTGGCCTATGTGTCTTTTTTTTTTTTTTAATTTTAACTAATACCATGTTCTTTTGGTTACTATAGCCTTGTAGTATAATTTGAAGTTAGGGAACATGGTGCCTCTAGCCTTGTTCTTTCTGCCTAGGATTGCTTTGGCTATTCTGGCTCTTTTTCAGTTCCATATGAATTTTAGAATAGGTTTTTTCCTAATTCTGTGAAAAACGACCTTGGTAATTTGTTAGGAATTGCATTGGATGTGTATGTTGCTTTAGGCAGTATGATCATTTTAACAAGATTAATTCTTCCAATCCATGAGCTTGGGATATTTTTCCATTTGCTTGTGTTGTCTATGATATCTTTCATCAGTGTTTTGTAGTTCTCCTTGGAGAGAGCTTTCACATCCTTGGTTAAATGTTTTCCTAGGTAATTTGTCTGTGTGTGTGTGTGTGTGTGTGTGTGTGTGTGTAGCGTAAGTGGGATTGAGTTCTTGATTTGGTTCTCAATTTGAATGTTATTGGTGTATGGAAATGCTGCTAATTTTCATACATGGATTTTACTACCCAAAAATTCACTGAAGTCATTAATCAAATCTATGAGTCTTTTGGAAGAGTCTTTAAGGTTTTCTAGGTGTATGATCATGTTATCAGCAAACAGACATAATTTGACTTTCTCTTTTCTAATTTTCATGCCTTTTATTAGTTTCTTTTGCTTGATTGTTCTAATTAAGGGTTCTGACATTTTAGATTTGAATAATATTTTAGTATGAACTAGAAAAGACTTAGAAGACAAATAAAACCTCAATTTCACTGGCATTATTTCTTTGGATAAAATATGTAAGACATTGTGAACCAGGTTAAAGAAAACTATCAAATATTTAAGTATTTACTTATTCTTTGTAGGTGGACAAACAGATACAGCCAAACTTGTGAATTAAATAGAAGAGAACAACTAAGAGGAAACACAGCTCAAACCAAGACTAGATCATTCAAGAAGAGGGGAAAGAATAGTTGTTTATTAGCAACCATCCAATAAGAGAGACATATGTGGCTAGCATGGTGCTGACTCCATTGCCATTGGTGCATTCTCCCAAGGGCCCGCTGCATGCTTATTATCCATATAGATATAGATATAGATATAGATATAGATATGCATATACATATACATGTACATAGTGCTCACTATAAGTTGAACACAGCCTGAAGCCATTGATGACCAGGCTGTATGTCTGGCAGCATGATTAGAAGAAAGAGTGAATATTTTTCTAAGCTCCATATCTTGGCGTTACCACATGCTTGTGCATCCTATAAAGTATGTCACAAGAAATCTGCTGGAACATATCTATTGTACCAAAGTAGATAGGACTTCTCTTTTATTATAAGCTAAAGCAGATCCTCTTACATCTCTATAAATATCATTGCTTTCACTCACATGTAGTACTTTTTCTTGAGTGGAAGAGAAAACATGGGGAGATATAGGAGAGAGCTGAAAGTATCTCTATCTCTGGGTCCATCTTAAAAGTTGAGTCATATTTAGGGCCATCATCCATTCTATGTGGCTGTCATTCTAGAGCATCTTATTATAAAACCTCCTTCTTCCTCAGCTGTGTCTGAACACAATGATTTATTTCTACGCTTTAAACAAAAATGTACTTTTACAATTTGACAGCATCTAAATGACTTTAGCTTTTTTACCCATGGTCATAAAAATTTGCAAATTAAAAGAATAACTCTTGCTCTTTCTAAGTATCACTTTGAATGGCTGAGAATGAAAGAAACTGATAAAGGGCAAGTCACACCTGGAAAGTCACACCAGACTTGGCCAGCATTACACTAGGCTTTCCATGTTACAGAACTCAGAGACTGTTTTACCAGAACCCAGAGATTCATTATAGATTTTGTTGTTTGCTGGACATGAGAAATCTCCTTTCAGAAGAGACGTATGAAGAATTAAGACCTGCCATTCTTCTGCTTTAATGAAGCTACTGGTAGAAATAGGAATTACTACTTAGCGGGGATTCTAAACTGTCAGCTTCCCCAGGCAGGTGCCATATCTTACTCATGCAGGGATTTTTGGTGTAATTTTTGGTGTGCAGTGCATTACACACAAAATGTTTGATGGATGTATATGAAGTAAACACAGTGTTATAGAAGAAGCCTGGGGCAGAGAAACAACTGAACTGCGTTCTACCACCCATGCTGCCAACAGCTAGCATTTGACATTGGAGAAATTACTTCCTTCTCTGGAAATCTACTTTAGATTTATCTTGTATCTCCAGAATGAGGGCTCTTAGAATATATAATTTCTAAGGTATAAAAATGTGCTTATATTTTAGATTATGTCCATTGATAGATCATGCCTATATGCAATAAAAAAATTAACAATAACCTCAACTATCTCCTTACATTGAATACTTACCATGTGCCAGTTACTTTACTAAGGTCTTAAATATATTATTTAATTTGATTATCCTATCAAACATGTGGGAGTAAACATTACAATTTCCGTCTTACAAGTAAGAGTACTTTGAATTTAGCACTGTTACTTTCTGAAGACATCAAAGCTAGTAAGTGGTGGACACTGGAGGGAGTCCAGGGCTGCGTGACTTGTCAGTGTCAGCCCTAAACCAATTTACTGCCTCCCAAACTGTGAGTAGTCAGTGTTACCAGTGACTAATTATATGTTTATTGCTGGCCATGCCTCTAATTGGAAAAAGAAATGGTGAAAAGGAAGAGATATGAGGGGCAGAAGATACGACTATCTAGTTTATTATTTATTTATTAATTTGATTTAAACATACTTTATTACTGAAAAAGTAATCTCTAAGGATAAGAAATTTAAAACCCTGTTGTATGATGGTTTAAACTTTGTTTCTTTTCACTGACTTCAGTAGATCATAATTATTTTCCATAACTCTGATACTGAAATGAGTATTTAGTCAATGTGTTAGTAACTTTTTAAGCAAAGCAAAACATTGGTATAGGTTGAAACAAGAATTCTTTTCATTCCCATTCACTATGAACTCTCCATTAAGCACAATTGGATAATAATGTAGTGTGACCATGTTCTCCATCTCCCTTTGCCTCCATTTCAAGACAGTAGTTCTCATAATCTCAAATGTATTCATTTGAAATCACGAATGCTACAGAATCACTAAAACCAATGCTTTCAAAGTTTACAGATCATTAATTGAACTTAAATTGATTTAGTGATTCAAATATTGCAATTATCCTCTACTGAACTCTTCAGTGGGGAATTTGAAAATACTGTAAACTAAAGTGCTGGTTTAGAACCGGAATCTAATGTGGATAGCCTCCTTGTTTTCCTTTCCTCCCTTTATCTCTCCTTATCTTTCTCCTTTATTCCCTTTCTCCTTCCCTTCCTCCTTTCCTTTCTTCCTTCTTTACTCCTTTTTTTCTTTCTATCTTTCAGCTGAGCTAGACTCAGTATACTTCTGCCCATAGACTGCTTGGATTAAAACATTTGAAGAAATTAAAACCACATTTCTGGCTACTGTTCTGTCTTGATACAGAAACCTTTGTATAATAACAAACATTTCTTCTGATGACAAATATCCTGTATTAAATGTTTATTAAACAAGTTTTAAGTCTTAATTTATGCATACAAGGTTGAAATGATACAAAGGAAAACCAAAGGAATTTGGTTATGAATACACATTTCAACTTGCGAAGCCTCCTAGGAACTGGCCAATAGTGCTTGTGCTAAAGGCTATTTTATTTACTATTATATTACCTAAGTGAATTTAATGCATCAGTAATTTAGATACCTGGATTCCTCTAAGACTATGGATTTGGGAAGTTCTCGTTACATGTAAAAGCATCCTGCAGTGTTCTTTGCTAAGGGAATCCAACCTGTGTCTATAAACCTTTGCAAGGTTTTCTTTGTTCACTGCAGGGGGTTCTAGCAAGTAAGCAGATAGAGAGGTTTTAAAGTAAAAAGAAAGAAGAACCCATTCTGTCATAATGGCAATTCTACAATACCTCTGAGGAACAATGTTAGTGATCAACACTGGCAGCAGAGATGACGATTTGGGTTGTGTGTGTATGTGGGGTGTGCATGGAAGATCTACATTTGCAAGGCTATTTAATGACTGTGCAGAGTGACTTTCAAAAATAAAAATATTGCGATTGATGCAGTGTAAGGTAATGCTTCCCTCCACCCTCACGATGCATCTCTTTACCCTTACTGGCCTGGGACAGCCTACAAATGCAGACTTTCTGATGTAGAATGAGGCATCAGTAGGGCTCATGGCTTCAGAGATTCACCAGGGATGGTCAGGAAGTTCCTACCCACAGCTCTCTACTTCTCTGATTTTCTTTGTTTTGTTCTTTTAAAACTTAAAATAGAAGAACATTTTTTCTTTCTTCAGTGTTATTCAGAAACCCAACATAAAAGAAAGAAAAAGCAGAGCAGCTGCTTCTAAAGTGCTAGTAAGAGCCTCAGAGCTCTGACCACTGAACTGTCTCCTGTCCAAGGCTCTCTCTAAAACCAGCTCCTCTAAGAATCGTTCTAGAGTATGATAAGTGTTCTAGTGATTCATTCATTTGGGTTGAAACTCTGAACCCCTGAGCTACAATGTAAACACCTGGGAAGGTTTTCACACTCTGCCATTTCTTATTTAGCTGTTCCTACTTTCATTCTCTTCTGTTAGCTAGTGATGAGCAGAGGCCTAAGTGGCTGAGATAGAGGAAAGTGATCTCTAATTTAGAAAATTAAGGAAAAAATAAAACCGTGGGCTATGCCAGAGAGAATATGAAAAGGCTAACTCAGTTAGAAGGACTGAACATTTGGGAACAGTCTTAGAGCACTAGTCATCTGGTAGAAGGAAATACACAGGCCAAAGGGAGGGAAGTATTGTGGACAGAGAGAAAGTAGGTGATGAAATAAGACCAGTACCTGCTTTTACGTTAGGCAGTCCCTAGGCTCACCGATCTGCTACTGTGTTTGATTCTTTTGGTGAGAGGCCTCATTAACATTTAAGACCCTTTAAGAGCTTGTTTTGCCCAGGCAATTGCCTGTGAGACCAACAGAGTACTCCAGAAAGGAAGAAAAATTGGCCAGAACTTTCCAATGTAGATCCCAGACGGAGCTTGGCTTTCAGAACACCTTTGGTTTGGAAGTCCATTTGGGAATATTCTGGAGCCCATCTACATGATGACTAGTATCTGAATCCTTGCTTGGCTCAGCTATCTATCCCAAGGATGACTCAGAAACAAGGAAGGGCAGGAACGCCTCTTTCTTAAATTTACCCCAATCTCTGCTGGACCCTCTAATTTAATTTCCTTTCCTCCTCATTTGAGTTGAATGAAAGTTCTGAAAAGTTATCGCCACTTTCCAAAGGTGATGATGCAGAGGGATGGTATATATATAAAGCAATTCAGGTAAGCCACTCTGTATAAGTGTCTTATAGTTGACTTAATTAGTATTCATGTATAAGTGAAAAAAATAGCAAAATTAGAATATATTTTCCCCAATCAACTTGTTCTCATTCTACACATTTATGAGGAATACATCAGTATTTTCTCGGTGCATCCATTTCCATGAATGTATTTAACGCAAATGCTTCTGCATGTGATATTTTCAAGGTGGTGTTTGTATGCAATTTTCACCTATGGTTTGTGTTTTAGGGGTTTAGTTTAAGATACAAAGATACCTTCCGATGTTATGCATAAACTTTTTCTTTAAGCTTTTTCTTTCTGCTTCATTCTTTCTATTATCTCCTCTGGGACTTCAAATATACATCTATGAGACCATTTGCTATCATCCTACAGATTCTGAAAGCCCTATTCCCTTTTCCCCCTATTTTTTCTCATCTTCTGATTGAATAATTTCTACTTACCTTTTCTCTGTCATTTCCATTCTAATGTTAAGCTAGGTGGTGAAATTTTATTTCAGATACTGTATTTTAGTTCTAGAATTTCCATCAATTTCTTTCTATAGGTTTTGTTTCTTTGTCTTTTCATTCATTGTGAGCATATTTTTCTTTACATAATTGAATGTATCTATAATAAATAATTTAAAATGTTCTAGTAATTCAACATATGAGTCATCAGAGGTTTGGTCTCCATTGATTATCTTTTCAATTGAGAATGGCCAGCATTATGTTGTTACTTCGTATTTTAAGTAATTTTGAATTTTACCCTGGACATTGAGAATGATATGTTGTAGAAGTTAATTTTTTATTTTTATTTTTTGAGATGGAGTCTCACTCTATTTCCCAGGCTAAAGTGGAGTGACATAATCTCAGCTCACTGCAACCTCTGCCTCCCAGGCTCAAGTGATCCCCCTACCACAGCCTCCTGAGTAGCTGGGACTACAGGTGTGTGTCACCATACCCGTGAAATTTTTGTATTTTTTTTTGAAATGAGATTTCGTCATGTTGCCCAGGCTGGTCTCAAACTCATGGGCTCAAGCAATCAGCCCTCCTGGGCCTCCCAAAGCGCAGGTTACGGTCGTGAGCCACTGCACCTGGCCAGAGTTCTTTTATCATTAATTAGTCTACTAAGTCTACTTCGTGTATATGTTCAAGTATCAGCTACAGATTTGTGTAGAGTATCAGTACACCAAAAACGTGGGGCTTCCTTTCTTCAGAGTTTGACTTTCTGAAATTTCCCCCCTAATTTTCCTACTATAGTCGTTGCACTGAACCTTGTCCTCTGGTTTTTCTAGCAAGATAATCTGTGTATTTTATGTCAAAGTTTTAACCAACTCACATAGTCCTCACTGTGGTTTGCTCTCATACTTAAAAAAAATTAATTTAAAAATTAAAAAAAGCTCACTGCGTGCTGTTTCCTTTTCCCCTCTGGTGTTTTCTGGTTTATTCATTCTCTATGCCTTCAAGTTGTTTTGTCCCTCAGATCTTATAGTTGTTTCAATTTTGTAGTTTTACCTTACACATTTGTGTGTTTAATCCATCCCATTGCTCTCTATGTTTATGATGTTAAGTGGAAGATTAGTTTTATTTTTCCATATAGTGAGCAAGTTTCCCTCCACAAGATCTACTAAACACCTGTTTCTTTCTCTACTTTCAAAATCAAATCAAAAGTTGATTTGTAGTGCAACTTTTACATATAAAAGTGATCTGTCTCTGGGCTAATTATTCTGTTATATTTGTCTATTCCTGTGTGAGCAAAAAAAATTTATTATAATGCATTTGTAGTATGTCAGTACCTGGTAATGTAAGTCCACTCCTTTGCTTTTCATTTTCATATTTTATTTAGCAATTTGTTTATATTTGTTTCTCCATATTAATTGTAAAAATAAATTTATTATCTTCTTCAAAAAATTCAGGGAATATTAATATTTTTATATTAGTAAGTCATTACAACCAAGAGTAAGGAATGTCTCCCCACATATTCAAATATTTTTTATGTTCTTTTATGATTTAAAAATGTTATCCTTAAAAGTCTTTTAAGTTCTGGATTATTTACAGTACCTTTGGTACCATTATGAATAGCCTTTTTCATTTATTATATTTTCTATTATGTTACTGCTCATATAAAGAAATGTTACTGATTATTTAGTTTACTTTTAATAGGGGTATAAATTACATATAATAAATTGCATAAACCTGAAGAGCACAGCTTAATGAATTTTTATTTTTGTATACAGCCATATAAATACTGCTCAAACCAACGTGTAGTAGCTTTCAAAAATTCTAAAGTCTCCTTCATGTCTTCTACCATTTATATGAATTTTGTATAACAAGAACCATATATTATGTACTTTTTGTGTCTGCATTCTTTTGTTCAACACATGATGTTTGTGAGATTTATTTATGATGGTTTATTCCTTTTTCATTCTTGAGTAGTATTTCAGTGTGTGAATACACCACAATTCGTTTTCCCATTCTCCGATTGATAAACATTTAGATTGTTTGACTTAAGGTCATTGACAAGTTGCTATGAACATTCTTAGACATATTTTGTGCTGGACATTAGTAGTCATGACACATGCTTTAGATTTTCATTAGTTGATTTTTAAAATCTCATAAACCTTATTGAATTATCTTATTAGTTTAAAATTTGTTGAATCTGTTAATTGTATAGATGACCATATAGTTTGAAAACATTTACAGTTTTAACTCGCACTTTAATCCTTACAGTTGTATTTATTTTTCTTTCCTTAAAACATTTACCAGGTTCTCTAAGAGTTTGTTAGAAAACAGTGGTAAAAGTGAGTATCTGTGTGGTTGCCCCAATATGTAAGGAATAATACCTAAAATTCTTTTCATAATAATGTATTTCTCTATTAAGTATTACATTTCTATATGTTTTTGGTATATAACCTTTGGCAAATAAAGTTCTTGACTGTTCTTTGTTTGCCAATAGCATTTTTGTTTAAATTTCAAATGGGTATTAAAGTTCCCAAATTGTTTTCTGAAACTTTTAAGATAATATGATTTCTCCTTTTTGTTTGGAGAAATATATTGATACATTTTCTAATAAAAATTGATACTTGCTTTCCTGGGGTCATGAAGTTTTCTTTTAGTACAATGTTTAATTTATACAACTAATATTTTATGGAGGATATTTGCAACTATGTTTTATGTAGCATGCACCTAAAATGCTGTCTTCTTTTCTCTTCCCTTCCATTTGCTTCTCTTTTCTCTTCTTTTTTCCTTTTCCTGTTTTGGAGTCAAGGTTACACTAGCCAGAGAGCCAGTGAAGTTGGTAGCTTGGCTCAAAGCCTCAGAACCAGGGAAACTGATGGTGTAACTCTCAGTTGGCAATTGAACGCTTGAGGATCCAGGGGGCTCCTGGTGATAGTCCCAGTATCTGAAGGACAAAGAACTTGGGGTTCTGATGTCCAAGGGCAGAGGAAGAAGGGTGTCATACCTCCAGGAGAGAAAGAGAAAATTTGCCCTTCTGCCCTTTTGTTCTATCCAGGCCCTCATCCAATTAAACAGTGTCTGCCACATTGGTTGAGAGTGGGTCTTCCTTGCTCAGTCCATTGGTTCCAACACCAATCTCTTCTGGAAATACCCTCACAGACATACCCAGAATGCCTTACCAGTATGAGTCTGTCCCCATCATTATTATTTTATTATTTTTATTTTTGTGATTCAGCTCTATTGTTTACCCTTCAACTTACTGAAATAAATACTTAGCTCATTTGTTCTCAACTTTTCTTGCTTTCTGATACATGCATTTAAAGATACGTTTTCCCCTCTAAGTACTGTATTAGCTTCATCCCACAAATGCTGACATGAACTATTTAATTTTGGGCACCCAGCTACTTGGATATCCCTTAATCCAGTCAAGTTGACACCTAAAATTAACCATCACAACCTGGTTTTGAAACTTAGTAGAAGGCATCTCTTTAACTACATAGGTCCAGGGCATTTTAGAAAGAGAGATCTTTGATTACAATTTCAATTTATTTTGTGCATAGCTGTCTCTTTGTTTCCTATTTTTTCTTGCACCAATTTTTCATTTTAGGGTATCTGAAAATTTATCAGTTTTATATAGATTTTCAAATGTATGCATGTGTTTTAAAAATAATATTTTTTAAATTTTCATTTTTTTACACTTTGTACTTTTTGGTAACTCCTTTCTCATTTTCTCTTTCACCTTGTCTCTTTGTTCTTTATTGAGATATGAGTCTGTCCTCATCATTATTTTATGATTTGCATTTTTGCTGTTGAGCTCTAATGCTTACCCTGAAACTGACCAAAATAAATGCTTAGCTCATTTGTTCTCAAACTTTCTTGATTTCTGATATATGCATTTAAGGTATATTTTCCCCTCTAAGTACAGTATTAGCTTCATCCCACAAATGCTGACATGAACTATTTAATTTTTACTTTACAGTATTCCTTGTCATTTCTAATTAACTAGAGGGTTATGAATTAATATTTTATCTTCTAAAATTTGATTTTAGCAATTTTTTGTTAAATTTTCTAATTTTATTGCATTATGTTCAGAGAAGATAGTCTGTAAGATATTGATTCTTTACAATTTATTTAGGCTTATTTTGTGGGAGAAATGTAAATGTAAATGTTCCCTATGCCCTCATATATAATAGTTTCTTTCTCAAGTATAGATTTTTTTGTATAACTAACTCAAGCATGTATATTATTCAATCAAAAAGATCAAAAGAAATATCAAGAGATTTGTGTCTTTATTATTATCTGCTTCATCTATTAAGTTCTAAAAGAGGTGTTTAAAAATCTCTAGTTTCTATCAGTTGTCACTTTATATAATTTGAGGCTGTATTTTAGGAGTATATTCTCTACTATTCTTTTTTTATAACCAATGTCAAAAGATACCATAGTGCATTATGGTAATTTCTGCCTTAAATTTTATTTTACAAAATTTAAGACTGTTATCACACCCTCTTTTGTCTATATTTTTTTCCTGTGTAACTTTTCAATTATTTAAATTCTGAGTCTTTTGATTCCTTTTGCTTTAAATGTACCTATTATAGAGAATATGTTATTGATTTTTCCAAATCTGAAATTATTGGAATACCAATATCCAAGAAGATAGGTGAGTTTAATCTGTTTATTATAATCCTATTTATATTTGAATTGCTTTCTGTTATTTTATTGAATAATTTCTATTTTAACTTTCATTTTTCTTTTCCTACAGGTTGTCTTTTGCTAGTTTGTATTTTAAGCTATGCACTTAAAAATTTATGTGTTTATTTATTTCTATGTTGCTTGCCTTTATCCTACAAGTCAGACTTATGTTTATTAATCCCTGAAGATCTTTGTAAATAGTTTTTGATTTTGTAAATTTTCTGTCAATTTAGAAACAGGGAAAACAGTATAATGAAACCAATGTATCAACCATCCTACTTAAACTCTTAGCAACACATTACCAATATTGTTTTATTTCTAACTTCTTCACTGTCTGCCACCCCACCATTCCCAAGATTATTTTGAAGCAAATCCAAGATTTCATATCATTTCGCTATAAATATTTCATACTGAATTTCCAAAAGATTAAAGACTCAAAAAACATTTCCACAATACAATTACCAAAAGCTAAAGAAAACTGTTGTATGTAATCTAATATTTAGTATTGTCATTTTGTTGTCTACCAAATTTTTCTTAATCAATGTTTGTTTGAATCACAATCTAAATTATATGCTTATATTTAACTGGTTGATAAGTCTCTTAAATATCTTTTTTTTTTTTTTTTTTTTGCCATTTTCTGGGTTGTAAGAGGTTCAATACAGTAGAGGTTAGGTATGCTAACTAGAGGTATGCTACACTAGAGGTTAGGTAATGCTCCACATGAGTACTGAGTCTGAATCTGCATTTTATTAAGATTTACAGTTGTTAGAAATACGTATTAATATATGTGGAACACTGTATTATTAATTCCTCCTTTCTCATCCCCCCTCTCTTTTTTCATTATTTTATTTTATTTTATTTTTTGAGACGGAGTCTCGCTGTGCCGCCCAGGCTGGAGCGCAGTGGCCCGATCTCAGCTCACTGCAAGCTCTGCCTCCCGGGTTTACGCCATTCTCCTGCCTCAGCCTCTGGAGTAGCTGGGACTACAGGTGTCCACCACCTCGTCCAGCTAGTTTTTTGTATTTTTTAGTAGAGACGGGGTTTCACCGTGTTAGCCAGGATGGTCTCGATCTGCTGACCTCGTGATCCGCTGGTCTTGGCCTCCCAAAGTGCTGGGGTTACAGGATTGAACCACCGGGCCGGCCTTTTCATTATTTTTTAATTGAGCAAACACTGGGTTGTCTGTTTCGTAGATTTTTTTAGTCTGAATTTTGCTGATTGTTCCCTATAGTATTCTTAATATGTTTTTCTAAACCTTCTATTGTCTGCAAATTGATAGATCTGGAGTTTGAATTATATTCAGGTGCAAATTTTTTTGAAAGGATTCCATAAACAGATGGCATGTACTTCCATTAGGAGATGTACAATGTTCATTTGTCTCTGCTTTTGTAATGCTTGTTAAGTCTTTGTTACACTTGAAGACTTAACAGATCACATGGGAAAAATAGGATAAACTCTTGATTCTTTTACTTTATTTAGCAATTTTCAAAATAATGAAATGGCTCATTGGCACCCTCCAAAAATGACCAATTAAAACTTTTATGTTGGTTTCTTTGCTTTTATGTTATTCATTCACCTATTTATTCATTCATTTTGGCATCATTATATACTTATGGATAAAAACACATTTCGTATATTTCAACTCGTTTCTGCTTTTATCCTTATTGATGCTCAGAGTTTTCCATCTTAGACAAGGATGACTTCTCAGCCCTTTTGGTTTATATTTAAGAGTCTTTTATAACTTTTCTGCTTTTTGATATGATAAACTTTCTGGTATATTAATTTTTTATTCTCCCTATCTTGAACCATTAGTAATTTCTATAAGGAATGTGATTCCATTTGGTGTGACATGGTTTTCAAGAACATAACCTGATTATTGGAAAGGCTCATTGATTCTATTATTGTTATCCAATGTAGTGAAGTATGAGGGCAGAGCTGTGAACCTGGAGGGTACAGCTATGGGCCTCAGAGGATTATTCCTAGGACTTGAAAATTAATGGAGTTTGCTCAGCTGGATTTCAAAATTGCTTGGGACCAGTAACTCCTTTTCTGCCCTTCATTCCTCCCTTTTTGAATGAGAAATATATGACTGTTAGCTAATGCTTGTACTATCATTTTATTTTAGAAGAGAATTACTGTTTTCTTGAATTTCAAAGGTTCACAGATAGAAATTTTACTACAGAATGGATCATATCAGAGTCTCATTCGGACCTAATTTAGATGATGTAGTGAGATATTTTACTCTTGAGCTGATGAGACATGAAATTTTGGACTTGAGCTGATGCTTAAGTCATACAATTTTGGACTTGGGTTGAGACTTTTGGTGACCTTGGGATGGGGATGAATGTATTTCGTATGTGAAAAGAATGTTACTCTTTAGGAACTAGAGGGTTATGATAGGCTGAATAATGATCCCTGGAACCTTCACATATATTATCTTACATGGTTCATTAGTCAAGGTTCATTAGTCAAGGTTCTCCTATCAACAGGGCTGATAGGATAGATATATATATGAAAGGGAGTTTATTAAGGTGTATTGACTCACATGATCACAAGATGAAGTCCCACAATAGGCCTTCTGCAAACTGAGGAGCAAGTAAGCTAGTCCAAGTCTCAGAACCTCCAAAGTAGGAAATGGACAGTGCAGCCTTCAGTCTGTGGCCAAAGGCCTGAGAGCCCCCAGAAAATCACTGGTGTAGGTCCAAGAGCCCACGGGCTGAAGAACTTGGAATCTTATCTTCGAGGGCAGGAAGCATCCAGCATGGGAGAAAGATGGAGGCCAGAAGACCCAGGCAGTCAAGTCCTTCCATGTTCTTCTGCCTGCTTTATTCTAGCTGTGCTGGCAGCTAATTAGATGGCACCCATCCAGATTGAGCATGGGCCAATAGGATATATATCCTATTAGTTCTGTCCCTCTATAGAACCTTGACTAATACAGATTTTGGTACCAGAAGTGGTTCTAGAGGAACAGAATGTTAAGGATGGAGTTATTTCTTTGGTTTTAGGGTTTCTGGAGTTGGATGCTTAATATGATTAGACCCAAAAATGCTAAGGACTCTAATTCTAGTAGTATGGAGAACACTGATAGTCCTTCACATAAACTTCTTAGAGAGTTATGCAAAATAAATGCATTTGACACTTCCGATTCACCTCTCATGAGAGGCAAGGAGTTTAGTGGCTCCATACGTAATACCTTTGACCATATGTTGAGAACCAAGGAACATAATGAAGCTGGTTGGTTGCTCCTAAGTTCAGTGGACAAAGTGCCACTATCTCCAATAGTGGCAACATCCCCTCCCTGACTCACGTTGCCATCAGCCTTTTCACCTTTGTCTGAGGAGATAAACTCTGCACTGCCTGAGGCAACAGTGATGGCCTCCCCTAAGGCAGATGCCAGGCAAAATAACGTTGATTCTCCTCAGGAGCCACACCCAACACCCCTGTCTGCTTTTAGACCTACAACTAAAGTCCTAGTGGGTCCCTAAAGGTGAGGTTGAGAGTGTGACCCACGAAGAGGTGTGCTATACTTTAAAAGAACTGTTTGAGTTCTGTAATTTATACAAACAAAAGTCTGGAGAACAGGCATGGGAATGGGTATTAAGGGTATGGGATATATGGTGGAATGAACACAGAGTTGTATCAGGCTGAATTTATTGATTTGGGCCCACTAAGTAGGGACTCTGCTTTTAATGTTGCATCTCAAGGAGTTATAAAATATTCCAATAGTTTATTTGCTTGGTTAGCTGAAATGTGGATTAAAAGAGGGCCCACTGTGAGTGAGCTGGAAATGCCTGATCTCCTTTGGCTTAATGTAGAGGAAGGCGTGCAAAGGCTTAGGGAGAGTGGGATGGTGCATTAGTCACATTAGACCTACTCATCCCAGCTTGGAGGGTCCAGAAGATATACCCTTGACCAATGCCTTGCAAAATAGGCTCATGCTCATGTAATTTATTGGTCTTACCAGGTTCCCCATCATCCTGAAGCAGCTGGATTGATAAAACAGTGGAATGGCCTTTTGAAGTCACAATTACAACACCAACTAGATGACAACACTTTGCAGGGCTGGGGCAAAGTTCTTTAGAAGGCCATGTATGCTCCGAATCAGCGTCCAATATATTGTACTGTTTCTCCCGTAGCCAGGATTCACGGGTCCAGGAAGGGGTGGAAATGGAAGTGACACCACTCACCATCACCCCTAGTGATCCACTTGCAAATGTTTGCTTCCTGTTTCCATGACATTAGGTTCTGCTGGCCTAGAGGTCTTAGTTCTTAATATTACCATGCCGTGTGATTAAGGTCAATGGGAAACTACAGCAGTCCAATCCAGGTGGGACTGCAAATGGTCCAGACCCCTCAGGAATGAAGGTTTGGGTCACTCTACCAGGAAAAAACCATGACCTGCTGAGGTGCTTGCTGAAGGGAAAGGGAATACAGAATGAGTAGTAGAAGGTAGTCATCAATACCAGCTATGACTACATGACCAGCGGCAGAAATGAGGACTGTAGCTGTCATGAGTATTTCCTCCTTCTTTTGTTAAAAACATTTTTGTTCATGTATACACTTGTACTGAGAAAATATCTTCATTTTATTTCCTTTTCCTTTATCGTGTGACATAAGTTTTATTGACTTCATATCGGCATTTAAGTATTGTTAACTTTATGTAATAGTATTTGGATTGGGGATTGGTGCGTTTTTGGTTGTACAAAGGAAGTTGTATTGTGTTAGGTATAACTGTAACCTTATTATTGTTTTTATTTGAGGATTATGTATGATCTCAGGAGATGTGTATGGGTTCAAGCTGACAAGGGGGTGGGCTTGTGATGTAATACTGAGTGTCAACTCGATTGGACTGAAGGATACAAAATATTAATCCTAGGTGTGTCTGTGAGGGTGTTGCCAAAGGAGATTAACATTTGAGTCAGTGGGCTGGGGAAGGCAGATCCACACTTAATCTGTTGGGCACAAACTGATTAGCTGCCAGCAAATATAAAGCAGGCAGAAAAAAGTGAAAGGTGAGACTGGCCTAGACTCCCAGCCTACATCTTTCTCCCATGCTGGATGCTTCCTGCCCTCAAACATCAGACTCCAAGTTCTTCAGTTTTGAGACTCGGACTTGCTCTCCTTGCTTCTCAACCTTGCAGACAGACTATTGTGGGAACCTGTGTTCATGTAAGTTAATACTTAACAAACTCTCATATATATATATATATATATGTATGTATCTCCTATTAGTTTTGTTCCTCTAGAGAACCCTGATTAATACACCAGTTTTAGAATGATAATAACACTACTACCACCAAAAATCTGATTACCAAAAATGGTTTAATTTTAGATTATTTCCCACTGAGAGTGTAAAATCAAATTACTGTGTCTTAAATTCATTTGTAATAGATCTTCTCTGTGTGATTATGCCACCAACTGGAGATTGAGTTAGCTTCATTTGTTTCATTTTTAGATTTTAATGATTGCTTTTGATTGAATTTTCTCTTATAACCATGTAAAATATTTTATGATTCCAACATTAAATCTACAAATCAAGAAGTTCGGCTTCTTTTTCTGTCTTTTCTACTATCTCCTTCTTCCTTTATAAGCACATGTTTTTAAAAAACTGGACAAATGTTATTGATGTATTTTAAAGAACTTCTCAGAGAACACTTGTTCTTCACTATGCATTAGCAGTATAAATAAAAACCTAAGGTCATGGAAATTTTTAAGCATATTAAAAGAAGACAGAAAAACTATATGAAGCACCCTGGACTCACCATCAATCTTGCAATCAATTAACTAATGGCTCCTGTTTTTTCACCTGTAACTCGTGAACACTGATGATGAATATTTTAAGGATTTAAGAAAATTTTTAGGTGAGGATGGTTTTGTGTTTTAGGGTAAACACCAAATCCTATCCAGGAGTTTAAAAATTGTTGAAGATGGGTGGTGAGTATATCCCTTATTATTTTAGTCTCTCTACTTCTGTTTGTGTCTAAAATTTTCTGCAAGAATAGTTAAAAATGTTTCCATTAATTCAAAATTGCATAGTTACTAATAGCAACAATGAAAACTCTTTTATCAAGAGAAGGTTTTTGATGTTCAACTTTTCTTATTAATATTTCAAGGATGTTAATAAGATACCATTTAAGTCTGAAACTCAATTAGCTGTTTAAGCTTAACACTGGCAAATTTTCTTCCCAATCAATTTCCTCTGCTTCATAAAAGTCATTTCAAGTAAACTGAAAGAACTAGAAACTAGAACTGAGTGATAACAAATACCTTTGAAAATTTATTTTATGATTTAATTTCATTCTAATGTAGGCTTTTAGTAATTGTATATACATTGCCAAACACTCAAAGTTTTAGAAAAACTAAATTATGTATCATATTTAGAGATATTTCTCCTATGGTTAGCTTTCTATTAAGGTATACTCCNGGCATCCACAAACATAAGTTGTTCCCTTTTTCCCCTACTTTTTAATTTTTTAAAAAAGTCATTATGAACTCAAGGATTTAAACATATTTGATGTATTTCCACTCACTGAAATCATCTTCATTATTAGTGCTCAAATTGTTTCTTCCATGGACTCTTCAATTTGACTTCTAAATCATTTTGACACAATTGTAGTGGTTTTAATAGCTTCCCTCATTTTGGTATATTTCATGCTTATCTTGTACATTTCTTGCCCTAAATTTGAATCAGTCATTTCTCTGAGGAGACCAGCTTCTTTTCAGAGTAAAATGCTATTTCCAGGCCACAACCTGGGTGCTACAGGCATACATCATTTACCACCAGATTGATCATTATTTTTAGGTCTTCTCTATAGATAAAGCTAGCAATATGTAATTAATTTATTACCATTTTAATTCAGGACCACAGAGTTTTTTTTACTGAAACCTCTTTTATATTACATCTTTATATTTTCTTTCCCACTAGGTAAATCCCAGTTACCAATAACACTGGTAAAATTAGTCTTTCAAATAATGACTCACTCACTGGATCCCACATTACACAACAAGTGTATCAGAAGAACAATACCCACACTACTACCAACAATATGATTATTAAGACAGCTTAAAAATTATTTGTAATTTCTTTACCTTTATGATTTGTGTTCACTGGGAATATGCAGTCAAATTGCCATATTTTAAAGTCATTTGGAGTAGTTTATGTAAGACTGGTAATGCCACTAGCTGGATACTCATACATTAATTTAATTTATTAAAAAAAGTGAGTATATTTTATTTTTAATACAGTCTTAGATTTATAGAATCATTTAACAGATGACATAGAGTTTCATATAATCACCTAACCACCTCTCCCTCCTCAGCATCCTCTATTATTAACATCTTGCATTCATGTGGTACATTTGTTAAAATTAACAAACCATTAATACATTATCATCAACTATAGTCCATCATTTATATTAAGATTCATTCTTTGTGTTGTACATTCTATGCGCTTTGACAAATGTATAATGACAGGTATTCACCATGACTATTTCACACTGACTAGTTTTCTCACCTAAAAGTCCTCTGTGCTTCACTTATGCTTCCTTCCCCTACCCCTCCCCTGAAACTTGGCAACCACTGATCTTTTAATTCTTTTAACTGTCTATATAGTTTTGCCTTTTCCAAAATGTCATATTGTTGGAATCACAGAGTAAGTAGCCTTCTCAGTCTGAGTTCTTTCATTTAGCAATACCCATTTTAGATTCCTCCATGTCTTTTTATGGCTTCATAGTTTAATAATTTCTGTTTGTCAGTGAATAACATTCCATTCCATTGTGTGGATATAGCACAGTTTATTTATCCAGGAACCTGGTGAAGGATGTCTTGGTTGTTCAGTGTTTGGCAATGAATTAAGCTGCTGCCATAGACATTCATGTGCGGTTTTTGTGTGGACAAAGGTTCTCAATTTAATTGGGTAAGGACCTAGAAGTGGAATTGCCAGATTTTATGGTAAGCCCATGTTTGGGTAACTTATGTGAAATGTGTAATGAGTATGTCCAGATTCATCTTTTTGCATATGTATGTAGAGTCTTCCCAGCATCAGTTGTCGAAAAGACTATCTTTCCTCCATTAAATTGCCTTTGCTCCTTTGTCGAAGGTCACTTGGCTATATTTGTGTGGATCTAGCTTTTATCACTATCCCTCCATCCTATGCCTTCCATTCCCGTGCAGTTGATCACTTAAAAAATTATGTACCCACTCACTGTAATAAATAAAAGGTAGCATACTATACATATTTTACTTGCATCTAGTTGCATTGGTCAGTAACTTCAAAACAATATTTAATAGCAAGGGAGTCAGCAGATAGGCTTTTCTCTTCTTGATTGTTGCAGGATAGTCTCCAGTGTTTCCCTGTTAAGGGAGACCAGCTTTTGGATTAAAGGATAGACAGGTAGAATACATAGATACATAAAATCATGTTAACAACATCTCCATCAATTCCTATTTTACTGAATGCTTTTACAAATGAATGGGTGGTAAATTTCGTCAAATGCCTTTCCTGTGTCCATGGAGATAACAGTATTACTTTTCTCCTTAACTTCATTGAGATGAATTATAAGTGTCCCAATGTTGAAGCACACATATATTCTTTTTTTTTTTTT
>NW_016816905.1:735743-740890 GCF_001698545.2 Rhinopithecus bieti
GACTAATGAAGAAATATTTGATAAAATAAGGAAAATAAAATTGTCCAATTTAAAGAATGATCTCCACAAGTCTTATTTTCTTTTATATGTCTCATCATTATCTTTTCTTGCTGCATTTTGGGAAAGTTCCTTAGTCTTATATTCCCGCTCACTAATTTGTTTTACAGACTGGTGTTCTTTATTCACCTATCATGCTTTTCACATTTCACACTTGACCTTGTTCTTTTCTCTTTCTTCTTAGTACTACTAACAATACTAATGTCTTCCATTCCCTGCTTGAGAATATTTATTATGCTTCTTTGGATTACTTATGCCAGCAGTTCTTCTTCATAAGGCTATTGTTGTTGATTTTATTATTTTTAGAGTTGCAGCTCTCAGCTGTCTGTAAAGTCATATTTCGCTAGGGATAACAAGGGATTTCAGACTTTATTGACTTTTCTACAGTCAGAAATACATTTTATCTCTTGACTCAATATATATTGATAAAAAGTATTTAAAATATATTTGATATATATTACAAAATATTTATCATCATGTTAAGCAATGCACTCTATTATTTCTTAGTCAGTTTGATTTTATTGAAAAATACCCGTGCTCCGTACTAAAGTGATTTAATCATTTATTAATGGGTAAATACCTACAGTTTGAAAATTCTATGAGAATTTACATTAGGGAAGGGCTAAAGGTCAGGCATAGTTAAGAAGGAGGGGTTAAAGTGTTGTGCCCTAGAGCCCTAGGCATCACATAATCCCTCAGATGAATCTAGTTTCCTTTATTTCATTAGGCAATAACTCTGTTTAGGCATTCATATCTAAATTCTTAGACAGGAGCAGACTATGAGATGGCAGTCTCTTTAGGTAACAAATTACCAGCTTTGTAATTTTTTGCAGAAGGGTTGGATGGATGACTATCCGTGGGAGACTGGTCAGCTTACACCTACACCAGCTCCTCATCCTCAAAGGCTGCTGTAAGAATACTCCACAGCTATGGAAATCAGTTACTGCTGATTCTGAGGACAAGGAACAAGCAATGATTATTCCAAGGAAATATGGGCTGAGATAAGAGCAGAATTTAAAAATATTTGCCCCGATCTATATTTACTGTTGCTGCTTGGCTGCTCTTGACCCTAGAGGAACATCCTGTCACTCCCAGACCGATTCACATGGCCTTTCATCTCTCCGGAGTTCCTTATAGCTTTTGTTATTTCTTCAGATCAGTGCTTCTTTTCCTTCCACAATTTTTCCAGAGGGCATCTTGTTTGGGAAAATCCAGTGGATTGTGTTTAGGAAAAGACCTATGTTAAGTCTTTTAGGAGCTCTTAAAATTTGCAGGCTCAAAATCATGCTTTTTCGTGGTCAAGGAAGGACTCATGATCAATCTGAGATGAATCTATCTCAGAATAGAAATCAGGTTGATAGAAAGAACACACAGGTTTACTTATTTTTTCTTTAAGACTACCTTTGCATTTTATTTTCTTCTATTGCCTAGGTAGCATTCATTCTAACAATTTCCAGGCTGTGTTTAAGTGATGCATTTTGGCAGTATCTGCGTAATCAAAACTACACAGGGGACTTCAGTCACAAATGCACTGGGAATGCAGTGAATCTGAAGAGCTCAGGGAAAACAGTCTTTGCATTTGTCTGAATTTTGTGGCTCATTTAAGGTAATTCAAGTCACTGCTTTTGTGGGGGGTACATTATGGCCCATATGTGGGAATAAGTATACATTGGGGTGATCCAACAAGCAAAGGGATATGCCTCTAACTCTATCATATGATATGAAGAACTCCAAAAAACACCTCTCCCCTAAAAATCACCTCCATACCTACTCTGACCTTTTCTTCAGGTTGGCCTTAAATCATCTAACCTATTTTGCAATTTCTGTTATTCCTAATTCCTTTGAGTTAAACAATAAGGACCACAGAACTGTTTCTAAGTCTCATTGAGAAAAGACCTTCAGTTGGCATTTTAGTACACGTCTTGATTAGTGATCACCCTCCATTGCAGTTAAGCAGGTAATCTCTTCTCCATCTGACCTCACCATCTTCCTTCACAAAGATGCCTTCTCCTCTTATGTTCTCCAGATCTGTGTCTGCCACTGTCATCCATGCAGTTACACATAGTGATCCTCAGCTCTTTCCTCACTCTTGCTACCCCACAATCTACTGTTAGTTTTAACTTCTAAGTTTCTCTAGAATCCAGACATTTCTGTTTATCCCTGCTGCCACCATCCTAGGCATTTCTCACTGACTGTCTCTCACAGCTTCTTGACTAGTCTCCATATCTTCAGTCTTGTCCTCCTCTAATCCATTCTCAGTCAAATGTTTTAACCATGTCAGCACTTTCCTAAAATTCTTCAATGTCACCCAATTGCCTTTAAAGCAGTTTGCCAATGTTTTTCACCCACTAAAACATACACAAGAAATACAATGCCCTTCTTTAGTATCTGCAACGAAGGCAGTTGATCTCCTAATTGCATTGCATGCCAGAGTGTGTAGGGGGAGGTATAGGGGAACATATCTGAAACCTCAGAATGAGGACATTTCTGCAACACTGTAGATATTCAGTAAATATTCCTCTAGTAAATGAATGATCAATGAGACATAGGAAAAACCACCATGTTTTTTATACAATGAGGTTAAAATAGAAAAATGGAAGTGCTGGTATTAGTAATAATACATTGAGGTATAATTGGAAGTTATCAGATAAGCTAAAGGTGTTGTATGTGTTTTTCTTTTTTAAATAAATTTTGTTGTGTATATTTAAGGTAGGCAACATGATGTTATAGGATCTATATATATGTGTGTGTGTGTATATATATATATATAGTAAAATGACTACTGTAGTGGAACAAATGAGCATACCTGTCATCTTACATAGTTACCCACTATCCCTTCTACCAAGAGCAGCTATACTGTACCCATTTAGCAAAAATCAGGAATCCAATACACCATTATTAACTGTAATCTTCATGTCATACATTAGATTTTTTGACTTATCCTCCATATATGCTACTTTGTATTATTTGACCTGTATCTCCCCATTTTCTGTCCCCACCTCAACCTTGGTAACCACTGATTTATTCTCTCTCTCTCTCTCTCTGATCTTTTAAAAAATAAGTTTCCACCTACAAGTAAGATCATGCAATATTTTTCTTTCTGTGTTTGGCTTATTTCACTTAGCATAATGTCTGCCAGGTCCATCAATGTTGTGACAAATGGCAAGATCTCCTCTTTTTTAAAGACTGAATAATACTCCATCATGTGTGTACACACACACACACACACACACACACACACACACACAGAGTTTCTTTATCCACTTGTCCATTGATGAACACCTAGGTTGTTTCTATATCTTGGCTATTGTGAATAATGCAATAATGCTTTAATGAACATGGGAGTGTGGATATTTTCATGAGGCGGTGATTTCTTTCCCTTTAGGTATATACCCAGAAGATGAATTTCTGAGTCGTATGGTACTCATATTTTTAATTTCTTCAGGAAAACCACCATTTTTGTATAATGGCTATACCATCTACATTCCCATAAACATTATACAAGGCGTCTCTTTTTCCTACACGCATGCTAATACTTGTTATCTCTTGTCTTTTAGATAACAGCCATCCTAACAGGTGTGAGGTGGTATGTCATAGTGGTTTCCATTTACAATTCCCTGATGATTAGTGATGTTGAATACCTTTTCACGTATCTGCTGGCCATTTTTATGTCATCTTTGGAGAAATGTCTATTCAAGTATTTTGCCTGTTTTAAAATCAGGTTATATGTTTTCTTGCTGTTGAATTTAATAAGTTCTTCATAAATCTTGGATATTAACCACCTGTCTGACATATGGCTTGCCCTACTTTTTTCCTATTGGTAGGTTGCCTTTTGATTTTATTGATTGTTTTCTGTGTATAAGCTTTTTAGTTTGATGTATTCCTATTTATTTATTCCTGCTTTTTTAAACAGAGCTTTTGGTGTGACAGTCAAGAAATCACTGCTAAGACCAATGTCAAGGGGATTTTTCCCCTATGTTTTCTTCTAGAATTTTTATGGTTTCAGGTTTTATATTTAGGTCTTTTATCCATTTTAAGCTGATTTTTGTGCATAATGTAAGATGAGAGTCAAATTTCATTATTTTGCATGTGGAAATCCAGTTTTCCCAGCACCATTTATTGAAGAGACTATCCTTTCCCCATTGTGTCTTTTTGGTGCCCTTGTTGAAAATCAGTTGACCCTATATGATGTGGTTAGGCCTTGTGTCCTCACTCAAATCTCATCTTGAATTGTAATCCCCATAATCTCTATAATCTCCACGTGTCAAGGGGGAGACCAGATGGAGGTAATTGAATCATGGGGGCAGTTTCTCCCATACCGTTCTCATAATAGTGAGTGAGTTCTTGTGAGATCTGATTTCATAAAGGGCTCTTCCCCCTTTCCTCAGCACTTCTCCTTTCTGCTGCCTGATGAAGAAGGTGCCTGTTTCTCCTTTGCCTTCCGCCATGATTGTATGTTTCCTGAGGCCTCCCTAGCCATGCAGAACTGTGAGTCAATTAAAACTCTTTCCTTTATAAATTACCCAGTCTCGGATATTTCTTCATAGTAGTGTGAGAATGGACTAATACAGTATATGTTTGAATTTGGTTCTGGGCTCACTATTTTGTTCCACTTACATCTTTATTTTCTATAGCATGTTTATTGGGCTTACGAATGTCAACTGTCTGTTCAGTTGTTGAGTTCATATAATAAAATTAAAGGTAGTACACTACATCATTGAATCATATTATATAACAAGTTGTTTTCTTCCTTCTCTACAGAAGAAGGGTATAGTGGAGAAATAGAGAAAACAAATATGTCTTTAAAATTATAGGGTGGGTATGAAAAATGTTTTCACTTCATCTTTTTCATATGGCTTATTAAGCCAAGACTTTAATTTTATATCACATTAATTTCCAAATGGATCACAGATACAAGTGGATAAATGTGGGGAACAAGAAAAAGAAAGAACTTACAAGTGAATTTCTCTATATGAAATTTGGCAAAATGTTCCTAAATTTAACTCAATATCTGAAAGTGATAAAAGAAAAGCACAACAAATTTGATTCAACAAAACTTAAAAAGCTTACATGGCTAATTAAACACAGTA